>NC_090438.1:325861443-326164473 GCF_031143425.1 Pleurodeles waltl | reverse complement strand
TGACGTGCCTGGGGCGAAGGAAATGCCCACCCTCCTGGGTGAGTGGGCACGGGAAACATACTGAGGGGCTGCTGGGAGGATGGTGCTGGTGGGGGGGTGGCGGCTGTACCTGTTGTTGTCTGTAGTGTCCCCTCCTGTCCTCGTCGTGGTGCTCCCCTCACCCTTTGTCCCACTGGTGCCCTCACTGTCCGTGGATTCGGCCTCCAGGCCCATGTGGGATACAGCTCCCTCTGTTGCCGGTGCCTCTGCTCCTCCACCAGATGATGCTAATGCACACAAGGACAGGGTGACAAAACAAAAAGAGGGGGAGAGACAGAGGATACACTTGGTCAATGCCAGCAACAACACAACTCACAGAGAACAGCCCTATGCACTATTCCATGTTCTACCAGTTACAATGCTAGTCACCAGCCCATGAGGTACAATGCCTAACGCCATCAGCTGCACACCTGAAACAAACAGGGCCCTGACCAGTAGTAGATGCCCACTAACACTATTGGGGTTGGAGTGCTTCAGAGCCTGCCCAACAAGGGACCTACCCTGCCATGTTCGCCCTGGCCTAGGGGCATCCACAGTCCACATCCCCACCCAGGTCAAACCTTAATGCGCGAAAAGTAATGAATCTGAATTTGTACTCACCCCCTTGTGGCTGCTCTAATGCCCTCAAGCGCCCATCCAACTCCAGATAGGCCACCGCCAGGATGCGGAACATCAGGGGGGTCAGGGTACGATGGGCACCCCTTCCTCATTGGGAGGCCAGCCCCAGCTGGGCCTCTGCCGTCTTCCTTGCCCAGCGACGCGGGTCCTACCACCGTTTGCGGCAGTGGGTGCCCTGCCTGTCAAAGACCCCCAGGGTCCACACCTCCTTGGTGATGGCACGCCAAATACCCTTTTTCTGATGGGCGTTGACCTGCAGGGAAAAGACAGCAGAAAAGGGAACTAGTTAACCGCCCAGACTGTCACACTCATGGCCCACCATATGCCTCTGATCCCCTGACGCACATACATTGACCACAATACATGCAGCACTCTGGCCAGGACACCTCAGCCCACCCCCTACATGTGGCTTACACTCACAGCACATACATTCATGGCCCCCCATCATGCTCACAGTGTACTCACCTCTGGAGGACCGTAGAGTAATGTGTACTGGGGTAGGACCTCATCCACCAGTCTTTCCAACTCCCCTGCAGTGAAGGCAGTGGCCGTTTCCCCAAACACATGAGCCATTGTCGCTTCCAGACACAGGTCACAGCAGCACTTACAGTATAGGTCCTCTCCTGTTGAAGGTCAGGTAGCAAGTGAGTGAATAGATAGAAAATGGCAGTCACGTCCGCGGTGGTGCATACCGTCACCGCCAGCGTACATCGCCATTGGCTCCTGGAACCCATAGGGCCCAATGATAGCCATTGCAAAGTTGCGGGCAGTCGTTGACCGCCTACCGCAATGGTGCACAACGCCAGCGGAATTTCCTAATTTCCACTTGTCCCTCCTCACAGGTCAGGCAGCTGCCATTTAAGGGGGGAACAGGCCATGACACCTAACTGCGTCACAGCAGACATTGGCACAGCAGCTGACTTTCGGATTCACATACTGGTTCTGTAAATTTAGAAATACATAATTATTTCATTAGATGTGTGATTATGACCCACTGCTCACCGTTTTCCTCCATAGGCTTCAACCGCTGAGTATGAATATGAAATGGAGACATCCTCCAGTGTAAAGACCCCTGGTGGACCTTGCGACAATGGAGGACAGACACATTATACTAAAAAAATTTTAATAAAAAAGATGTACACAGTTCCATACAAAGTGTCTCTGAAGATGACAGGTAGCCGAAAATATGAAATATTTGGAGCAAGAGCCCTCACTCACCTTGCGGTTACATGCTTCATCATAGGGCTATGCTCCTCGTCAGGCCGGCACTGCAATGCCTGATGGGCCCCACGAAGGGGCTCTTTGCTGGAGGTCTTTTGTCAGAGAGAGTCGGTCAGCAAAAATTGCTAGTCTAGGATTGTTATGAAGAAAACTGTTAAAAATGGCTAGAGGCAAAGCGTAATTTATTAGAATGTCTCACCTCTGTCATGATAAAAAACAAAAGAGGGGTAGAAGATAAAACAATGTTTAAACTCCCCAAAAATAATTTTCGGATAGTGAGGAAAAATCACTAAAACACTTAATATAGAGTTTCAGTGAGAGTAGACACAAGATCCCCTGTGCTACTTCTAGAAATCGGTCAACATGTTTCTCGCTAGTTAGTCAAAGCTGATCTATTGCGATTCACCTACCTAATCCTTGAATAATTTGAGACCCATATTAGGGGATCAAAAATAACGGGAATTTTATGCCCTGGGACATATCCCTAATATCATTGGTTCCATTGATGGTACACATGTAGCATTTGTCCCCACCAGAGAAATGAACAAGTGTTCAGGAATAGAAAAAGCTATCACTCTATGCGCAGATGGTGTGTTTGGCGGACCAGTACATCTCCCATGTCAATGCCAAGTATCCTGACTCTGTGCGTGACACATTTATCTTGAGGAATGGCAGCATCCCTTATGTGATGGGCCAACTCCAGAGGCACCAGTTGTGGCTAATAGGTGAGCCCAAGGTCCCCACCCGGTATGTGTTGGTGTCTGGGTATGGGGTTGTCCCTAAGGGTTAGTGTGTGTCTAACAGTTGTCACTCGATGTTTTTAGGTGACTCTGGTTACCCCAAACCGAGTGAGGAATGCCAGGACAAGGGCAGAGGAATGTTACAATGAGGCACATGGGGGAACAAGGAGGATTATTGAGCGGACCTTCGGCCTCCTGAAGGCCAGGTTCAGGTGCCTCCATCTGACAGGTGGATCCCTGTACTACTCACCAAAGAAGGTGTGCCAGATCATCGTTGCATGTTGCACAACCTGGCCTTGAGACACCAGGTGCCTTTTCTGCAGGAGGATGAGCCTCGAGATGGTCTTGTGGCAGCAGTGGAGCCTGTGGACAGTGAGGAAGAGGAGGCAGAGGAAGAAGATGTGGACAACAGAAGTAACATCATACAGCAGTACTTCCAGTGAGACACAGGTAAGACACTGTAACTTCACTTTACTTTTCAGTTTTCTGTTGGACATCATACATGGCAGCTTGATTTCCCTATGTCTATGGCCACTTACTGTAACCTTTGGTATCTCTATTTTCAAGTCTCTGTGGCGGAGTCTGGCTCCTGTTATGTTTACTGCTGCCCACTAAAGGTCACACCAATGTATATACAACTGTACATATGACTTGTAATGTTTTCTGAATGTTGTACTAATACACATTTCAATCATTTGACAGACTCCAGATTTGTATTTGTTCAAAGGGTGTTTATTTAAGTGCTCATAAGTAGAGGGGGATGTGCAATGGGCTGGGGTGATGGTGGAGGAATGTCCAGTTAGAGTCCATTCTCTTGGTATCACAGGTGCATTGTCCAATGGGGCATAGGAAGGGGAGTAATGGCAGTTCACTGTGGACAGGGTGACAGAGTGGGACAGAAGGGTGACAATCAAGAGAGTCTTATTTCCTGGCGGGGGTCTTGGCAATGTTCTCTGGCTTCTGCCTGGATCCCAGGGACCGTTTGCGGGGTGGTTCTCCTTCTGCAGGGGTTGGGGTGCTGGTAGCCTGTTATTCCTGTTGCGGGGCCTCCTGTCCACTAGCACCGGCAGAGGTGGAGGGCTATTCTACAGTGTGGCTAGTGTCAGGGGCCCGTTGGTGTACCACTGCCTCCCTCATGGTGTTGGCCATGTCAGCCAGCACCCTTGCAATGGTGACCAGGGTGGTGTAGATGTGTTTGAGGTCCTCCCTGATCCCCAGGTACTGTCTCTCCTGCAGCCGCTGGGTCTCCTGCAACTTGGCCAGTATCTGGCCCATCGTCTCCTAGGAATGGTGGTATGCTCCCAGGATGTTGGTGAGTGCCTCCTGGAGAGTGGGTTCCCTGGGCCCGTCCTCCCCCTGTCGCACAGCAGTCCTCCCAGCATCCCTGTTGTGCTGTGCCTCTGTCCCCTGAACCGTGTCCCCACTGCCACTGACCCCAGGTCCCTGATCGTCCTGGGTTTGTGAGGTTGCCTGGGGTCCCTGTAGTGGTGGACACATTGCTGATTGACGTGTCCTGGGGACAAAGGGATGGGCCCGCTGGGTTGGTGCTGTGGTGGTGTTGCCTTGTGGGGGGGGAGGCTCTGTGGTGGTTTGGGACTGTGGCAGGGTAACCAACTGTCCAGAGGTCCCTCATGGGCCAGGTTGGTCATTGTGATCCAGGCGTGCAGAGCTGCTGTCATCACTGTGGGCCTCTTCTGGGGGGGACTGGATGTTGCTGGCAACTCCTCTCCGGTGACATTGAGTAGGGGTCCTGTGGGGATGCAAATGTAGTGTTATTGTATCTGCGTGTGCCATCTTGTGCATGGGTGTGTTGCCCTGTATGGTTCTGATTGCCCTGTCAGCTTTGCCTTGTGTGCGTGGTGATTTTGTGGGCTAGGTGATTCTCTTCAATGGGCTTGCTGTGGTGATGGGTGTCCATGCAGGTCTGTGATGGGGGTCCATGGAATGTTGTAGCATGCAGGGCTTGGTATTGGTTTGGGTGGGTTGTGATAGTGGGGTATGTGGGAGGTGGTGAGGTGATGGGGGTGTGGATAGGGTTGGGAGTTTGTGATGACATGCAGGTAGGGTAGGGGATAAAGTAGTGAAGATTTGACTTACCAGAGTCCACTCCTCCTGCTACTCCTGCGAGGCCCTCAGGGTGCATGATCGCCAAGACTTGCTCCTCCCATGTTGTTACTTGTGGGGGAGGAGGCGGGGGTCCACCACCAGTCCTCTGTACAGCTACCTGGTGTCTTGCATCCGCGGAACGCACCTTCCCCCGTAAGTCGTTCAACCGTAGGTCATTCCACCTCTTCCTGATGTCATCGCTAGTTCTGGGGTGCTGTCCCACAGCGTTGACCCTGTCCACGATTCTCTGCCATAGCTCCATCTTCCTAGCAATGGATGTCTGCTGCACCTGTGATCTGAATAGCTGTGACTCTACCTGGATGATTTCCTCCACCATGACCCTTAGCTCCTCCTCTGAAAACCTGGGGTGCCTTTGGGGTGCCATGGATGTGGTGTAAGTGGTATGTGTGAGGATGTGTGGGGTGATGTGTGGGGTGATGTGTGGGGTGATGTGTGGGGTGATATGTTGTGGTGTCAGGTGCGTTGATTGTGTATGGGTGATGGTGTTCTTTGGCTCAGATTGAGTGGGTGCTCCTGGCTTGTGTGTCTCTCTGTTGGCAATCTTTATTTTTTGTTGTTGAAAGGGTTGTGGGTAATGTGGGTGGGTGTCTTATCTAGGATTGGGTTAGTGGGTGTGGTGTGTGTATGTGTGTCAGGTGTGTGTAGTTTGAATTGTCCAATGTGATGGTGTTTTGTAAGTGTGTGTGTATTTTGAGCGCGGTGGTGTGTACTACCAATAGTTTACCGCAGTTGAAAGACCGCTGCAGTGAATCATGGGTCTTGATACTGTCGGTGTATTCCTGTTGGCGTAACGGTGTGGGTTTTGGAACCGCCAATTTATCACTGACCTTTGGTCTGGCGGACTTGGGTGGGTGTCTGTGTGTGTGTCCTAATACCCGTAGCGGTATACCGCCGCGGTCACAGTATGTTGGCGCCCGTCAGCACGGCGGTAGGCGGCATTTACAGCCAGGGTTGTAATGAGGGCCTAAGTATTGAATAAGGAGGGGACACACCATTATCAAGATTATCTGAGATACAGAAATCAAGCGTTTTGTGTTTAACAATCATCAAGTCAATTTCAAATTAGTAGAGTTAAAATTTAGCTTGGCACTGGGAAACACAATTATTAACGAAATCAGGGAAATGCATGTGTGGGGCAGACAATATGTGTGCAAAAGACAAAAAGGGCAAAAAGAATTTGGAAAAAGATAATCCAGGGCAACAAGCTACTAACTAAAGTGGGCCTAATGATAGGTAAAAAGGGAAAGCTTCAGCATGTCAGAAGCTCAATCAATAGTCTTCTGAAAGGTTAGGAATATAGGCCCTCATTCTAACCCCGGCGGCCAGGGTCGGCGGGAGCACCGCCGACAGACCGGCGGTGCCCCGCAGGGCATTCTGACCGCGGCGGTTTGGCCACGGTCAGAAAGGGTAAACCGGCGGTCTCCCGCCGGTTTACCGCTGCCCTTAGAATCCCCCATGGCGGCACAGCTTGCTGCGCCGCCATGGGGGATTCTGACACCCCCTACCGCCATCATGTTCCTGGCGGTTCGCCCGCCAGGAACAGGATGGCGGTAGGGGGTGCCGCGGGGCCCCTGGGGGCCCCTGCCGTGCCCATGCCAATGGCATGGGCACGGCAGGGGCCCCCGTAAGAGGGCCCCGCAAAGTATTTCAGTGTCTGCTAAGCAGACACTGAAATACGTGACGGGTGCAACTGCACCCGTCGCACCCCTGCAACTCCGCCGGCTCAATTCTGAGCCGGCGTCCTCGTTGCAGGGGCATTTCCTCTGGGCCGGCGGGCGCTCTTTTGGAGAGCGCCCGCCGGCCCAGAGGAAATGTCTAAATGGCCGCCGCGGTCTTTTGACCGCGGTGCGGTCATTCAGCGGCGGTACCTTGGCGGACGGCCTCCGCCATCCGCCAGGGTCATAATCAGGCCCATAATCTCTAAGTCTCAGTGGAGCATTTCAAGGTGTAAAGCAGAGTGGAGGATACATCTCCAAAAGTCACAGAATGCAGGGTTCTTCGTCTGCCAGATTCTAGTCAGAGGGTATCTGGAATCTGACCAAAGTCCAACTGGTCAACGACATATTAAAGTTCATTTGGCAATGTGATCACTCTGAGAAACAGTCCACATTTTGTTGAAGGAGAATCTTACAATAAAAATGGATCACGTGACTCCAGGTTGACACATCAAAATGGATCTCACGACTCCAGGTTGACACATCAACACATTTTCCCAGGTCTGTTATGGGAACCTCATTCATCCATGTAGCTTCTAGCCAGTTCAGAATGTTCTACAGTCAAGGACATTGATGTCTCTGTCTAAAACAGCAGGGATCTAGTACCAAAGCTAGTCTTGTCATTGGAATGAAGTTTGAAAAGAAAGTTCACCTTATGAAAATGAATAGTCACTAAAGACAGGCATAAAAGGCCTCACTCAGGCTAATAATTAAAAAAATGCATTTAATTAATATGTTCTAATAAACACATTTTAATATGCAAACTTATAAATTCAACATGAATAATTCTTCATAAATATTCATGTTACAATCACTTTAAACAAAGACTGTTGATACATTTCAGTCAGTGAAACAGAAACTGCATTTCTCTATTTTTGCATATGTATTTTAATCATAAATCCTTAGTTCAATATTGTTTATATTCTATTAGTCTAGAGTTAAATTACATCATATCCTTCAAATAGTTGAATTAAGGTAAATACCATCAATGTCGAACACTACAATATAAACTCATGCACATTTATAATGACTTGTCAGCGCAGCATCTATGTTCAAACTATTAATATTTTGAGCAACATAATGCATAAACTGTCACAAATAGATGGCTTCTGTGATGTGAGGGACAGCATTAAGATTTTCACTACATCAGTTACCACTTTGATGGATAATCAAGGCATCACAAAATACTCAGACTCTCATTTTCAATGCAATAACTCACAATTGCAGAGGCTTGTTGAGGTTAGGTTTTCCGAAGTCCTCTAACTGCTTCATGTTACTATAGTATATACTCCTCCTAGTCTTCATTTAAGTCTCCTCCTTTCTCTGTCTGTTCTCGACTTTTCTTTTTGTCAACTTCTTGTATAAGGTGTAAAACCCACCTGCTACTAGGGCACATAAGATCATGATCAACAGGGGCCTCAAAACAGTTCCCAAAATACCTCTTCCTGAGTAACCAATCCACTTTCCAATAGCTGAAAAACCACTACCCATTGCTTTCCATACACCTGTCACTGTTAACTCTCTCAGATCTTGCTTCAAGTCAGTCATGTTTTCATTCTCTTTTCTTATTTTCTTACTATTATCAGGTATATAAGTGCAACATTGTTGCATCTGTAACATTGCAGACTTCTCCTTCCTTTGCAAGAAGAATGTCTAACTCGAGGCGATTTTGTAAAACCATTGGTCTCACAGCAACTATTTCTGGTTAACAATTTGGCACCTGCAGATCTACTGTTGTTGATAGCTTCCTAATCTTGATATCATTCATGATTACACCTACTGATGGAATTATGGCACTGAAAATATCTTCTACAATCTCTGAAGAACTAGCTCCTCCTTTGACGCTGGTGTTTGACCTCTCACTCCATACTGGATCATTAAAATGGTCGACATGAAAAATCTTTGAAAAAATAACTCCCCAATAACATGTTCCATACAAGCCTTTTGGCAGCTTGTAATATGCATTTTTCCGACATATGAAATAAACACCAGGTATGGATGGACTTCAGCATAAAAGTCCAAAAACTCTTAAACCAAACCACATGACTGTATTATCTAGCCCTTCAGAAAGTGTGTCACTTTTTTATCTAGGTCTATAGAAGCATACCTTCCCTACATGTTGCCGATTTATAGCCAGAAATCCTTGATTTCTAGCTACTGAATTTTTGTATCCTTCCCCCAATTCCGTAACATTACTCCCTTTTCTATTTAGCTTTCATATCTGTTCTCCTTTCCTCAACTTGTCCAATTAATTCCTTTTCTACAGGGAATCCATAGCCAAGAGTCCTTGATTTCTAGCTACTGAATTCCTTTTCTACTTCCAATCTATAGCCAGGATTTCTTGATTTCCAGCTACTGAATTTTTGTATCCTTTTCCCAGTTCTGTAAAACTACTTCCTTCTCTATTTTAGCTCTCATAGCTGTTATTTTTTTCTCACTTTTCCAATGAATTCCTTTTCTACTGGGCTAAGAATGCAGGTCAAATTATTCTTAAGGGCATAAACTGTACCAAATGTCAATGTTGGTTCAAAGAATCATCCCACTGTGTCAATGTTCTTCATCTTTGCAACAGGGCTTAAATGTTTCATAATGGGAACAACTGAAAACTCTGGGTCATAATTTGATTAGAAGTATTGATAATACTCCTGCTGATACAATAATGTTAATAACAGACTACAGGCAATACCATAGGTTAAGGGAAAACTATGATATGTGATTCCTTCACTTACTGATGAAGGCAATTGTGTGTAAATATTTCTCATCATTGTAGAAAACATTCTGACCTGCAATGGAATTAGCTATATTTAGGGTACTTGTGGAAGCAATCTTTTCTGAATAATTTACTACAGGAAGACTCAACCTGATGAGTATTTACACTTACTACCTCTATTTCAATTCAAGTCCATGAGTTCTCTAATTCCAGACCAAAAATCGAAATTAAAAATTTTAAATAAAAAAATCATAATAAAAAATGCAAAGCACCTTTAACGTATCACTGTCTCTTCCATTGTTTTTTAATTGTGAGCTAAGCAAAATCAAAATAGTCTCCTTTAAATCCAAATCATTCACAAAGTTCCTTGATCTTCTAAAAAGTTTGTCAAGAGCTTGCTTGCAAATGTTCAAAAGCTCCTACTAAGAGTTCAAGTGCCTCTAAATGGTGGGGCGTGGTCTGGCCACGGAAGAAGATGGCCACCTGAATCTGGGGCTCTGCGGGGTGGTGGGCCCTGATCGGGGAACGGAGGCACACAGGGGCCAAGAAAACTCCTGGAAGAGCCCTGGGGACTACCCTGACCCGCACTCTAGCTGAAGGGCCGAGCAGGGGGCACATTCGCTGCATACATTTTCACGGAGTTGCTCAAGCAGGGCACAAGCGAGATAGGCCTACACCGCTGAGCGAGCCAGCAGCCTCACGCACTGGCAAAGGGCAGCCAAAGAAGGCTGGGATTGGCAACTGCGGGCCAAGGACGAAGGCAATGGCTCCTCCCCCAGCAGGAGAACAGCAGCGGTGAGCAAGAGGACGACTCCGACCCTCACCCGCTGCAGGGGAGACCTTCACAGCCTTTTGTTCCCCCTCCCAGCAATACAACAAGGGGCCCCTAGACTCTTCCTATGCCGGATTGCTTTAGTTAGTGGCCCCACAGGGTGGCCGCAAGCACATACGGAGGGATATACCCCACGTCATTACCTTCAGTACCTCATTTGGGTGAACAGAGGTGGAGGAGAAGGTTGCTTTCTGCTTGCACCCCTCTCTGCTCTCATCAGGGGAGGACGGAACGACACCAACACCAAAAGACCACATGAATGCAGAATCTACATGAGGTAACCGAAAGCAACCTCCGCTGGCATCGTTGTGGAGCGAAAGAGGGTGGACTAAACGCGAGTTGTTAAAGGCGACATGACCCTTCGAAAGGGGGGACCCCATAAACGGAGAATGACTGTGCGAGCTCAGCGATGCTCCCCTCTCACCCCTCCACGCAATGTTCTTGGAGGTACTCAGTAAACAGGTGAGGGGCGCAGTGACTGTGTGATCTGGACGGAAGGGAGGCTTGAAAACAGGACCTTTCCCCTCCTCAGAATCTGAGAGCGCAGAGTAAGTAGCAACACCTCACCAACCTCCCAAACAACCAACCAAACAACCAACCTCCTCTAGGGAGACACAGACGACGGAACAATCTCAACAGCCCAGCGGTCTCCTCACTGTTAAAACACCTAAGCAGCAATACCAGACTGCATCAAGGGCCTCCAGGTGACTGCAAAGACACAACAAGACGACTCTCACAGGCTACAACAGAGTCTGTGTTTGAGGTGCTTATATATAAGTAGTTAACATGTAGGACAAGAGGGTCAGCCACCACCCATCCCTCTAACACCTGAAACTATCCCCTTTTCCACTGATACACAACGTGACACTCTTTGCGGAATGTAGCATGCGACTTAAACCTGCGGACCAGACCTGAAAATCTAGTCTTGAGCTGACCGCTGGCAAGACAGCAAGACAACTCCGCTTTTCAGAAGTCCACCAACACTCGAGATCCATGACTTCTACCATAGGACCACCATCGATGGTCCTACCCCACACCATGGCAGGAAACAACCATGGAACACATACTTGAAGGGATCATGGCCCCGGGCCGACGGCTTGAGTGGATGGATTTTGCCATATCTTTGCTGATGATGGAGATGAATTCTGTGCGTCTAGACATGGCAAGGATGTGGATCACCAAAAACGGGGTGTCTAAGGACTTATATGAAACAGAGGACCTCTGGCTTTTCCTATATAATCTACTGCCACAGTCAATGAAGTCAATGGATACAATACCACCTGCTAGGCGAGAAGACCTGCCTACTGACATTCGGAGTACACTGCCCACCTCAACGCCTAAGGAGGGAAGAAACCGCCAAGACCCGAGCCAATGTCCCAGAGGTAGAGATTTGGAGAGGCTCACATGGGCACATGATGGCAGGGGACAAGTGCTACAGGCAGTGCCATTCCATACACAACTATTAGACAGGGACAAGTCCCGCTCTCCCCTGAAGCCTACTGCAGATCCTCCCTGAAACCACAGCTAAGATGTGCGATGCCAAAGGGTCTGGAGACCTACCTGAAGATCACAATTTCCACTACTGTACAGACGGACAGATGAGTACTTTGAATACTTAGAATACTCTGTTGAAAGTTAAAGTTATGATGTAATGTTGGTTCTATGATATGCATTAGTTATGATGCTGCAGTTGTACCTTATTCTCATTTATGTATCATGCTCAGCTTAACACCATTTTCTGACCTATATTGATGCCCCCTCCCTCTCGGACCCCAACATCCCTATACCCCTGTCCTCCCCCCTTCCCTCCCTCTTTCCACCTCCCCTTCCCCTTCTCAACTTAGTTAACGCCTCAACGGTGTATTAGTCATTTAATGGTGAAACAACGGATATAAGTACTATGAATAAGATACCGCAACACACAGAAGTACCAGAATGCAGTGCAGGGACTCAAGGCCGCTTGACAAAAACACAAAGATCCATGATGGTGACCTTCTGATATCTCTCTGCCTGGGCAAATTGTCATCAGGTCCAGGATGCCCAAACCCACCCCGCTACCACAGTAACTACTTCCATACCACCTAATGAGTATCGTAGTTGCCTGTAACCACTATTGCGATCCCTTCCGCATGCAGAGAGATTGCACCATCATTCCACTCTTTCCTCACCTCCCCTCCCTCTCCTGCCCGGTGTCCCGCCACTTCCCTTCTCTACACCGACAGCCCCTCCCATTCTTTCCCACGCCACCCTTACCCAACCTATCTCATCCAACACCCTTTACCCTTCTGTGCCCATGGTTCCTCCCTACGCTTTTGCCCCCTCTCCTCCGATTTAGGATGGCTAGGCCAGATACATGTACAAACCGCCCATGCCAGATCATATCATGGAACTTCAATGGTTTGGCCCACTTCGTAAAAAGAAAAAAAGATGCTCTCGTATCTCCAATCCAAATAGGCAGATATAGCCGTTCTTCAGGAGACGCACCTTTACGGGGCTGAATCAAACAAATTATACTGGGACTGGTTGGGGAAGGCACTCTATAGTTGTTGCCCAACGCAGCAGACAACAAGGAACGGAGTTTCTAGGAAATGCAGAGTGGCGATCCAGCTTCAAATGTCATTGCCCTTAACTGTCACAAAATCATGGTCAGACCCAAAGGGGAGGTATGTGTTCGCAAAACTCAAATTGGGAGACTCTTCGATATGTGTTGGCTCCGTATATGCATGAGTCGGCTCAAAACAGCAGTTCTTCTTGCAAATTAACTGCCTACTGACAGAAATAGGGGCGACCCGTAACGTCATCGGGGTGACTGGAATCTGGCCAGAGACGCAGTGTTAGACAGAACGGGACCCCTTGATGGTAGCAGCAATCATGACAGAGCAATCTTGAATGGTGTAATGACAGATCAGGGACTAGTGGGCCATTGGAGACTAACTCATACACCTTCCTATCAATGGTACATGGAACCCAATCACGCTTGGATTACTTCCTTTTGTCACACAGTGTAGTGGCCCAAATTCAGGATACCCAAATATTGGAATCTGGCATCTCAGACCATTCACTGGTCCTCCTGGCCGTCGACATAGGTCTCCCCTTCCTGGGCCGCAAGTCCTGGTGCTTCGCCGTACACAGCTACTGCTCCCCTCGGGGCAAAGTGCAATTTCAGACTCCTATGTCTGCATGAAAACATAGGCACTGTCTCCTCTCGGAGGGTTATGTGGGCAGCGGCTATGGTGACCACCCGCGGGCAAATGATGCAAGATGCAGCAATAGCCAACAAGGATAGAAAAGCCATTCAGAAGATCTTAGAGGACGACATAAGGCATCTCACACAACAATACTCTATCCATCCAACCCTAAATACGCACTAGCGCCTGGTGTGTGCCAGTATGGCCCACAATGAGCTCCATACGTCTCAGGCCAAATATGTGTTGCACAGGCCAAATATGTGTACGCCTGCAAGTGCAGCATTATGAGCAAGGAGAGAGAGCTGGATGACTTTTAGCTGCACAACTCCATCAGAGAGTGGCTGCACAATCCATACCGGCTATTGAATCCTCCAGCAGGGAGATACTAACTCATCCACAGGAAACTGTTCACAAGTATGAGGCTTTCTACCAATGCCCCTATACTCCGTAAATGACAACCAGCCCCACCCCAAAAGAGGCCTTCTTAAACAGCACCAACATCCCCTGTCTCTCGGCTGACGGCCAAGCCCTTTGGAATGGTGAGATAAACAAGTTTGAAATAACGTAAACTCCAACCTCCCATACCATAAATTGCCGGGGGTCAACGGCTTTTCCACAGAATTTTACAAATGGGCCAGTGAGGAGGCGGTTGGTGCTGTACATGAGGCCCTAATGGAAGCATTTTACGAGGGCTCACTGGGTGCAATATCCAAAAGAGCAATGATAGCAGTTATACGAAGACCAGGAAGGAACCCCCCTACTCTGTGGCAGTTATCAACCCATTTCTTTCCTGAATGGTGATATCAAGCTCTTGGCCAGCATCTTGGCAGCCCGCCTCTGCAAGGTTATCCTGTCTCTAGTCCACCACACTCAAGTGGGATTTGTGCCGGGACGCATCTCCAGAAATCATCTGCGCACCCTCTCCCACACCCAATGGGAAGCCAGACACTTGCCAGACGAAGCTCTGGCTCTGTCCCTGGATTCGGAAAAGGCATTCAACTGCATCGATTGGGACTACCTATTTGCAACCATGCAGAAATTCGGACTAGGAGACCAATTTATTGCCAAAGTCTGTGTTCTTTGACTGCCCCACGGCACAAGTCAACTGTGGGGGGCTTTATCTCTGACCCTTTCCCAATCCGCAGACAGACGAGGCAGGGCTGTCCCCTCTCGCCACTTCTATTTCTGCTGGCTGTGAAGGTACTTGCGGCAACGATCTGCCAGTCTGTGCCGATAGCAGGTATACCTTTGAAGGGGTGAGTCCCTCAAATTTATTTGTATGCCAATGACATCTCACTCACCCTAGCAGACCTAGGACTCTCCCTGCTGGCCTTACTTAAAATCATTGTGGGCTTTGCAAAGATATCAGATTACCTGGTAAACTGGAATTATTGACAACACGAGCTGCCATACACAGATTTCTCTTCAAATGAGCCCTAATAGCTTTAAATACCTGGGGATACATGTTAATCAAGGACTAGAACGGATGGTGGAAGAGAATCTAGACCCTCTCATGGCTCATATGAAACTGGACTTTGAGAAATGGTTTCCCCTAGGACTCTTGATGTGGGGGTAGAGTACAAGCGGTGAAAATGGTCACATTACCACGCTTTATATGCTCGTATGATACACCTTCAAGTACCCATCCGGTCCCTGAGATCGATAGATAAAGCAATCAGAGCCTTCGTATGGGGCTCAACATGTCCCCGATTAGCGTCTGCAAAGCTCATAGCACGCCATACTTGTGGAGACCTGGGGTTCCCTTCGGTGGAACATTACGCTCTCGCCCCCCACTTGTCTCAACTACCATACATGATTCCCGGACTATCGGATCCGTCGAAATGGGTGGTCACGTAAAGGCAGCTGCTCTCACACCAAGGTGGCCTAAGCAGCCTATACAAAGCCGGTCCTCCCCAGCCTGGCCCGGTGCATACAGCCTAGAGTAGGGTGCACTGCCTCCTCGAAATACACCCCTCATTTAAAGCTCAGGCCCCACTATTGGGCAATGACAGCCTACACATAGGAGGTACCCCCCTCGATTGGCCACAATGGAACGAGGCCTGCATTGAAAGCCTGGCTCAGATTATAGACAGCTGAGTGCTCAAGCTGTTTGAGAACATACGGGAGGAATACGGTCTCCACCCTCACCAGGAATGGTGTTATCTCCAACTTAAACACTGTCTACTCCAGAGTTTGGGAGCTACACACTGGATAGTCCAGACGTTTCCTATAATTACCTATCTTAGGACATGGGGTCATCACAAAGGGGTGATGGCAGGCCTATAGGAGGTAATAACACTGCACCTATACTTGCAACCCCTTCTTGAAACATTACGGAGTAAATGGCAGGCCCACTTGCAGAAGGATTATGACCCGGAAGACGGGTCTGACGTAATAGAAGCCCTAACTAGAGGTACTAGGGAAGACCAACTGAAGTTCTGCCTCTTCAAAATAATCCAAGATTGGTATTGGACACCATTGAAATTACATGGAGTAGGAGTTCTAACTCACACGAACTGCTGGCGCTGTTCAGAGACCCACTGCGACCTTCCAAACATCTTATGTGAATGCCCTTTGATACAGCCCTTGTGGGAAGCAGTGGGATCCACACTCAGCACATTTTTACAACTGCGAACACTGCTCTCCCCCCTCTAAAGCTCTTACATGACACAGGAACCCTCCCCACCTTGTCCAGAACCTAACAGAGACTGCTACAGAAACACTAGCGAAAGCAAAGATCTGTATCCTCCGCCACTGGAGGTCACCTGTGCCCGCTGCCCCAGAGGAGTGGATGGGGGCAATGGTCCGAATAGCTATATAGGAAGAAGTAATTTATAATTTACAGCGGCAGGAGGCCCTATTTAACCAGATATGGACTCCCTTTCTTGCAGGAATACCATAACTTGCACCCTGCCTGCAGTTTTACTGCTCTCACCCCTCGCCCCTTCTGGCCAGCAGTCGACAGTTGTCGATAGTCAGTACTGGCATAGCTACGTCTTCAGCCTCCCCCGCAACCCTTCCTCTGTTTTCCTGTCCCAAGTCTCCCCCTCCCCACCAGCATTCAATGGACAGGCAAAGAACAGGTGTTGGGTGCTCAACTGTTCTGTGGCACAAGATCGAAGTGTGTACTCCTAACTTCTATCCTCCCTTATCTCTCAACTTTTCACTCTTTACACTGTGCCTTTCTCTCTCGTTCTCTCTCTTTCTCTCTCTCTCTCTCTGAATTTTATATCCTAGAACGTATTTTATCTCCTCAACTCTCCTCATATAGGCAACACACGCACTACCCGATATCCCCCTCAGCAAGATATCTCTTTGCAGCGTAAAGGCCTTTCCTATCCTGACATTGAATGTATCTTTCACCCCCCAAAAAAAGAATGTATCATTAAGTCATAGGTGTACCACATCCATTTTTGAGCCAGTTGTCCTTCCAACCAGGAGAAAAGACCCGATAGTGAACTCCGATGGACCCCGTCACTCTATATATCCTCTGCATTCTCCTCTGTTCCAGAAATGCTAAAGGTGCAGCTGCCTGTGAGTTCTATTTAGACCCCACCATCATGGAATATGACCAATGGTACACGGCCTGAAAGACAGCAGTCTCAATCCACATGCCATCGGTCAGTGGACATGCCATATAGACCTCATAAGGGGGACAACATACCATACCAGCATAATAGGATCTTATGATACCTAGGGCGTGCCTGGTGCCAGATGGCTCCCCATAAGCGGAGATGAGCCACTCCCTCAATTTGATTCTCCATAACTGTTTGTGTCCTCAATCCCCCTCCCTCCTCTGAAGTCCCCATTACCCCTGTTTTCTTCTCTTTCCCATCCTCCTAATCCCTCTCTTTTTTCTCTCTCCTACCTCTCTGTCTCCCTGTAAGTCCCTACCCACTCTCCCCTCCCATGCACCGGCTCAAATCAGTTGTTGCTCATATCTTTCTCTCATTCAAACCATGATTGTGTCTTTGATTTGATTATGTATTTGTACCTCCAATCTTGGAACCGTTGTATCTCTTTAATAAAGAATTTCAAAACAAATGTCACTAATAAAGGCACAGCTCATAATCACTGATAATCACTTCCAAAACATAATGGTGCTCATTTTGACTTTGGCGGTAAAAGCTGTCTACTGCCGCGGTGACGGCTGCCAAAATATCACCACCGTGGCTACCAACCATCCGACATATTTGAGCACTGCCGGACTTCCGCCACAAGAAGGGTAGAAATCCGACACTGTTCATGGTAGTGGATGGTGGTAAGGTTGTGCTGCTACCACCAGCACCGTCATGCCAGTAGAACGCCGCCAGCCATATTATGACAAAGTAATATGGCCTGGTGGTGTTCTGCTGGTGGGGTGCTGCTGGCGGTAGCAGTGCCCCTTCCCGTTCCCTGCCAGAAGACCTCCTTGCGCAAGGTGAGGGGGGTGTTGTGCGTGTGTGTCTCAGTGTGTGCGTGAATGTGTGAGTGAGTGTGTGAACACATCTGTGTGTGTTTGCGTGGTTGTATGCGTGTGAGTGAATGCATGTAAGAAGGGTGAAGTGAGTGCGTGTCTGCATGTCAGTGTGATTGTGTGTAAGAATGTGTGCAAGCATGTATGAATGTGTGTATGTCAGTGTGAGTGATTGGGTGTGTGTGTATGGGGGTGAGTTAGAGAATCCGGAGGGAGTAGGGGTGTGTGTGTTTGGATTGGAGGGGGTGCGGGGGCGTTTGTATCGCAGGGGGTGGGGGTGTTTTGATCGGGGGTTGGGGTGTTTTGATCGGGGGTGGGGGGTGTTTTGATCGGGGTGGGGGGTATATTTGAATGTCAGGGGTGGCGGGGTTAGCGTGTGTTTGGGGGCTTTGGATGGTGGGGGGTGGGGGTGGCTGGTGTGTGTTGGGGGTGGGGGAGCTGTCTACTGGTGACAAGGAAGGAATTCCCTGTCACAGGTAAGGCCTACTGCCATGGTTTTTATTGCTAACGCCATGAAAACCATGGTGGTAGGAAGGCTCATAATGCCGCCAGCATTACTGTGCCGGCCGCCAGGCTGCAAATTGACATCTCTGGCCCAGCGGCTGATACTGCCATGGCGGTATGAGTGGAGAAGTGGCAGTTTGCCTGCAGCCAACCAACCATTCTCATAATGTGCCTGTATATACCACCAGCCTGTTGGCAGTACTACTGTTAGTGCATCTGACCTTAATAGGTGAACTTACAATGGGACGTGAATAGGTCGATGAACCTTTTGACTCACAATTAAGATGTTCTTACCATAGCTCCAGTAGATGATGGCTAATCAATATACAATACTCAATAACCATCAGTAATAACATTAATAATCAATGAAGTCAGTAATTGTCGCACACCATGACCTTCAAGTCATGAATAACCACACCTTTTAGAGAACGTTAGAATATGTATTTCCCTATATTAACAATGCTAAGGTCATGTAAATTAATCTCAAAATCAAATGAAACACATACAAAAACAATACTGGCTGTCCAAAGCAGCGGAAGAAATATAATCTTATCAAAGCTTGAACAACAACACATTCTAAGGTTAGGGTGCAAATCAATAGCAAAGTCAGCTGTGTCAATGTAATCATATTCATGAAGTTTTGCAGAGAAATTCATCAAACATTAGTCCCTGTCATCATAATTCATTAGTGAGAATCCTTAACTAACATCAAATTAGCATCAGCATGTTGGGCTTCATGCAAAACAATTTAGTAACATAAATTTGGAAAAACATCTAACTATGGCTCTTATCAAAACAGTGCAGTTGATACCTAGAAAGAAAAGGCAAATATGCATGATAATCACAGTTAATGTTATACCTATCCTCAGTATGGATCAGCAAAGCAGAATCAGTCTCCGTCCTCAGGACATCAGTCGATCAGCAAGGCATCAGGATTCAGCATCAAAGTTCAGAGAAAACAAAGTTTCTAAGTATTAAAGTTAAGCACATCTCTTGTTAAGACGCAATAATGGTAAATGTAAGGGCAGAATGTCTAACAAAAATGCCTTTCGGCCAGCAAGGAAAATGGGCAATGCTCTCAATGAATGTCCTCTCTCTGTGTGATCCTGTTAAGTCAAAACTGTTAAAACTGCCCCCAAATCCCTGTTGGTCAGTTAATCATATGTTCACACTTTGTCCAATAAAACTGAAAGCCCAAATCTATGAATTCTAATATTACTCCATTCACATGTCGTTTATTGGTTTGTCTTGCAATGTCCTCATCATCCGGCTTGTCAGGTAACAATATTGTTGCAGCTTCTGCTCTAGTCAGTATCTTCATTGTTCCGGTCCTGGGAAAGTCAGTCTCACACACATTACATATAAAATGTTGCATTAGCTGGAACATCATCTTCTAGCAGTTGGTTCTCATGAGAAGCTTTCGTTATGAGCACATTTAAACAATACAATAGAAATTTCACAGTTTAACTTTCTTGGACAGACAATTTATTAAAGGCTAAGAAATACAGCTTTTACATGAGGCCTGGCAAGTAGGCCAAGACACTCACTAAGTTAAGGCTTACAATTAATAAAGCTAAAGCTAAATTCATAAACCTTAATATGACATATGGCTGCATTAGTCTAGCACATATTCAACATTTCATAATTATTAAATCATTTCATTAGTACATTTCGTTAACATTGGTGGCCATTCTTTGTGATCATATTTTCAAATGCGTGCATTATTTTTCTACATTATTATATTTTCTACACAAACTTATTATTCAAAATACATAAACACTCATTTATAATTTTTATTAAAACACCTGCGCTAGCACTACCGCCACATTAACACTCACCGCTGGGGTCATAATGACCCCCAATGTCTTTGTTCATCCAACTCAATTTCAAACTCAAGAATACTACACTGGTACGAATTGTTAAAACAAAAGGTTGCAAACTCCTTTTTTCCCCAGTCATTGGTAGCAAAATATGTTCTTTCAGGAGCTGAGTACTTTCGACTTGGTACTCTCTTTCTCTTTGACATTATGGGGGTCATTCTGACCCTGGCGGTCGCGAATGACGGAAGCACCGCCAACAGGCTGGCGGTGCTTCCAAGCCCATTGAAAACCGGGGCCGGCGGTTTCCCGCCGTTTTTCCCCCGGCTGGGCGAATCCGCCAGGGCAGCGCTGCAAGCAGCGCTGCCCTGGGGATTCTGACCCCCTTCCCGACAGCCTGTTTCTGGCGGTTGTCACCGCCAGGAAGAGGCTGGCGGGAACGGGTGTCTTGGGGCCCCTGGGCACTTGTACAGCTGGTAATCTTGATCCTTAGGCCAGTTGTCTCCAGGTACACAAATGTTACTTAAAGCTACTGGTCCTTCCTCAACATTTGAGTTAGCATGAGTTAACTGATTCTGTCTCGACCCTTCTGTACCATCCACTGTTGTAAACTCACTCAGAACCTCATCCGAACAAGTTTTTGTGGCTGCAGCCACTTGTCCAGTCCCAAAAGCTTGATTAACCTGATTCCACTCGCTCACTGTAAACCCTTCTGGGACAGGTGCTCTATGATCTAGGGGACCTGGAACTTTGTGAGTATGACTAGCATGTACCCTGTTCAGGAGACCAACACACTTCACAGCAATAGTGGTTAGCAAAAGCACCTGATGAGAGCCCTTCCAAAGCTGTACCATGCAGGTTTTCCTTACGTGCTTCTTGGTCATGATCCAGTCACTTGGACAAATATCATGGCCGAGCTTCTGCAGCTGTGCTGTAGCCTCTCCAACTTGATGAGACAAAGAACGAACGACATCAGCCAGTCCTTTGCAATAATCCAGCACCCATTCATCTGCCTGCAAGCTCATGGCTCTCCCCATGATAATTTCATGAGGGCACAATCCATCCTTTCTGTCGGGTGTGCTGCGCATACTCATCAAGACTAGAGTCCATGTGTCTGGCCAATTCCGAGTGGTGGATGCACATACTTTTACCATTCTGGAGTTCAAAGTTTCAGTAATCCGTTCAACGAGTCATGAAGCTTCAGTTTGATAACAACAGTGCAATCTTTGCTCAACTTTCAATGCTGCGCACAACATTTTTAGAACCTCACTCTTGAATTGCGTTCCTTGTTCTGATTCTAGAGAAATCAGGAATCCAAATTGGGGTATCAACTCCCTCAGTAACAGTTTTTGCTGCTGTGACTGCTTTGAGACTATCATTATACAATATCTAAAACGTATCTCAGTCCATTGCACACAGGCAACTCAATAAAATCCAGCTGTATTCTGTTGAATGGTCCTCCTGATCTTCCTATATGACTTAGTGTGACAACTGTGCATTACCCTACGTTCATCTGTTGGCACGTAATACATCTGTGGCACACGACTTCTGCAATCACTCTGAGTCTGCGGTTAAACCATTTTTGTCTGAATATTCTCATCATTGCACCAGTATCTATATGTGCCTGTCCATGATAGTGTTTAGCCACAGGTGACAACAAGCTATTTGGCAACACTTCTCTTTCATCACTTGAAACCCTAACAGCATCTTCATTTCTTTTGACACATCCTGCTCTGACTCAGCTCTGATGCTCTTCTTCTTGCAATCTCTTTACTTCGTCTCATGTATCAGCAGCAGTTAGCAGGAAATTTTGACTTGTCTCATCTTGTGTATCGTTGATCCACTCTCCATTGAAGGAGGTACAACTAAGGACACATAATTTGGCCAATTCATCTGCATACGTATTGCCTAAAGTTACTTAATCAGTAGACTTTCTGTGAACCATACACTTGCCAACAGCAATTTTGGCAGGCAAATGTAATGCATCCAACAAATCGCAAATCGTATCACTGTTTTGGATAGGGAATCCAGAGGAGGTCATGATGAACCCTTTCTGGGACCACAACTGTCCAAATTCATGAACGACACCAAAACCATACTGACTATCAGTAAAAATTGTTACTTTAAACATAGCATGCTCTAGTAAGAGCGACCAGTTCAGTTACTTAGGCAGAATAGACTCCTCAAAGCCAGGAGACTCTTATCACACCTCTGTGTCCGACTGTACAAAGTGCATAGCCAGCTCTCACAGTACCATCTTTATTTCTTAAACAGGATCCATAAACAAACATGACAGTCATTTTCATCTAAGAGGACATCTTGAATGTGTACAATTGAGTCACATCGAGACAGTGATGCTCAACCTTGTGGCCAGTTGCATTTTCAACAGGATCTGGCAATAACGTAGCTGTGTTTAAGACAGTATAGTGCTTAATGTTGGACGACACAAGGATAACTTGTTCATAATGGGTCAAGCATGCACTGGTCAAGTATTGGGTCTTTGTGCAGGTTCACAAAATTTCCACTGAGTGGGGAATAAAACATTCAGGGGATGACCGATAACAATGCCTTCACACTGTTTGATGCTGATGCCTAAGAAGTGACCGCCTTCAAACAACCAGGCAGCGTTGATGCCACAGGATCAAGAGTGGCTGAAAAAAAGTCACAGGCTTGTTCACTTTCCATGAAGCTCTGTCAAAACTGAGAGAGCACATCCATCCCTCTCATAGTGAAACAAAGAAAAACATTTGTTATAATCAGGCATTACCAGAGCTAGAGCGCGTCATAAGCTTTTTCTCAGCTCTGTGTAGGCACTTATACTTTTGTCTTCAAAAATGGTACCTGATCAGACACATCCTTGGGTGTCAGCCTCTGTAAAGGCGTGGCCAAAAGGGAAACGTTTGGAATCCACTGACGACAGCAGCCAACCATTCCCAGAAACATACAGACTTTTTTTGTGTGGGATGGGGATTCATTTTCATGATTGTTGAAATTCTTTCTTGTGACACTTTCCACACATCTTTCTCAATGTGGAGACCTAAATACATGACTTCTTTCTTGCATTACTATAATTCTGCTGGGGAAACCTTATGTCTGTTTACTCCTAAATGACTTGAGAGCAATTGTAAATCTCCTACATGCTTCTCAAGTGTTTGATGCAACAAGGATGTGTGTGTGAGGGCAAGTGTGGCAGAGCGCATGTTTCTTTCGGGCAGGTGAAGGTTCAGTCTATGGTCGATGGTTGATGTAAGATGGGCCTTGGTTGTGTAGGACTTTGTAGGTGTGCAAGAGGATCTGAAACTTACAAGATCCTGATATAATTCACATTTCTGTTTGTGATCTGATTCAACTTCTGTTGGGGAACAACCATTTGCTGTTCAGTCATCGGGGTGTGTTACCTGCATCTGCTGTCCTGGGAAGACATATATAGTTTGCACTTGAGGTCTTTGAAGTCTTTCAAGTTGAATTTGATTATTGCCTTGTACCTGCACAATTCCGACATTCTGCACTTGATTATTCACATTATTAAATGGAAAGTTACTGAAGATCAGTAACTAAAGACCCAACTTTCTGCCCACATAACACAGATTAGTTCTTTTCAAAGCTTAGATATCAAGAACACCTTCACTTTGATCTACCTGAACATCACGTCATCTACCTCTAGGCCTACCAACATTGACTACCTGCTGTGGTACTCCCTGCATCCCACCAGTGTTCATCATCATCTATGGACTCTGATTAGTTTTCTTTGTCGCCTTCGATTGCATCACAGTCACCTTCTCTTTTAACTCCTTCTGCTTCAATTTCAGTTCATCACTGCAATACTTTGCGGATCGCAGGGTTTCATCAATTGGTTTATTCGACCAATAAATCAGGTGCTGCTGAATCATTGCACTTATGTCTGGCTTCAATCCTGGCACAAAATGACCCATACCTTTAGATTCTATAGTTCCACCATGCTTTTTGAAAGCCTGCAACAATCTTTGGTAGTCAGCAGGAATCAACTCCTGAGATGTCCTGTCAATCTTCTGCTAATCAATATCTTTTGGGAACACCTTCTTTTTCAGAAATTCAGTCACCTCATAATACTTTTTCCATCAACTATTCTGAAGGTGCACCCTTTATTCGATTTCTTCAAGGTTCACTATCATGCCAATTAACATTCACTTTGCATTCAGTCCACAAACCAGTCAGAACCACAATGTCAAACAACTTATTAAAAATCCTCCCACAGGCATTTTAAAAGTTTCACAAATCTCTTTGTCTGCTTGTACCACTCCACTGGTTTCTCTTTCATTGATTGATTGAGTGTGAATGACAGTATATCACTTCTACTCCAGGGTACATGAACATAACCTTTACCTGGTATTTCTTTCATGGGCATCGTTTTCACATTGTCTTGGCTTGATTTGCTCCTGCCAGAGGGATAATTGGCTTTGCTTTCTTTCGATCTCTTTTATTCGCCCTTCTTCCTTCCCAATTATCTATAGCTCACTTTTATGAATGTATAGGATCAATTCCTGAATGTGTGTTTTTATTCCAGGAGATCTCATGTTAACTATGTACTTTGTGCTGAACTCCAATCAGTAACTTTTCTTTAAGGGGTTTGACATTTCCAGATCCACATCATATTTCTCTGCTACTTCAGCAAATCTCTCATAAGCCTCTCCTGCACGTTGACTAACATCTTCACACACAAATTGCAGTTCGTTTTATGTGTAACTGTCCAATTGGGCAGTGTTTAATGTTTCTAAAATAATTTCATTCAATTCAAATTTAAATATGGGCACATTCACTGATCTAGCTCTCTCTCTGATGCCTCTTCTGTTCTGACATTGTATTTTTTTTATAACTGTCACACCTTGTGGGCTCAAATTGTTTAACTAATCGGTCAACTTTTGTGGAGTGAAACCTCGTGGACTGATATTGTTTTTCTGTGGTATTTCTGCTCTTAACGGTCCTACAGTCTGCTGATTCGGGGTATTGGAGTTTGACATGTTCTCTGTTGTGTTAAAGGGTACTTCTGTTTGTGAACTGCTGTAATGTACGTTTGGAATCTGATCAGGTCTGGGCACTAAATAAGGTGGGGTTCCCTGAGGAAACTCTGTATCAGAAATAAATCCTTTTTGACTTGTCATTGGATTTGCATCTGAAATTTGTGTAGGGATCAATGGTTTGATAGGAGAAGCTGTTCCCTCCATCTCCAAATGAATTGAATATATTGATCTCTGCTTACCAATTGGTGATATCTCAGCTGATGTAACTGGTGCATCAGGCACTGTTGGAACATTTATTGAGTGGGCATTGCTTCCAGATGTACCTGAAGCATACAAAGGGCAGGTGGACCTGTAGTCACAGGGACTATTAATGCATCTGGACCGGTATGATTTGTCTGAGTCTGAAGAATTGTCATCCCTACATTCTGTCCTGTTAGGACGGTACTTAAACGTTGTCCTGTTTGATTTGGAGTAACATTTGACATTGTTGAAACTAACCTAAACATTGGCACAGGCTGATATGGGGTACAGTTTTGCACAGGCAGATTCACATAAGGTGATTGCACCATCTGATTCACATAAGGTGATTTCACCATCTGATTAACATTAGAATTTGGTACAATCTGATTCATAACAGGACTTGGTACAAGCTGAAGTGGATTAAAACCCTGAACTGGTTGATTCACACCAGGAATCTGTGTCTCTGAATTTGCAGGTGTACTTGGCACTATCTGATTCATGGTCTATGCAACTGGAGCAGTTGGCACATTTGGCATTATATTTTGTGCTGTTTCACTTCTTGCTCCTTCTTCAACTGATTGAAGGCAGACGAGTCCTCAGAAACTGATTATGAAACTCATCATCAGAATCACTCTCTGTCTTTTTTTATCCTCAGCTTCTGTTCTGCCTTTCCTGTCTCTTTCCTAATTCTAGGTTTAGTGTTTTCACTTTCTTCATTTGACATATCTAGAAACATTCTGACTCCCTCAAGTGTTTCTGATCTTCACATGTTCTGCTCTGCATCCCATCTAGCCTTTGCAAGTATCTTAATTGCTTTCTGTTCTCATATTTAAATTGCATTTCCCCTTGTTCTCTGAGTTCCAAAATGCTAAGGGCTTCAAACTGTACAGCCCTTGGAGTTGGCTTCATCTCATACAGTATTCACCTCAAACTGTCTAAAGTTGTCAAATTAAATATTTCTTAATGAGGAAATGCTAAACCACCTTCTTTCCCAGTGACCTTGCACCATTGTTTAAACCACACATGCACATGAAATCCTTTGATAGACAACACATAATAGCCTGGAGTTCCCTCGCATTGAGTCTCAATACCCTCTCTAACAGAAATAAACAAATCTCCTCCTAATGCAATCACTAAAGCCTTGAGAAAATCAATTTAAATTAATCACAATAACTTTTTGATCGAAACAGGAAGTAACTTAAAACCCACAATCATTTTCTCTTGTTCTCAACCAATAGCAATGTAGCACGGTCAACCAATGCCAGCGCAACTTCACACCAACTGTCCTATATAAGTATGTCACAAAACAACATCACACTTCTTTCAGCATTGCAGTTGCTTTGCAATTGTCTCTCACACAGTCGTTCACACACCTCTAATGTAAAATATTGGAAGCAAAGACCTGCGACCGGTCTTCACACTATGAGGTAGGAACTCAGATACTTCAAAGCTGTATGGAGATACAATTTCCGGCTGTAGCTTTCACAATTATACAATGATTGAAAATTGATCAGCAATTCTCACTCGGGTTGATACAAATCCTCCATGCGCATTCATGATTTACTTAATCTCAACCAATAACTCAAGGAAAACTATTGGCATTGTCAACGACATCTCATGACATGTACCTCACTGCAGACAATAAAGTAACGAAGTCTCTTCTACACTTGTGCATTATCCTGGGACCTTAGGCCACAATAGACCCATCAACAACAACAACCACAGGTACTTTTTAGCAATAAATGCCACAATCACTTTGAGTACAATGACTCCACAAAGCACTTCACAACATCACACATTACCACAATCTTCAGGCCAAAATCAATGCATGTGCAAAACCCTAATAATATTTACACATATGTCACTTGTAGGCACAATGCTTGAACTTCATCAGTCTTAGGAATGGACTATGGGACAGAATTTGGGGTGAACAATTTTTGAATTGGGCAGTCACATGGGATTGGTACCTAACTCCTTAACACTACAATTAAATGATCCTTCCCCTTATAGGACAAACCATTCCTATGCTACCAGGTCTGTTGGAGCATTTTCATCCTTGGCAGGAATCAATGCTCATTGAGGTCAACAGATGTTTGGACCATGCACAGGATGTGGTAGAACCGTTAACACATTTCAATAGAAGCCCAATTAAGTTGCATAGTATAACCAATGTGGTCATACAAGGAAAACTCCAGTCAAAAATAAGGTTAAGGGGTTTGTTTATTATGAGGATAGGCTCAAAGTCAGGTGGGCAAATCTCAGGACACAATTATAAAGGTACAGAATCACCAAGTGTTGCCCAAGGTGATAAAATACTTTCAGGCTAACTAACATTAGTAAAAATAAGTATTCAACAAGTAGAGTACAAAACATTAGCAAGATTATCTGAGATACAGAAATTAAGCATTGCTTAGGTAACAATCAAGCTAATTTAAACCTTATAATTAACCAAATCACGGAAATACATGTGAGGGGCAGAACACATGTGGGCAAAAAGACAAAAAGCTCAAAAAGGCCAAAAAGAATTTGGAAAAAGATAATCTTGGGCAACAAGCTGCTAACTAAGGTGATCAAAAGATAGGTATAAAGGGAAAGTGTCAGCATGTCAGAAGCTCGATAAAGAGCCTTCTGAAAGGTTAGGAAGAGAATCTCTAGGTGTCAGTGTGGCATCTAAAGGCGCAAAGGGGAAGATACCTCTCCAGGGGGCACAGCATGTGGGGTTCTTCATCTGCTAGAGTTCTAGTCAAACATTATCTGGAATCTGACCAAAGTCCAACTGGCCAATGACATATTAAAGTTCATAATGCAATTTCATTAACTCTGAGAGACACTCCAATTACATTGAAGGGGCATCATCCAGTAAAAATCAATCACACGACTCCAAGTTGATGCATTCACAAATGTTCCCAGGTCTGCCATGGGAACCTAATCCATCCATGTAGCTCCACACGAGTTTCAAACAATTGTATATAATGTCAGTCCATAGTTCAGGATGTTCTACATTCAAGGACATTGTTTCACTTCACTCTTTTTCTGAAATAACAGAGGTAAATTACAAAAGCTAGTCTTCTTGTGGGAACGAAGTCTGAAAAGAAAGTTCACTTCGTGAAAATGAAGGAGCATTTTCTGCACAGTCAGCAGGCCTCACTTAGGCTAATGCAAGTGAGTTAAAACAATACATTAAATTAATATGTTCTAGTAAACACATTTTAGTATGAAAATGTATAAATTACACATTATTATTTCTTCAATAATATTCATGTTGCAATCAATTTAAATGAGAAGTCTCTGTTAAAACATTTGTCAGTATAACACAGAATAACATTTCTCTATTTTTGCACATCTATTTAAATCATTAATCATTCGAAATTCAATATTGTTTCAATATGTTCTATTAGTCTGGAGTCTAAATCACGTCACAATATCAATTTAGTCATTCAAACATTTGTTTAAGGTAAATGTCACCAATGTCAAACACTACAATATAAACAAATGCACATTTATAATGACTTGTCAGTGCAGCTTCTACATTCAAACTATTAGTACTTTGATTATCATAATGCATAAACTGTTGCATATAGATGGCTTATGTGACATGAGGGACAGAACTAAGATTTAAACTACATCACATCCATAATACCATAATATCTAGCTCTTCCTTTCTTTAAACTACAAATGTTGATAGCCTCACTCTGCTCTTCTCTCTACTTGATTATTGATTCTTTCTCATTAACTTTTGCCCCCTCAGCTCATCTTTTCAAACTTGCCTGTTATGCTTGAATTGTGCACTCTCTTGCCGAACTCCTCTGTCCCTGTTTCTTCTGGACATTACGTTTGCTTCCTATTTATTGTCTGTAAGTGTAGTGTGCTTTGTTTTCTCTTACCATGCAGTTATCTTTCCTCATCACCTACACCTCTCACCAAAATCAGTGGTCTTATCTCGACTCTTGGGGACTCTCCACACAATCTATTTGGTTAATGTTGAGTTCACTTTTCTCCCCTTCCTCCCTCTAAACTTTGAAATGTCCTACTCTTCAAGTTTTTCTGGTTCACTCTATACTGTAGTATCTTGGCTCATTGTTCCAAAAAATTCCTTTGGGGCTGTTGTACGTGGAGGGCGTGTTAAAGGGAATATATACATAAGCGCATTACATTGGAAATCTTAAATTTTACAAAAATATTGAGCATTAAAGAAACTATTGAAGTATAAACATTTGTTCTAGTGTGAAATGTTTTTTGTTCACACCAGTGCTACGAAAAGTCCCATGACCCCTACCTTGCATAAAAATTGCCTTTAAGCTAAGCAAGAACCATGCTTTGGTATATTGTGGCAAGGGTTTCAGTACTACAATAGCTGAACACTGAGAAGGTCAGCCTAGTGAGTCAGTGGACCATAAAGAATATTTAAAGGATATTCGAGCTTCAGAAATGTTTTGTCTGTGGTTGGTGGGGACTAAAGGAAAGAGAAATATATGGACACTCACAGTAATAAATTAGTGGCCTCCCTTCCTAACTTTGCCGAAAATCAGGCAGGGTCATTAGGAAAATAGAAGGTATTAAGGATAGAGTGCAAGGCATCCCTTAGTGACATAAATTGCTGCAGAGAAATTGAGACCTCAGTCCCTAGGAGTCATGATGAATGACACATGCTGGAGGCTGGTTATTAGAAGAGGTAAGTGCGCACTTACCACTAGGAGTACTGGCCCCAGACAATGTTAGGTCCAGTCAGGGTCTCAAACTATCAGTCCCTGGCTCAACCCTTGGTAGCTTGGCAAAGAGTAAGCAAGCTTAACTTAGGAGACAGATATGTAAAGCATTTCAATACATCAATACAGCAAATACGTATGACACAGCACACAATAAAAATCCCATTTATAAAAATAGGAAATCATTATTTTCTTTAAAATGACACCAAAATGATGAACCAGAGTTATGAACTTTTGAAGATTAAATAAAAAAGTGTCCTTTCTAGTGCTTAGAAATCAATAGTGCCAACCACATCTGGTCACGACCAGGACAAAGTCAAAGGTTGAGGCCAACAGTTATGGAGCCCTGCTCGGATACACTGAGTTGGGAAGCCTCTGTCAAAATGTTACCTTCAAATTTTCTGGAGCTTTTCTCTCTCAACATCATGCAATCCTCCTCAGCAATCCAATTTTGATGCAACATCATCAGACCACTTTCTGTGTCCCTGATGTCTGGAGCTCTGCCCTTTTCAGTAGGACAAACCGGAAATCCTGCCCAGGTCACAGTTGAAGGTAGTCAGCCCCAGTTGAAGGTAGTCGGCTTGACTCATGACAGCGAGTCTTTCCACTTATGGAGCTTTTTCCAAAAGTTGCTCCAAACTTCTCCAAATATCTGAAACATCTTCCTGACGTTCCTCTTGTGGGTTCAAAGTGTCTAAAATACAAGGGTCTAGAAGCTCTGTGATGGTCCTTGGAAGTTTAGGACCACAATTCCCACAATGCATCTGGCCAAATCCTTAAAAGTCCACTGGAGGCACTCCGGCTGGGGACTTTTGTGACAGTTGGTGTAGGCAAGTACTGTTAACCTGTTGCTTTCAGGGAGTCCACTCCTGAGCCCTAAGGCATTAGGGCTGTTCCAGTGTGCAACAGGAGCAGTGCTTCAGTGTGCAGTCCTCTGGGTTTCAGACCAGGGTTCCAGCAGTGCAGTCTTTCTTCCTCTTGTGGCTCAAGGCAGCAGACCTGAGTTGCAATGCAGATCAGCCGCTTTTATTCAATAATCTTGGGAGACAAGCAGGGGTCTACCCTTGTCCAGTGAGCTGCAGGGTGCCACCCAAAAGCACTACAGCTTCCTCCAAAGTGTGTAATTTCTTGTCCTAGAAGGCAGTGCTCCTTAGAATACCAAGATGGATGTTTTTCTTTCAGAGGAGTAAGATCTGGCTAAACCAACCTTGTGGTGTGGTTCATTTCCACTAACACTCCCCCTCTGCACATCTGAAAATTCCTTTCCTGGGCCTGCTATCTATCTGTGGGGTACAGGGTGAGAGGCAGCCTGTCTGGCATTCCTTTCTGACCTGCTTTCTTTGATGCCCAGTTTGATTTACCCAGCCCCCTTCCTGGACTGGCCTCCACATCTGCCAACCTCTGCCATCAGATAACCTCTGCTAGTGCAGGACACTTTCCACCTCATCAAAGCAGCCTAGCTACTCCTGTTAGGGCTGATCAATCAGGAGAGGCCATTAGCAGGCTGGAATTAGGCTTACAGAAATGAAAAGCTTAGGACTTATTTTCTGTACTAGTTATAATAAATTCAACTATAGCAAGTTGGATTTATCATGACCATTCTTTTGAGTCCTTTCATGACATATTTAGCTCCCTCTTAGCAATAGTTATGCTTATGGAAAATATTCCCATTTTAGCCTATGGAGCTGCGTATCTACAATGAGGAAACATGAAAGGTGCCGTTTTCCCCTCACCAGGGCATATAATACTTTGTTTATAATGTTCTTGCTTATACTTACAGTGCACCCCACCCCTGGGTCATCTAGGGGTGACATATGTAAAAATAGGTAGATTATCACTTTGGAAGTACCTTAAATTCGAATATGCACACATTTTAGTTTTTAAAGACAGTCTGCAAGGCAGGGCTGCCTTTAAAAATGACAGCAGGCAGCACAGCAATGCACACTCCAGTGCAGAAAATCTCCTTGGTCTCTAAACTTACCTGCCCTATTATATACTAGGGACTTATAGGTAGCTTGAATCCCCCTTTCCCTGTTATCTCCTAGGGAGTAACAAGGGTCTGCCATTGCCAACTGTAATTGTGCCAATTTACCATATACATTTTATTCAGAGTACTGGCCCTGGGCCTGTTTAGAAGAGCCCAAGGCACAGTCTGGGTCAGTTATCAACAGTATCAGAAAATATTGCGGTGAACATGCTAGAAGGATGACTTTCTCACAATGCACATGTATTTGGATGTAAAAGCTGATTTGAAACCGAGTCATGTCTTAGGCATCAAAGATCCACAAATATGAAGCATACTTGTCTTCTGATTTGGCGAGTCTGGGAAAATCCTGAGGTGATAACTCAGCCCCCACCAGTCTCTCACGCTCAAGGGGGGCCCTTCATTTGCATGGTGCATCTGATTGATGCTGCGCCGAGCTGCTCTGAAACTTTAGATTTGGAAGACGTTGTCTGGAGACATGGGAGAGAGCTCTGAGGGGGTGGCCGTCATGGTTTATAAGAGAGAGTTAGCTCGTTTGGGAGTGAAATATTTACACAGAAAGTTTTTCACATTTTAAGAATCAGTGGAAGACAACGTATGCCACGACCACTATGGGAAGTTTTGCAAAAAATAAAATGTAAATGATAATTGCTGCAATACTTGCCAGAACAAAATCTGTCATTATTTTTTTGCACGTGGTTATTAATAGTGTGAAAGGCATGTTGTACAATTCCTGCCGTACTTACTGGACGGGGAGGCACCTTCTTAAACTGTGGACCCACACACTCCCTGAAGAGGCCACCTCCCACATCTTCAGGTAGTGACATTAAAATATTTTTTTTCTTAACAAGGAGTCCTTGAAGCAGTTTGACTGTACTCAGTGATTGTCCATCGCCCCTCTTTGCAGTCCGGAGGCCTGGGTGGCAACGAGGAAAACACCAGTTCTCCAGGCAGGAGCAATCATGTTTTAGTTAATCCCACCTAAACATGGTTCAAAGAACGCCTTCTTCAACATCCCTCTCCTTTATGCGCTGTCATTATCAGCATGCACCCCTACAAGTGATTTTTAATTATAAACTCCAAATGTGGCTTACCACATTTTAATGGCTGGGTTGTCTGGCAAGACAGCTCACTAGGTGGATGCATCTTATTCACATTTGTGGCTACCTCGCAAGCCTAAGGTTTTGATTCCTGACTAGGCCAGCCCATAAATGTATATATCCCACGTCGAGTTCAATTGAATTAGAAACTAATTGCTTCTCCTAATAAGCACCTGACAGTATTTAATTGCAATACAAAACGTTTTGCACTATGTATCCAAGTGCAGATGTGAAGCTCTTCAAATAACGGCAAACAGACAAGAACCTTCCCGCCCGGATGGACAAGTTGTGTATTGCTTGCGGTATGAACAGGCACTACGGTATGCTGTTTAGATAGTTCATTGAGTTGAGCACATGCTGCATTGATCTGAAGAAAATTTGTCTCAGAATTCAGTAACTCCGAACAAGGGCGAGTGCAGAGATTTGTGCAAGGTTGCAACTCTGTAAAACAGCCATGAATTAATGCAAAGTCAAAAGAGACCTCAAATCCCAGTAAGAAAAAAGAAAAAGTTCAGCGTCGCTGTATTTACTGCGAACCTGTGTATGTAATCAGCAAGTCGAAGGTTCCAAGCAGTAACGTAATTCAAAGGGTTATGCAGCATATTGCAGTGAATACTACCACTGTGTTAGCTATTTTAGTTTATTTCTTTAGACGGTAGTTGGTTGGCAGTGTGCTGCAGGCGCACAGAGACATATAGTAAATTGTGACGTTCACTAAGGCAGGTCAGGAGGTTGCACACAGTAAATAAGAATGATTTGAAAATACTGATTCGAGATTTCTAATTTAAAAAGTAAAGGCATTCTATAGTCACATGATTCAAAATAAGTATTTGCTGTGTCGGTATAAATTACGTTCTCGGACGGAGTTCTTTTATGGAGGTTGCAATATGAATGTTTGTATACTGCTGATAACTATTTGTAAGCTGCAGATCACGGGTTATAATTTCAAAAGGAAAACTATCTCAAGGCATGTGTAGCTCTGCGTTTCCTTCCTACGATTTCTCCCAAATGGTTCTATTTTTACCTTTTTAAATTAAAAAGCTCCCCACTCAGCAATCTTAGCCCACAACAATAGGACAATGTCACTCAACTTTAGATGGCTGAATAAAGTATGCGTGATGAAGAAGAACAGGGCCCCTTTGCCAATTGTATTGTTTTAGACCGAATGGATTTTAAGATTAAGGGGCATATTTATACTCTGTTTGCGGCGGAATTGCGTCGTTTTTTTTGACGCAATTTCGACGCAAAACTAACTCCATATTTATACTTTGGCGTTAGACGCGTCTAGCGCCAAAGTCCATGGAGTTTGCGTCATTTTTTAGCGTGGACACCTACTTTGCGTTAATGAGATGCAAGGTAGGCGTTCACGTCTAAAAAATCGACTCCGAGGCATTTGCGTCGGATTTATACTCCCGGGCAAAATTCACGCCCGGGTCAAAAAAAATGACGCACGGCCGCTTTTGCGCCGTTTTTTAGCGCCTGCAAAAGGCAGGCGTTAAGGGACCTGTGGGCTCTGAAGGAGCCCAGAGGTGCCCTCCCATGCCCCCAGGGACACCCCCTGTCACCCTTGCCCACCCCAGGAGGACACCCAAGGCTGGAGGGACCCATCCCAGGGACATTAAGGTAAGTTCAGGTAAGTGTTTTTTTTCATTTTTTTTTTGTGGCATAGGGGGACCTGATTTGTGCCCCCCTACATGCCACTATGCCCAATGACCATGCCCAGGGGACATAAGTCCCCTGGGCATGGCCATTGGGCAAGGGGGCATGACTCCTGTCTTTGCTAAGACAGGAGTAATTTCTATGGGGGTTGGGAGTCGAAAAAAATGGCGCAAATCGGGTTGAGGCGAAAAAATTGCCTCAACCTGACTTGCCCCATTTCTTGACGCCCAAGCCCCATATCCCCCTATGCCGGCGCTGCCTGGTGTACGTCGTTTTTTTTCACGCACACCAGGCAGCGCCGGCGGCTAACGCCGGCTAACGTCATTGATTAAATACGGTGCCCGCATGGCGCTTCAGAATCGCGTTAGCCGGCGCTAATTTTTTTGACGCAAAACTGCGTTAGCGCAGTTTTGCGTCAAAAAGTATAAATATGGCCCTGAATCTCTTTTATTGCGTTAGCAACATCTATAGCTGCACCAGGGAATGGAGAATAGAGAGATTAGGAGTATATAGAGAAAAATATGTCACCAGCACCCTGCTCCTCACTTATAGAGACCAAGCATTCACAGAACTCTCAATACTCTCTGCATTCAGCAAGCTTCAAGACTAAATTAGGTCATTGTTCAGCATTCTGAAAATTAACAAGGGCCCACTTAGAAACCTCTACGTGCATGAATGAGTGTCTCTTACCGTTAAAGTCCACACACTCTTGTTCAAATCTTTCCTATTGCATGCAAAGCTTTCTTCCAATGTACAGCTGCTCGATTGAGGTCCAAAAGAGTAGAACATAATTGTCACCCAAAAACGTCTCCCCTTTGCAAAGAACATCTCTCACGATGTCATGCCTCATGTTCAGCTCTCTGTGGACTACTGTCACCATACAATACACCACTCCACCAGAATCTCTGACCTTCCCAGGTATACTCGTTTTGTGAAGGGAGAGTCACCTACTTTCTGATTGTCACACAGAGGTCAGATTAAAGACTCGTTGTGATCTGAATTTGATCATCTCTCAAATTGGGCAGTGCCCCAGAACTCTTACTTCTTGTCTACACAAATTATCCCAGAGTTCCAACCTGGACTCCAGCCATGGCATATAATTTTCCAGACCCATTCTTTACGTCATTGCTTCTTGCTCTGAAGAGATTAAATCAGCCCCTCTCCTATCCAAAGAGATGAGCTTCTTTTCTGCATTATTTTGACTTATGTCTACTTCTGTCACCCTAAGGGGCTGATTTAAGAGGAATGTGAAGTTCAATGGCAAAAAACGCTGCCCCATATTTACAAAGTGATGCAATGCATGCATTGCACCACTTTGTAACCCTTTGAGCTACATTATGCCTGTGCCAGGCATAATGTATGCAAAGGGTACTTTCTCCCATTAGGGGGGGTCAGAAAAATGGGCAAGGAAACCTATGAGATTTCCTTGTGCCATTTTTCTTTGCACTTTTAATGCCTGCTTTGAGTAGGCGTTAAAAGTGGGGCATGCTGTTGGATACAACGGGCCCCTATGTACTCTGCAGGAGTAGCACCAAAGTTTTGGAGTACAGCAATTGCGTAAAAAAAGGACACTATTGCCCATACCCTATTTTAAATATGGCGTACACATGGTGGCGGTAGGGGGGGGGCGCTAAGAGGTGCAAGGAAGTGGCAGATCACCTGGTGCAGCACCACTTTTCTTAAATCAGTTTCTAAGAGAGAACCTCTGTGTTTCCACTTCACAGATCGAACACCATTCTAAATATGTTCAGTCTTTGTGTTAAGGATGGAAAGAAGAGCAATAATACACTTCAGTAAAATTCTGCCCAGGTGAGAAGTCACTCTCATCCATTTCCATCAGAGAATTACTCCTTTAGATTCCCACCTAGTCCCCCCATGTCAAGGCTTAAAGGATCCTTGTTGATGTATTTTTTAATGTTTGCAAGTGCCCATGGGTTATCATGCCATTCCAAGATGGCTGTTTCCATGGTCACATGAATGACAAGTATTCAATAAAACAGAAGAATGGGTCTTCAGGCTACCAGGTCTGCTGCTAGATGACGACTCACTAAGCCACTCCGTGGAAGGCAGACACTGAGTAGCAATGCAGCTTTTATGCCGCCATCCAGGGAGCCAGAAGACGTCAGAGGTCCAGCACTCACCCATTCCTCAGCTTCCCTTCAATCTCCATTCATCTCATCAGAACACCCGAAGCAAATGAAAAGCGTCCAGGCTTGGTACACCCAAGAAACATTGGATTACCAGGCAGGCCATTTCTCCAGTCACCTTCATTCCTGCCGATGCTACCAACCTCCTTCCTCAGAACCAAATGAGAGGACTCTGTTTTCTACAACTGGCCTGGAATGGAAGCTCCACAGGAGGTAGAAAAGGAGATCCTCATCTCCAGAACAGCATGCAATTTACTCTACGACTTACTGTGATCGCCTCAGGGCCATCGGGCTCTGCTGGATTTTCTCTTTAGAATGGATTTTTTAAATGGAACTCACCTCTGATTGGGCAAGTTCCTGTACTGCCGAAGGTTGGCTTCTTTCTTGTGGTCAACGGCGGAGATACATTTTCTTGTTGCACAGCAGGTAGAGCCAGCTATTGCTTGAACCAAGAAGCTTCAGGGAGTCTGAGAGACCTTCAGGCAGACTCGGGTCAATTCTCGTTACTCTCCCACAAACAGTCCACTCTGTAGGGCTTCTCCTTTCACAGCCAGTCAGGTTCCTCAGGCTCAGATATGCCTCCCTCCCTTCTTAGCATTTCAGGCAGGCTGCCAGGTCACACGCAGACCCACAGCCCTTTCAGAAAGATGTGTGGAATTCAGGTGATAGCCACTCACCTCTTGGAGACTGGCTATCTGGCAGATACCGTGCCTGGATCTCAGCAGTTCTTTGGCATGCCGCTTCTTTGGTTTTGAGGAACTTGTAACTGCAATCAAGTGTGGGCTAGTTTGGATCCCAATTTTATACATACTTTCAGAAATGGGATGTTGATCCCTATCTCATACCTCGGAAGTGGTTTAGGGTGGTTGCTTTTCATAAATCATGTCCTTCTGCAGTGCAGACCAATCTTTTGCAAAAGGTGATGGCTCGCATAGCAGGCAGTGATGATGCTGAATCTAGGCAAAAGTAGTAACAACAAAAACAATGATGTGTAGATCCTCTGCATATGGTTGTCATCAGCCTTTCTCAAGTAGCACTCAGGGTGAAACAAAAGGGACTGGCCCTCCCGAGATGTTTCCCTCCCTCTAACAACTGGATCTGCTAATTCGCCCCCATTCTACTGTCATAAGCCCACATAGCAGTTCTCAAGAAGGACTATTTGACAATCCCTTGTTAAAAAAGAAGAAGCAATATTTGAATATCCTTCCACACTTCAGTGTTAGGGTTACACCCTCCCACTCATAAGTGCCGGCAATTTACTTCCACTGTCGCGGGAGGCGGCACCACAACCTCCATCTTGTGCCATCTAAAGCCAGAGCAATTAATGTTACTGGTCTCACCAGTCTCGATCTCACATCCACGTCCTGCAACCATGCAAAGTTTACAAAACATGCACTCTGCATGCACATAATAAGTCAGTACAATGTTCTGGGTGGACCTTTACACCAGTGGGGCTGAAAGGAGTCAAGCTTCTTCTTAATCAGAGACATAGAGCTCTTTAGAGCTAGGGTTATACAAACAGCCAGTTGTCACCACTCTTTAATGACATGCTAAGGACTGCTGAGAGTCCCATGCAAGCCATAGGGCAGTATTGGTGTGCCAGTTCAGGTATCAAAACCAGGTGCAAGACCTTGCAGTCAATGAATTGGCATAGGTCTTAGTAAGCACACTGGATTAGCATGTGAGCTGGACCAGCTATCATCTGCAGTTGAGTAACTCGCGTAGTGCCAATTTACTGTTCAGGGGATGTTTCCATCCCAACAATAGTTCTGCCCTGAGATAATATATGCCCTGTTCCCCATGCATTACATATGGAATACCCATGCAACTCTCAAGGCTGTGAATGCAGCTTTCATCACGTTGAATGTTTCAGGAATTAACATTAATACCCTGAATGCTACTTAGCCTGTTTCAAGGCATTTTAGGAGTCAAAGAATGTTACCCCTACAATGGTGAATAATTTGGTTACTTAAGCTTAACCTCATTATAATAAACGTCTTCTGTTCACTTTCTATGCATTGTCGTGAAAAGGTTATTAGTAATGATGAACCTAAAATGTTATAGAATTATTGGGTGCTTCAAAAGCTTTTGAATATTGAAGCATATTTATTTTTTTAAATAAAGTCCTCTGCTGCAGCGACAATGCAGTCTTGCTGTTGTTCAAGGTACAGGGATAATTGCCTGTAGCTGTCCCCTGTTACCTGCTTCAGGTCTCCTCTCCACGGCAAACACCAAAGTCCCTTGCCCATACTAAAAAGCCCATACAGTCCCCTGCCTGCCATGTATGCCATGGACTGCACTGTATCCCTTGCATCCTGCAGAGTCTCTTCATTCACACATCTTATAGATGGCTGAAAACATGGATTTCACAGCAATCATTTCCTGCCGAAGAATGTTCCGCCCCACAGGACATCTTGCAGGATGGTGTAGTCATCAGCAGTAGTAGGCTGGACTGATTAAACTTTGTTTAGCCAAGTAGTGAACCTTCACCCAACTTTGTGGGTAACGTTTAAGACGTCACCTTCCCTACTAAGCTGTAGCTCTTAGGATGATAAAAGGTCTGGTTAGTTCCCGCTTCGGATACCCAGGACTTCTTAAGCATATTGGGTTTCAGCTGAAATTATGTTATATGACGACCTAAGGAACTTCACTTATATCCACCAGTTGCAAAGTGCGGAGGAATTATCAATAAAAGTCCATGACATTCGGAATTTATGTTATAGACAGGCATCCCTGTACATAATTCATCCTATCATATGTAAAACCCCAAGGAATAGGGATTAACTTGCGTTCCGTGAGCTATCAGAAATTATTCTGCATGTAATTCCCAATTTCATGTGATTTAAAGTTGGCATTTTCACTTGCTCTGAGCTGGTGGTGATGCCACAAAGGAGCCAGTGTGAGGTGGAGGAGATGAGATAGAGAGGGCACTGGAGAGAAGGGGAGTATGTAGCCTGCTAGGATACACAATAGATGCTCCCCATATGCCTTTATAGAGAGTCTGTTGAGGACAGACTGGTGCAAAGTTGCAGAGCTGCCTTTTCACATGGTATTTTCAGTGTTGGAAATTCTGGCTGATAAAACTGGGTCTGTAAAATATGGGTGCAGGAACACCAGCCCACTTAAAATTGTGAGGAGAGGAATTCCACACGGGAATTCCAACGTATTGTTGGGCTTGGTGGTGAGTAGGTCACATAGAATTGCATGTTTTAATTATTGTGATATATTTTTAAGACGATAATTTTCCAAATTATCAGTATACAGTGAGATGGGGTAAAATGGGAAAGTTACATGCAGGGAGGTGGGATGTACTTGTGACAGCATGTTAGAAGTATAGCAAGGGATTGAGGAGCCCTCACTGCACCTTGCAGCCCATTCACCCGGGTTTCGTTGCGCCACTGAGTTTGTCCCTGGAAATGTTTCTCTGTGCCCCTTCCTGCATGCATTCTTTCCTACATTTTCTCCCCCTAATGTATTCCAAAATATACACTGCATAAGTTTATTCATTCACCTTGCACATTCATTGACCCTTCTATTATTATAAAAAAAATCAATGCACTGCACTCACTCTCAAACACACCAGTTCTTAAAATCCTTAAAAGCCAGGGAATGCTCTTAGCATGTTTCTACAGGTACCAAACATAGCCCATGGACATGCCGGGCCAAGAGCACAACTACTCCACTACTTGCGGCATCTGAACTATCTGGGATGAGGAGCTACATGCTCATAACATAGTTCAGGCTATCTAGTGCTACCTGGGTGCCTAAGTGTCAGGTTCAGCAATCATCCTGCAGTCTTTGCATCTCTAACCTCGTAGAGGTAAGAGCATCCAGGGATGAGGACGAAAGTGTTCTTTAATTACGACCTCTCACTTTCCAGCACCTAGGCCTCGTACGTAAACGTATCAGTCAGACAGAGGCAATTTGCTGTGGAGTGCTTGCTTCCTATTTCTCCGTCATTCTTTGGTCCAGTGTTCCTTTAGTAGACGTACACATAAAACCCACTTTGCTTCTATCACCACTATCCTATCCATCCCTTCTTCTGTTTCTTCCTTACTGTCTGCCAACCAGGTGGCCACGATTTGCCACGTAGCCACTTATTACTATGTTACAAACCTCTCCCAATTCCAAGAAGAACTCCTCAAAAAGCCAATCAAGATCCAAACAACTTTCTCCTCAGAGATTGTGAGAGAGGATAGTGAGACTATGGTGTGTCCACGCATAAAAAAACAGCTACAGTTAGAAACAAAGATCTTCAGGCTCAGCCCAATCTGCAATGAAACAAATCACCAGTATTAATGTTATGCTGCAACAATAAAGACAATCTGATAAAATTCTCAAGGGTTATTTACAAAAGTTATCAATTTACAAAGGAACTGTCGAAATACGTTGTTTAACCGACGTTATTGGGAAATGATACAAATTATTAATACTGACAGCTGTCCTCCTGTGGGCCTTGAGTGGGGGCCCAATGAGTCACGCTAGGCGTCCTAGCCAATTAACGTGGTCTAATGAAATTTGAGTCTTGGTCTGGCCAATTACTTTGTATTCTGATTATAGCATACTGTGGAGCAATCTTTAGTTGAGCAGGGAGAAGCTGACGGCTGCATCTGATGAGACAGGCTGGGCAGTGGACCATTGACTAAATGATTATACCGGGGTTTAGCATGGGAAATCCATTGCTGAATATTGCACTTTAGTGAATTAAATTCTATAAGCCCTCAGGCTTTGTTTTCTTTTCTGGTTGCTTTTATCTTTTAATTCTGCTAAACAATGCATGGAGGCTACACCCGCACCAACTCAAATGTTACTGCCTGTACGAGTTGGCTTCTTCCTTCCCGTACGGCAGCCTTTGTATTCCCTTTCGTTGTCCGTGCTACATACATGCTTTGATTTTTTTGGTATTCGTGTCGGCTGTCACCGTTATACTAGCTATGATGGGCTGTTCACCTATTGTTCTGTTACTGGAAAGCCTTGACCAGAGTGCTGCCTGTGTTTGCAGGCAGCGAGTTACGTGTTCCCCAGTGCTGAGCTGGTGGCAAATATTCCCACACTTGAACTTCTGATGGGTATTCTCCACGTATGTCTTGGATGTGGTTGACGAGTTCCCTTTGTCACTTATGTTTTATTTTGCAGTCTCGTGGATCTCGCCTCTGCTCTGTGGGAGAGGGTCAGCAGCCTCTGCTGTGGTAGCGATGAGGCATCCTGCTTCTCATTTACTCCTCATTTCAACATTCTGATGGACCTGGAATGTTTTGCTAAGCAGACGACTGGTACTAAGTTGCGTGGCAGGTGTCGAACGTCTTTTTGTTATTGATTACCTGCATGGCATAAAGTGTGAAAAGATAGTCCATTCATTCTTTGGAGTGTGAGAGGTGTACATTTAGGTGAGGGTGGGATAGAATGCTTGTGTACATGAGGTGCGAGGGTCACCAGGACGGGGGTGGGGGGCAAATTTACTGTGTCCCCAATTTGTTGAGTGCTGCACAGGGATTGTTAGAGTTAATAAAGTCCTCCTTCTTTAAACATGTCCTCTTACCTATTCCTGCAAACACATTATGAATACTGTATTTTGTGTTGTGTTCTGAGTTCATACCAGGGGTCGACGGAAAATGAAGCTTTCTTTGTGTGCACCTTTGCTGGATCAAGTAAGTACTTTGAACAAGGGAATGAACTCCTTGACAACAGAAATGTGCTCTACTGTGCATCTTAGGGAGGAGTGATGAGCCCATCCACAAGCACTTTTTGAGTATGTTAGAGATGGGGCTGTTGGTTGACTAGGGTGTGAGCACTGGTCAAGCATCAACCACAATCCTTGTCAGTGTAAGGCACAAGCAAACCTAAAATTAACCTGTACTAAGCACCCTGGTATCTTGGTACAGAGCAGTCAAGCTTAACTTGGCGGTAATGTCTAAATTGTTTGTGCAACACAACAAACAGTAAAACAGTGAAAACACCACACGAAAAGGACCACACACCATGTTAGAAAAATAGATCTTAGTGTAATAAATTAATAAATAAAACAAGTCCAGAATGACAAATATAATATAGGAGATATTGAATTTTAAAGACATTAACACCAAAAAGCATAAAGCACCAACTGTGGATATCTGATCATGCCAGACCAGGACAAAAATAACAAGTTCAGGCTGACTGCGATGGAGCAGGGGCCAGCTGCAGGGACCCAGTTAGGCCAGCTGAACAAAAATAACTTCATTCCAGGTTTTCAGAGCGTTGGGTAGATCTGCTTCGAAGATGTGTTGTGCAGCCAAGGCAAGATGCGATGAGTCTGCAGTGCAAGGTTCTGTTGCATCAGTGTCGAGGGTACCATCGACAGAGCTTGCGATGCAAAGTCCAGTGTCGGGAATAAGATGCACAGTCAGGGCAATGCATCAGTTCCAAAGAGCTTGATGCTGCAATGCGGAGTCCAGCATCTTCGTCAAGGCTGTCGTCGACAAGAGATACAGGAGCTTGCACTGGAGAAGCATTGTTCATGGGCAGTTCTGAAGGCAATAATGTTTGCGGGAGTCTTTGTGAAAGGTCCAATCCATGCAATGGTAGGTTCTGCTAAGTTTGCATAGTGCAGCAGTAAAGATACATTGGTTCTGCTGGATCTGCAGCCTGGCTCAGCACCTTAGGCCCACTTTCAAGGGATGACACCACTTGGCAGGGCAGACTCACACATGGCAGAGAGAGCCCAGGTCCACATATGCAAGATTATTGGAAGCCTGTTATGTCCTTGATCCTTCAAATCAAGAGGCCAGCCAGCTAGCCTTTGGAGTGATTCTGGGTTCTAGGTTCAAGATATGCAGGTCCAGTCCTGCTCACCCGGACAAGAGGGCAGTAGGTCAACACATCAAAGCAGGAGTCCAGCAGAATGGTGTCCAGCAGAGCGGCAGTCCTTCAGCAGCACAGCGGCCCTGCCTGGCAGTGTACCCACAGGTCCAGAAGTGTACTGAAGTGGTGGTGTCTCCATCTGAGGTCCATCTTTTATACCCAGGTGCCCTAGTTCTGAAAGGTGGGAGAAGCTTCTAGACAGTGGCTTTGAAGTGCAAGGAATTCCCTTGTCACCTCTGCCCTGGCTCTAAGCTGGCTGAAGCGAAAATGTGGAGACCGAACACAGGTCTAGTCTGTTGTGAGGCTGGGTCCAGCTCCTCCCTCCCATCCTGCCAGTGATGGTCGATCTAGCCATCTCCAAGCTCCCATTTTCTGTGTCATTTTAGGAGAAATGCACAAATCCCAACTGCCAGCTACACCCATTCATGTGACCAGAGACAGGCTGCAAGCACCAAGTGGCTAGGGCCAAATAAATTCCAACTTTCTAAAAGTGGCATCTTTAGAATTGCAACTTAAAATCTGACTTTACCATAATTTAGGATTTTGAATTGTGATTCCAGAGACACCAAGCATAAACCAGTTTATCTTCCCATTTGGAAATTACACTTATAAAATGTAATAAGGCAAGTCCAGTGTTAACCTATTGGAGAAATAGGCCTTGCAGTAGTGAAAAATGAATTTAAGCCTTTTTAACTACTATGACATTTAAAACTTAAGTACATGCCCTACCTTTTAAATATACTGCACCCTGACCTCTAGGCTGTCCAGGGCCTACCCCAGGAGTGACAGGCAAAAAAGGGAAGGATTGAGCCTGGGAAAAGGTTTATTTTGCCAGGTCGAACAGGCAGGTTGAAACTGCACACACAAACCATGCGATGGCAGGCCTGAGACATATGTAAAGGCCTACTTGAGTGAGGGTGCACAATCAGTGCTGCAGACCCACTAGTAGCATATAATGTACAGGCCCTAGAGACTTTACTAGGGACTTACAAGTAAATTAATTATGCCGACTGGGGATAAGCTAATATTGGCAAATACTAAGGAGAAGGCACAAGCACATTAGCACGGCTTAGCAGTGTTAAAGTGAACAGAGTCCAAAGGCCAGCAAGAAACAATTCAGTAAAAATAGGAGGAGGAAGGTAAAAACCTTGGGGGTGACCCCGCAGAGAGTGCCATGTCCAACAGAGCACATCAGAGCATGGGACAGGTGAACCCTGTGCCTTATCTTTCGTCATCATGGAGCCAAATGTGATTGTATTATGAGTGATGGTTCTACAGGACTGAAATGTGGCTAGGTGAAGATGTGCACTTTGTGTTGATTGAAGTCCTACTCATTTTCAAGTGTGGATTTTAATCTCAGTGGATTGTTGGCCTGACAATAAATTACAATGGTTTTTGATATATGCTGACCTTGTTAGCTAATGTCCAAGTTCAAGTTGTGGCTTCAAGGATCCCTGTTCACTCCAGGACCAAGGAACAACATTGTCCTTGCTGGATTACGGATGAGGTGGAGAGAAGTCTGCTTTGTCTTCTTAGAAACTTGTATTCTTAGCACCATTACCTGACTAGTTGACACAAAAATATCTCAGAGAGTAATTACACTGAATGTAAGAAATAGTTTTCTTTAATGCACTTTTTCTGGGTATTCACCAAAATAAAATAAGCAAACATAACAGCAAAATGTTTACTATGAAGTGTATTATGCAGTAGTTTTAGCTTTGCCTTGAAATTCCACACAGTACTGGATCTGGCTTGTTTAGGAGGATAGAATTCAATGATGGTTTCTCCAGGTAAATGTGTGTAGCACCTCAGCTTATTACCAGAGTACCCCAGTAAGGCAATAGCTACTCGCTCTATTTTAGCTTCTACAAAACTGGATGTTTGCACTACAAGGGAGAATAGAGTAGCTGAAAGGCCAAAACTAGCTGATTCCTATTTGGTAAATTGGTTTATGTGCAGAAAAATTGCACACAGTTGGGAACCTGTCATATGGAGGAAAAAATCTTCCTCAGGGAAAAATGCATGTGCTACTTTTGCAAAACAACAAATGTCCACCTGCAGGCATCTGTAGCTATCTTGAATGCCTTATGTCATTCAGTTCTTTTAGGAGTTTCACAAGACATTCTACAGGTGGCGAGTGGGGCTTTTGGTCATACCCTTTCAGCAGTTACCTTTAATGCTTCATGCTTTGCCTTTGCTTGGGAGGACCGTTCATGAATCCCATCACATTTTGAGGATGCTTGCTATGTCCCATTTGTGTTCCTATAAGGTTGTGATGGGGATCAAGTATTCCTTAAGACAGACTACAGATGCATCATTAAACTCTTTACATTTGTGCTGTAGTAGCAGGCCATTGGACTAAGCCACTCAATGGAATGCAGAAAATTAGCCAGGAAGAGGGCAGATCTTGCCTCCACATTCAGCTTTTATTCATTCGGGAGGAGAACATATCAAGTAAACTGGCTCTAAAGCTTTTTTCTTCCCTTAGTCCAGTGCACACAATAAAGTTATCTGTGTTTTGAAGAAAGGGACAATCTTGGGGCACTCCCACACTAAGTAGATGAGCACAGCTAAGGGGTCACGGCTTTTAGGTCTTGCCTTTCGATCTATGTTGCACAAGGTAGAAGGGATCATACTGTATAGTATAGGAAATTGAATGATTTCAGTTTGAACTTTTCTTCAGTGGAAGCTTTTGTTATTTCAGCAAATAAATTAGATCGTTCCTTGTCTGATAGTTCTGACTAACAAATGTCTACTGTGTGATGCTCAGTACCAGCCTTTCTAAGTGTCACCTTTTATGCTCCTGTACAGATTACCTTTCCTTCCATTGTCAAGCTTATGGCATGTGCCTTGTCAGAGATTTTCAAACATTTGAGGAATGGCTCATGTCCTTAGCCACTCTTAAAGGTCTTGATTATTGTGTAAAATATGCCTTGTGAGATGCCAAACAAAAGCTGTGCATCTTTGACGGAGATAAACTATTATTTACACCTAGGTAACCTAGAAAGCAACAGTTTAGCTTCTTTTAATGTTAAACATTGATATCGCGGGGACGTGGCCTGGATGGCCAACATGGCGGACGCGTTGTGATTGGGCTCTGTCCCCTTGCCCGTTTAATCCATTAGTATCTGTTTCATTAGCCTGGACGGCTTTGTGAACCTCCATTTCCTGAGGCTGGTGCACCCCTGGAAGCTGTGGTATAGCCATCTGGAGGCTCCTATGTAATGCTGCTCTTGAAAAACACTTGGTGCCATCCCGGAGATGGAAGGCACCCACGAGGCAGGAGAAGTCTGCACCTTTCCTGGCTCATGACCACGGCTGAGACGTGGACCGGGGAATGCCTTTAAGTTGGCCCCTCTACCAGAATGACCTTACACTGTCAAGACACCTGCCCTTGCCTGACAGCCTTGGCATTTCCCACTCAAGTGGCCAGAGCCGCTCAGGGAGCTTCCTGAATGTGCTTCACAGACGACAGTGGAAAGAGTTGCGGAGCCTCAGGGCATGCGCCCAGGCCTAGAACTTTCTTCTGATCAGCTCAGGGGGCTCTGATATTCTACCCTGCTAGGTGGCACTCTCTGATGCTTTCCTGCTGAGGGGGCCCTTTCCCCTGGATTCACCATCTGAGCCTCCCTGTGAGTAGGGGGACCCCTGATGCCACAAGTGCAGAAATAAAGGGGCACACCAGATTAGTTGCCTCATTCACCCAGCTCCAATATCCCGGACTGCAGAGAAGAAAACAAGCACACCACTTGGTGAGCCTACTTTAACAAACTTTGTCAAGGGGTCCCCACTGCAATCCTGCACACTGCAGCTCCTTAATTTTACTTGAGGTGAGATGAGGCTGCTGATGGACCCCTAATGTGGTTGGTTCTGTCTGTAGGTGTTGTGAGTAGGGTCTGTTCTTACTTGGGGCCTTTGGACCCAATACTCAGGCCCTTGTGCACCTGCAGCCCACTGGTCTGGTGGGCACTGCACTTTATTTGTGGAAGAGGCTGCATGTGAGAGGACCCCCGAGACCTGCAAGTTAGGGTGCTGCAACTTAAGAGCTAGGCGGAGGGTGCTCCTTCAGAAGTAACATGTGGATCATGGGTGTTAGAAATAGGGTCTCTTGTTGACAGTCAGTTTGCACTCTGTCCAAGCAGGGACCCTCACTCTAGTCAGGGCAATGGAGATACACACTCAAGATAACCCCTGCTCACCGCCTTGGTAGCTTGGCACAAGCAGTCAGGCTTATCTCAGAGGCAATGTGTAAACTATTTGTACCGACACACAGAGTAATACAGTGAAAACACTACAAAATGGACACCACGCCATGCAGAAAAAAAGGTAATATTTATCTAAATCAAACAACACCAAAACGACAGAAATCCAACATACACAAGTCAAGATATTAATTTTCAAAAGAATAAGAGTCTTACTCCATGGAATAAAATGTAAACATTAGTTTACACAAAGTACCTGATTTGTGTAAAAAAATAAAGCCGCACAGTCGAGCATGCGACAGAAAAGTCAGCGATTCGCCGATTCCTTACTCGCAAGTGAGGCTGTGCATAATTTCTTCTCTGGATGGGTAGGCGATGAGTCATTTTTCTCCCCCGCAAGAGAGCGATGTGACGATTTCCGGATAGGATGGGGCACCACTTGGCAGGGCAGGAGTCTCAGCAGAGAGTCCAGGTGCTGGCAGAGTAAGTCTTTGATGGCCCTGAGACTTCAGAACAGGGGGCTAGATCAGTCAAAGCCCTTGGAGATTCTTCTCAAGCAGGAATGCACAACAAAGTCGTCTTTGTCCCCTTTCACATGCGGAAGCATCAACTGCAGGATAGCCCAACAAAGCACAGTCACAGGCAGGGGCAGCACTTCTCCTCAGCTGCTCTCCTTGGCAGAGGTTCCTCTTGAACCCAGAAGTGATCTTGAAGAAATCTAGAGTCGGGGGTTTTGGGTCCAATACTCATACCCCTTTCTACCTTTGAAGTTGCCTAATTTTAATGAAAAGTCTCTGTTGTTTACAGGATCGTGCCTTGCCCAGGCCAGTCCCCAGACACACACCAGGGGATTAGAGACTGCATTGTGTGAGGGCAGGCATAGCCCATTCAGGTGTAAGTGACCAATCCTCCCTCCACTCTAGCCCAGATGGCTCATCAGGATATGCAGGCTACACCCCAGCTCCCTTTGTGTCACTGTCTAGAGGAGATTCCTAAACAGCCCAACTGTCAGTTTGACCCAGACAGGGATTCCGCAAACCATCAGAGTCACAGAATGTTTTCAGTAGGAAAATGCCCACTTTCTAAAAGTGGCATTTTCAAAGTAACAATCTAGAAACCAACTTCACTGAAAGATGTATTTTTCAATTGTGAGTTCAGAGACCCCAAGCTCCCAATTTCTATCTGCTCTTAAAGGAAACTCCACTTTAAGAATATTTAAAGGCATCCCCCATGTTAACCTATGAGCGGGATAGGCTTTGCAACAGTGAAAACCGTATTTGGCAATATGCTAATCACAGATAAACCAATCACCAATACAATATACACAGTAGCACTTGAACTTTAGCACTGGTCAGCAGTGGTAAAGTGCCCAGAGTACCAAAAGCAACAACAACAGAGTCTAGCACACAGTCAGAACATGGGAAGCAGAGGCAAAAAAAAGACAAGGGAGACCACGTCAAGGATGCCAGGTCTAACACTGGGCATACCAGACCGAGTCGAGGGCTAGAATCCCATCAAGTACCTGGAGGACTGGTTCAAGTCATTCACCCCAACAATGGACCTCATTTCTTTATTTCCTTGAGAGGGTGCACAGAATACCAGCTTGTCGGCCTCCACCAGGTGTCCCATGCTGGCCAAACTCCTATATTACCGGGATTGGAACTTCATCCTCCTCCCAGCCAGACAGGCATGCCCACTTCGTGTTGACAAAAAAAGAATGATGCTCTTCCCTAATTATACATCTACAGTGCAAAAACAATGTACCTCATTTCTGGAGGTCAAACACCGCTTTCATCAACAGGTAATTCAGTATTTCTTGTTCTTTTCAGTGCGAATGAAGATCATCTTCAACAGAACCACTTTTTTCTTCACAGATCCTAGGTGGACCAACACTTTGACAATAGGTCCTTGCAGCCCTCTTCCAATCCCCTTCAATCACAGCACCCTTGACGGAAATGGTGAGGAAAAATCAGATGGCCCTTCTCTGCCCAGCCCTCAATATCTGCCTCCTCAGATCTAGAACAGCTGATTGTAGATTGGAAGAGGGCCCTGTAGGCGGCAGCCAACCTGGGCTGTGTAGGGTATCCTCCGAAGAAGACTCTGGCCCTCATATCTTCACATCTGAGGATGGCTTCCTTGCCTCTGACAATACTCAACGGGACTCGCAGTGGCCTCCACTGGTGACCCAGCAGACAACTTGGTCTAATTGCATGGTTACTATTGATTTTTCTTTTCCTTTACCATATTTTCATGTATGTTTATATTGCTGAACACATTATGACTGTTTCCCATCTACTGATTCTTAGGGAAGTTAAATGATGGCAACCCTTATTGAGTTATCACTTATAGCACTCCGATAAACTAGACCCACACACAGTTCATCCCTAAGAAATGACTCAACTCTGCCTGCAGTTCCCTGGGCCCAGCATTCTCATAATATTTGCTAATATGGGCGTACTGGATAGGTACTTTAGGCACTAACCAAACCACCCCCTAGTTTCCTATGAAGACTATCTTTCCTAGGCCCTCTTTCGGCCTACTGCAGACTGTGGCAAGCTCCACCAATTGTTCACCCTTTGTTTATTTTCCTGTTACATGTTCTGGTTCTCTTCCATCTACCTGCCCTTCAATTGGGTACATTGGGTATGACTATGAAGGTACAGGACGCCATTGACACACTCCAGGGATGGCGCAATTTACTTTCCTTCTCCCCCTCTGAGACCCCTAATCTTCCATCACCATCTTTCCAAGGTGCTACCCACTGACCCACTGTGGTATGCATAAGGCCAGGAAGTCTTATGCTGTCAACTCATACGCAAAACACCACCAACACCAGGTTGTAATCCTCCTTGAATCCCATATCACAACTGAGGAACTTAGACAGTTCTGCAAGCGTTGGTGAGGAACTCTCCATGCCGCTACTTACTTAGACTACATGCAGGGTGTTCTGATATGGGTCAGACCCGGGTCCCCTTCAAAGAGCTTAGTATTACAGTTGACAAAGAGGGCCAGTTTGTCCTGCTGGAAGGTCGGCTCGATGGTTGCTTTATCCTTGTAGGTAGCATTTATAGATCTAGTGTAGAGCAGGGCTCATTTTGGTAGTTACTTTCTGCAAAACTGCCCCCCTATATCCTTGGCAGTGATTGCATTTGCTTTCTGGACATTGTCTTTAATAGGTCACACCCTCCATTACCACATTCCCCACTGTCACACAAGCCACTAAACTCCGTAATTTGGCCCAACACTGGTCTTTAACTGATGCGTGGAGAATGCTGCAACCACACACCAGACTCTATTTGTTCCCTTCCATCCTGCACAATCTCTACATCTGCCTGCACCGTTTTCACTGCTTGCACTCTATCATTTCACTGGTGCAATGCTCTGACTATTTAAGCCGCTTAATTTCCAATCATGAAGCCCGTATTTATGGACCTGCAATGGCTGCCCCCTCACCCACTAATACCATTATGGAGACTCCCCCATGATTCCCTAGAAGACCCCACCTTTCATGCGTTCCTGGAAGCCCAAATTGGACACTATTTCACTAAGAATTCAACACTACCTCCACGAGATCTACAGTGTGGGATGCATTTAAAGGTTGTCCTCAGGGTTGCCTGTATGCAGGAAATCATTGGTGTACGTCAAACCCTGGAAAGGGAGATAACTGTCACCAAAACGTAACTTTCTAATCTAGGAGGCAGAGCAGATAAGGACACTATGTTTGTTCCCGCCTATTTAGCTGTGGAAAGCTGACTATGCTCTCCTGCTTGAGCACTTTTGACACTGTCATTTTGTGGCTCATGCAGCCAAGGTTTACAGGGAAGGGGACAAGGCCAGATGCTTACTTGCTTTGCTAATCCAGCAGGGCATAGCCACTACTCCCATCACAGAGATTTGTTCACATTTGGGAGTTCTTGTACACACCCAAAGTGAGATCCTACTGGAATTCAATTCTTCCTACTCTGCAATCTATTAACTCTCTCCTGAAGTCACTCAGATTGCCTTGCTAGATTTATTGGCAGAAGTACTGCTCCCCCTTTTACCCCTGACAACCAAAGTGGCCCTAAATATCCTGATCACGGTGCAGGAAGTTATGCATGTCATTAAAGATTTAGGCCATAATAAGACCACGGGCCTCAACGGTCTCCCCTTAGAATATTACTCCATGTTCTCCACAGCATTGGCACCCCATCTAGCAGCAATGCATGGATCTGCCCTCGAATGCACTACATTGCCCCACTCCCTATGAGAATCTCAGTTGATTTCAATACTTAAACCTGATAGAGGCCCCACACAGTTGGACTCTTATTGGCCCTTTGCCATCTTAGACACTGATTATAAAATACTGGGGAAAATTCTTGCTACTAGATACTCCAGGGGGTTTTGCCCCTTCTAGCTTGCTGTCTACAGTGGACTCTCCTACCACCACTGTCTTGCCCACCCACTGTTTTCTCTAGCCTACATGCCACTGGTATCCTTGGTAACCAGTTGCTTGCTGCAGACAAAGGCTCACACCCTTAAGGAGGGGGTTTCATTCTCTCATTCCATGCCGGATGGCGTCGGTTCTTAGCTTTATTTCACCTGTTTCCCTCAACCACACCACATGTCCATTCACTATTTCTCATTGATCTGTGACTGTTTCCTGCTTGAGACACTGTGCCACTGGCATTATTGACCGCAACATCCCCGGAAATCCGAACTCAGGTGGATCCTCAGCTACACCATTATGCTTGATCACATTATCTGCTAGTGGTATATCCCATTATGTTAAACAAAAGAAATCACTGCACTATTTAAACTTGACACATGCTTTCATTCCTCTACTGCTGGACATGGAAGGCAGAATCTCTGAAATTAAAGAGAGATTGGGTAGTCTGTGTTAGCTGTATCCACATCCCCAGCACACAGGAGGAGTCCCACACATCTCAAAACAATTTGAAGAAGCACAAGGTGACCATCTTGATATGAAAATCCTTGCCTCATAATCTCATCAAGGCTTGGACAGATGACTATGGAGGTGTAACTTTGCTGAGCTGTCATTAATGGGCATGGCATTGATGATAGGTAGAATATATGCCCCAAATCTTTGCATGTGGATGTCCATATTGCTTCTTGAATTTGTCACAACCTCTGTACTTGAATGGGGGTTATTAGAACCTTGTCTAAAACACCATGCCAGAAAAACAGATCACCCAGACAAGCAAAACAATGCATACAAGGCCTTTGTGGGTGACCCTAAGGGAGATCACAATATGCTTGATGTCTGTCACTGGCTGCACCCAATGTCTGAGTAGTAGTTATTTTTCTCCTGTTCCTGCTGGACCTCCTCGAGGATGGACTACATTTTAGCCGAAGGTCAACCATGAGCAGACATATTGGACTGTTGAATATTATAAAGTGAATTTGACGGCCACTTGCTTGTAATGCTGAACATAGATCTCCCCCCGCACTGTGGCTTATGAGATCCTTGGCACGTAGGCATTCCCTAATCAAACAGAACCTTAGATTCCATATTCAACTCTGTTAAAGAAAATAAAGACTCAGGGGATTATTTAGAGTTTGTCGGTCAGGTTGCAAATTAAGTATCCGTTCTTCCAAACTGACAGTTTACCCGCTCTGTTTGGAAGTCCAGTGGGCCATCATATTTCCAAAGGCAGAAAGCTTAGTCATAAACCTTAGTCAAACCAGCTGTGTATGTACCAAAAGCCATTTGCCTTTTGTCAGTCCAGTTTACTTTCCTTCCGGTTCTAGAGTTCCAAAAAAGCCTGGTGAATGTGAAAAGACAAATATACAAAATTTTCCTCATACTCCAGAAAAAAACTCCAAGGGTGTGACGCTTTTAGTTTTTTTGTTTTTTAAAAAGAAGCTCCCACTTTGGGAGTTAGTTTTTGTAAAACAAAAATGCTTTCAGAGATACCAGAGAATCTGTGATGGTGACAATTCGGAAAGCATATTGCCGTCAACAAGGCAGACAAAGATCTCTAGATATGGTGAGCTGTAGTTCTGCCTGGGCAGTAAAAGTTAGGGCCAGATGTAGCAAACTTTTTGCATGGCCCAAACAGCGAATGTCGCTTTTTGCGACATGCAAAAAGCACATCGCGATGCCCAATCCCCGTTTTCCGAGTCGGTAACCTGGTTACCGACTCGCAAAATGGGACTGCGAGTTGCAATTAGGAAGGGGCGTTCCCCTTCCTAATTGCGAGTTGCAGCACGATGCTGCATTGCTTTGTGACCGTGGTCGCAAAGCAATCACAGTTGCCATCAGTGTCACACTGGTGGTAACCCATTCGCAAAAAGGAAGGGGTCCCCATGGGACCCCTTCCCCTTTGTGAATGACATGGAAAACATTTTTTTCAGAGCAGGCAGTGGTCCTATGGACCACTGCCTGCTCTGAAAAAATGAAACAGAAACGTTTCATTTTTTCATTTGGTAATGCATCTCGTTTTCCTTTAAGGAAAACGGGCTGCAGAACAAAAAAAACAAAAAAAACTGCTTTATTTAAAAGCAGTCACAGACATGGTGGTCTGCTGTCTCCAGCAGGCCACCATCCCTGTGAGTGCTGCGAGTCGCAAGGGGGTCGCAAATAGCGACCCATCTCATTAATATTAATGAGGTGGGCCTTTGTGATCCCCTTGCGAGTCGCAGATGGTGTCAGGGACACCATCCTGCATCCTGAATTGCAACTCGCAAATTGCGAGTCTCTCTGACTCGCAATATGCAAGTCGCAATTCAGGATTTTCCTACATCTGACCCTTAGTACCTCCACCCCTGGTTGACTATAGGCCACCTGCCAAATTGTAAGCAAGGGTCTCAATCTCTTCTGTACTGACTCTATGGACCGTGACTAAAGCTAAGCTGCAGTCTAAACTCACTCAGACCTATATAAAAATAACAATAACCACTGACCCACTCTAAAGCAAGGCCTGTTGTCTGCTAAAAATGCCCTTTTTCTTCTCACAGATGAGAACGAAGGCTCCAACAAAGTTAAAAAGATCTACTATGAGAAAGGTGAAAAAGCCAGTAGTTTGTTGGTAGTGCAGCTTCAACAGTATTCAATAAGGGGTATTACCTCTTCACAAATTTTCTTAGCATTACCAAGGCCTTTGCCTCATACTATGAGAGGCTCCTCAACTTTGGGCGAAGTGTCTCACAGATCACTGAGACTGCATTTATGAGTATATCTGGCTGCCTACTTTGTCCTCCAAGGGGAAAGTCCTACTGGGAGGAGCAATGCTGGAAAAGAAAGTAGCAGTAGCAATCAGTGTTTTCTCTTTTGTAAGTTGCTGAGTGAGGAGGGCTTCCCTGGCAAATTTTCACAGGTAGGCAAAACATTCTTGGTTCCCCTGCCATACAACTCCAACAAGGAGACATAGGCCACCGGATCACTGGGCACAATATCTACTATAGATATGTAGTTATTCTTAAGAAAGGAAAGACCTGTGAACTGTTCAAGTAATACACCCACCCATCTCCCTGATTAACATTACATTAAGTTACTAGTGAAGATATTTGCAACTAAATGGCATACAGTCATACTGTCACTGCTCCACAACTCACAGGTCGTGTTAATAGCTTGACCACTATTCAAAGGCTACCTGCGGACACTTTCCCATCTTTAATGGATGATTAAAGATAGTTCAACTGAAACCCTGGCTATCTCTTTGAATGCTAAAAAAAAACTTTTGACTGAGTGGTGTGGGACTACCTCTTTTGGGCCATGGGAAGGTTTGGACTTAGACAAGAAGTTCTGGTATGCCAACAACATTCTTTTTTTTTTTTAAACCATTCCTTTAGTGAGATTTTCATTATATATGAAAAGTAAATGTAATGAACTGCCAGGTAATCCACAAAGTGCTCCACTCTAGCATAGATATTATACTAAATAAGATCTGAAAAAGGAATAAGAATAATTTTAAAAGGAATTAAAGAAAATGGAAAAAAGAAAACCAACAAGAAACCATCTTACATAACAAACACAGCTTAAGCAATACCTAAGGTTCCCCACGTATATGATACACCCCACTAACAAATGAATTAAGTCACCAGCCTCAAAAATTTCATCCTGGACTCAGATCATAGATGAAAGCACCCCCACATACCTACACATTTAAGCAGATAAAAAAGTACAATTTACTCCAAAGAAAAACAGCTAGAGTTCACATAGGCTTAAAAACGGACTCTAAATCTCGTCAAATACCTGAACTTGATCTCGGACCCTGTAAATCAGACGGTCATATGTAGCTAACTGGTAAAATTGAGCTAGCCATTCTTGATGTGACGGCACCTGCATTGTATGAAAATGCTGCAAAATGCATATCGTAGCCACCATAAGAGCTGTCGACATTCACCTATACCAATGAATATTAGTGCTACCCGATGTGACAAAATAATGCAACACAGCCTCCTTATCTGACTCCTCAAAAGGAATAGGATGAGTAGAGCATAGCATGTTCCATTTGCAGCTCCAACAGATATCCAATACAAGGCATGACCATAGTAGAGGGTACAAATCACTTGCAACATCTGGATATCTCCAACATATCACACAAGGCACCAGACGATTCTTATATAATTACAACTTTCTTTAGACTTTCTCCAAACCTGATATCTCGAGCTCTACCATAAAGTACTTGATTAACTCCTTTTCTCGGATTTCTGGTTACTATATAAACTGGGGTAAATGGAAGACCTGATCATGGCCACCTTCATAACTAGAGTCACCACCTACAGCTCTCTATGAAATGGGTCCCTAAGAACTTTAAAGACCTGGCCTTGTATGTAATCAGAAGCCACAACAATGTGGCAGAGGACAAATTGATTCTGCTGTTGGGCAAGACTAAGAAAACTTTGTGAAATGGTCCCACCTGTCACCTGTCTCTATAGTTATTATGGACGGTATAGACTATCAAGATGACCATCACTCCTAGTTTTAATTACATATTTAACTTGTTGCTAATTTGAAGTCACCAGAAATAGCTGACACAACCTGACTCTGATATAAAGGGCATACATGTGTAGTGGAAGGAAACCTAGGTTTAAAATTCCTAAACTGTGGGAACATGCTGCCTCTGGGGGACTATGATGACACAGTTAGGAGTCTTATGTGGCTTATAACCTATGGCACATAGGGGGTCATTCCAACCCTGGCGGTCGGTGATAAAGCGGCGGCCAACCCGGCAACAGGCAGGCGGTCAAAAAAATGGAATTCTGACCCTGGCGGGAACCGCCAACACAGGCCGCCACTTTAACACTCCGACCGCCACGGCGGGACAGACAAACAGCGCAGCGGTCACCGCCAACAGGCAGGCGGCAGACAATGTACCGCCCACCCTATCACAACTCACCAATCCGCCACCTTTTCCGGGGCGGGAGCCCCGCCGATAAAAACACGGCGGAAACAGACTACGAACGGGAAAACGCTCACCTCTACACACTCCACGAGGAAGGAGGACAGCATGGAACCCGAATTAAACATCCTACCAGCTATTGTCTACCTGCTCATCTACCAGGAGTACGAACGCCAGCGCAGATGACAACGGTGAGTACTGCACCTACGACACAGGGGAGGGGGGAGGAGGAAAGCTTACGGGCACACACATACGCCATACACCCACCCCCCACCCCAAATACCTACACCCCAATGCAGAGCAACAAGTCAGAGTGACACCCCCCAAACCCACCGGAATAATGCAAAGACACAATTAAAATGATCTTTAAAATATATGTATAATATAGCTCCATTGAAGTCATGGGAAATATGCAATATGAAAGATACAAAATAAGGAATGAACATAGTTAAAAATATATACATAGGCAATAAGTCCTGCCCATTCTGTCAAAGTTCCATAGTCCGTGGGCCAATGTGCACAAACACATGGGCAAAGCCCACACAGGAGACCAGATACCTTTGGAGAGAACACTGCTGGGGCATCAGATGATAAAACTACAGGCACCTCAGGGGGAAGGGAAGGGGGGGCACCTCAGCCACATGAGTCCACGATGCCAGATCCACGAGGGGCCTCCATGCCCACTGTCCCATCCTGGGGAGTGCAAAGCCACAGTCTCTCAAGTCTCTACAGTGGGTGGCTTGCCCACTGTTCCATCCTGGGAAGTGGCAAGCCACAGTCCATCAGATGGATTCCCGACTCCACTGTTAACGGAGGAGGCATGGTGCCCAGAGTGCTTCGTGAAGCCCTGCTCGACACAGAACCGGCACTGTCAATGGGCCAGCGGTGCTTGAGACGGCGTTGCCCAGCGGAGCGGTGCTTGACAGGAAGGGCCCAGCGGAGCGGTGCTTGACAGGAAGGGCCCAGCGGAGCGGTGCTTGAGATGAAGGGCCCAGCGGAGCGGTGCTTGAGATGAAGGGCCCAGCGGAGCGGTGCTTGAGATGAAGGGCCCAGCGGAGCGGTGCTTGAGATGAAGGGCCCAGCGGAGCGGTGCTTGACAGGAAGGGCCCAGCGGAGCGGTGCTTGACAGGAAGGGCCCAGCGGGGCAGTGCTTGAGACGACGGTGGCCAGCGGAGTGGTGCTTGACAGGAAGGGCCCAGCGGAGCGGTGCTTGACAGGAAGGGCCCAGCGGAGCGGTGCTTGACAGGAAGGGCCCAGCGGAGCGGTGCTTGAGACGGCGGTGGCCAGCGGACCAGTGCTTGACAGGAAGGGCCCAGCGGAGCGGTGCTTGAGATGAAGGGCCCAGCGGAGCGGTGCTTGACAGGAAGGGCCCAGCGGAGCGGTGCTTGAGACGGCGGTGGCCAGCGGAGCGGTGCTTGAGATGAAGGGCCCAGCGGAGCGGTGCTTGACAGGAAGGGCCCAGCGGAGCGGTGCTTGACAGGAAGGGCCCAGCGCAGCGGTGCTTGAGATGAAGGGCCCAGCGGAGCGGTGCTTGACAGGAAGGGCCCAGCGGAGCGGTGCTTGACAGGAAGGGCCCAGCGGAGCGGTGCTTGACAGGAAGGGCCCAGCGGAGCGGTGCTTGACAGGAAGGGCCCAGCGGAGCGGTGCTTGACAGGAAGGGCCCAGCGGAACGATGCTATACAGGAAGGGCCCAGCGGAGCGGTGCTTGACAGGAAGTGCCCAGCGGAGCGGTGCTTGAGACGGCGGTGGCCAGCGGAGCGGTGCTTGACAGGAAGGGCCCAGCGGAGCGGTGCTTGAGATGAAGGGCCCAGCGGAGCGGTGCTTGACAGGAAGGGCCCAGCGGAGCGGTGCTTGAGACGGCGGTGGCCAGCGGAGCGGTGCTTGAGATGAAGGGCCCAGCGGAGCGGTGCTTGACAGGAAGGGCCCAGCGGAGCGGTGCTTGAGATGAAGGGCCCAGCGGAGCGGTGCTTGAGATGAAGGGCCCAGCGGAGCGGTGCTTGAGATGAAGGGCCCAGCGGAGCGGTGCTTGACAGGAAGGGCCCAGCAGAGCGGTGCTTGAGAGGAAGGGCCCAGCAGAGCGGTGCTTGACAGGAAGGGCCCAGCGGAGCGGTGCTTGACAGGAAGGGCCCAGCGGAGCGGTGCTTGACAGGAAGGGCCCAGCGGAGCGGTGCTTGACAGGAAGGGCCCAGCGGAGCGGTGCTTGAGATGAAGGGCCCAGCGGAGCGGTGCTTGAGATGAAGGGCCCAGCGGAGCGGTGCTTGAGATGAAGGGCCCAGCGGAGCGGTGCTTGAGATGAAGGGCCCAGCGGAGCGGTGCTTGACAGGAAGGGCCCAGCAGAGCGGTGCTTGAGAGGAAGGGCCCAGCAGAGCGGTGCTTGACAGGAAGGGCCCAGCGGAGCGGTGCTTGACAGGAAGGGCCCAGCGGAGCGGTGCTTGACAGGAAGGGCCCAGCGGAGCGGTGCTTGACAGGAAGGGCCCAGCGGAGCGGTGCTTGACAGGAAGGGCCCAGCGGAGCGGTGCTTGAGACGACGGTGGCCAGCGGAGCGGTGCTTGACAGGAAGGGCCCAGCGGAGCGGTGCTTGACAGGAAGGGCCCAGCGGAGCGGTGCTTGACAGGAAGGGCCCAGCGGAGCGGTGCTTGACAGGAAGGGCCCAGCGGAGCGGTGCTTGAGACGGCGGTGGCCAGCGGAGCGGTGCTTGACAGGAAGGGCCCAGCGCAGCGGTGCTTGAGACGGCGGTGGCCAGCGGAGCGGTGCTTGACAGGAAGGGCCCAGTGCAGCGGTGCTTGAGACGGCGGTGGCCAGCGGAGCGGTGCTTGACAGGAAGGGCCCAGCGGAGCGGTGCTTGAGACGGCGGTGGCCAGCGGAGCGGTGCTTGACAGGAAGGGCCCAGCGGAGCGGTGCTTGAGATGAAGGGCCCAGCGGAGCGGTGCTTGACAGGAAGGGCCCAGCGGAGCGGTGCTTGAGACGGCGGTGGCCAGCGGAGCGGTGCTTGAGATGAAGGGCCCAGCGGAGCGGTGCTTGACAGGAAGGGCCCAGCGGAGCGGTGCTTGAGATGAAGGGCCCAGCGGAGCGGTGCTTGAGATGAAGGGCCCAGCGGAGCGGTGCTTGAGATGAAGGGCCCAGCGGAGCGGTGCTTGACAGGAAGGGCCCAGCAGAGCGGTGCTTGAGAGGAAGGGCCCAGCAGAGCGGTGCTTGACAGGAAGGGCCCAGCGGAGCGGTGCTTGACAGGAAGGGCCCAGCGGAGCGGTGCTTGACAGGAAGGGCCCAGCGGAGCGGTGCTTGACAGGAAGGGCCCAGCGGAGCGGTGCTTGAGATGAAGGGCCCAGCGGAGCGGTGCTTGAGATGAAGGGCCCAGCGGAGCGGTGCTTGAGATGAAGGGCCCAGCGGAGCGGTGCTTGACAGGAAGGGCCCAGCAGAGCGGTGCTTGAGAGGAAGGGCCCAGCAGAGCAGTGCTTGACAGGAAGGGCCCAGCGGAGCGGTGCTTGACAGGAAGGGCCCAGCGGAGCGGTGCTTGACAGGAAGGGCCCAGCGGAGCGGTGCTTGACAGGAAGGGCCCAGCGGAGCGGTGCTTGAGACGACGGTGGCCAGCGGAGCGGTGCTTGACAGGAAGGGCCCAGCGGAGCGGTGCTTGACAGGAAGGGCCCAGCGGAGCGGTGCTTGACAGGAAGGGCCCAGCGGAGCGGTGCTTGAGACGGCGGTGGCCAGCGGAGCGGTGCTTGACAGGAAGGGCCCAGCGGAGCGGTGCTTGAGATGAAGGGCCCAGCGGAGCGGTGCTTGACAGGAAGGGCCCAGCGGAGCGGTGCTTGAGACGGCGGTGGCCAGCGGAGCGGTGCTTGAGATGAAGGGCCCAGCGGAGCGGTGCTTGACAGGAAGGGCCCAGCGGAGCGGTGCTTGAGATGAAGGGCCCAGCGGAGCGGTGCTTGAAATGAAGGGCCCAGCGGAGCGGTGCTTGAGATGAAGGGCCCAGCGGAGCGGTGCTTGACAGGAAGGGCCCAGCGGAGCGGTGCTTGACAGGAAGGGCCCAGCGGAGCGGTGCTTGACAGGAAGGGCCCAGCGGAGCGGTGCTTGAGATGAAGGGCCCAGCGGAGCGGTGCTTGACAGGAAGGGCCCAGCGGAGCGGTTCTTGTCACAGCGGGCCCTGTTCAGCGGTGCTTCTCACGGCGGGCCGACTGTCCAGAGGTCCCCGATGGGCCGGGCTGGTCATCTGGGTCCAGGGAGACAGAGCTGCTGTCATCGCTGGGGGCCTCTTCTGGGGGTGGGATGGACATCTCTGTACCCTCTGTGGCGGTGTGGTGGCGTTCGGGTCCTGCAGGGGTATAAAGGTATGGTTATTGCTTCTGTGTGTGGCATTTCGTGTGATGGGTGGGTGTCCGTGTACCCAAGTGCAGGCATTCCCTTGTGGGGGCTTTTGTGAGGGTGGCTTGTGGGGGTGATGTGTGTGTGCAGTGGGCATGCTTTGGTGATGGGTGTCCATGCTTTGTGGTCGCATGCAGGGCTTGGTGTTGGGATGGGTGGGTTGTGATGGTGAGCCATTTGCAAGGAGTTGGTGTGATGGGGGTGAGGTTGAGGGTGGGGGTATGTGCTGGCATGCAGGTGGGGTGGGGGTGGGAAGCAGTAGTGAAGATTTGACTTACCAGAGTCCATTCCTCCGCCTACTCCTGCGAGGCCCTCAGGATGCAGGATGTGCAAGACTTCCTCCTCCCATGCTGTAAATTCTGGGGGAGTAGGTGGGGGTCCGCCGCCAGTCTTCTGCACCGCAATGTTGTGCCTTGATACCATGGAACGCACCTTCCCCCGTAGGTCGTTCCAGCGCTTCCTTATGTCATCCCGATTGCGTGGATGCTGTCCCACCGCATTGACCCTGTCCACTATCCTTTGCCATAGCTCCATCTTCCTGGCAATTGTGGTGTGCTGCACCTGTGCCCCGAAGAGCTGGGGCTCTACACGGACTATTTCCTCCACCATGACCCTGAGTTCTGAGTCAGTGAACCTGGGGTGTCTTTGGGGTGCCATGGGGTGGTGTGGATGAGGTGTGGGGTGGCGTTTGTGGTGATGAGTGTGGTGCGTGTGGTGGTGTGTGGTGTTTGGTGCGTGGATTCTGTGTGGGTGATGGTGTTGTGTGCCTCTGTGTTGTGGGATTGTCTATTCTGTGCTCTCTCTCTAGCCTTCGTCAATAATTTCGGGTTGTAGGGGTTTGTGGGTGATGTGGGTGTGTGTTTTATATTGTGTTGGGTGTGTGGGAGTGGTGTTAGTATGTGTATCAGGTGTGTGTGTTTCAAAATGACCAATGTGGCTGAGTTTTCTATGTTTGTGTGTATTTTGACCGCGGCTGTGTGTACCGCCAATGGAATACCGCGTTTGAAAGGCTGCCGCGTGGATTCGTGTGTCGTGATAGTGTGGGCGTATTTCTGTTGGCGTGACGGTGGAGGTTTGGTCATCGCCATTTTTTCGCTGACCTTTGGTGTGGCGGACTTTTGTGGATGTCGGGTTTTTGGCGGTTTGCAAGTTGCGGGTCAGAATGACCGTGGCGGTTTACCGTGGCCGCGGCTGTGTTATGGCGGTCTTCTGACCGGCGGTAAGCGCCTTTTACCGCCGAGGTCAGAATAACCCCCATAGTGTCCTACTTCGTGTCTGATGAATGCTCCTGGTACAAAACCATCCCATCTTCTTGCGGACAACCAGATTGTCATTCCAATGCTACTTGACTCCATGACTGCTCATAGAAAACAGGCTAGATCTGCTACTGCTCAAATGGGCACCCTTTAAGGCAGTGCTGGCCTACTGATTAGTAGTTCTGTGGTATTTTGGCAGGAATGATCTGGAAAAAAGGATTACCTCCCTCCATCATTTATTGCTTGATAGTTTACCCAGATTCTTTACAGTTTTGAAACCAAAATAATTTTCAAATGATCCAACAGTATGAAGCGCAGACAGCTGATGCACGGCCTTGGCAGAAGCAGGAGCCTCTTTCCATCTGCTCTGGTAGCTCACCCGTTAGGCAATACCTTCACTTTGAGGCAACACTTTTAGATCAGTATCTGGACTGTATGAAGAATTTGGAGACAAACCAGGTTTAAAATCCATGCAATGTGCAGCCGGTTACTTTGGCAGACTATTTTGATGAAGGGATACTCCAAAACGGACAGTTTTGACTTGTTTCATGACCATTAAAGTATACAAAAAAAGTGCTGGATGGAATGATTGATCTTCTTTCAGCCACTGGTAATTACTCAGGGCCAAATTAAAGTGCCATGATGTGCAAATTAACAATTAAATGGGATGTAGCCCTGAGTATTACCAGTGGTGGAGATAAATTCAAGCAATCCATCCATCAATTTGTGTACACGTTTTGTATATTTTTGCTTTGTGACCATTACATAAATCTCTGGGAGTCCAAACTAGGTCTGGGCAGAGTTCGTGGAGGTCTGCTATGCGAAACTCCGCAAAGTGACCAAAAAACTCTGGCGTGCTACACAGTGTTCTGTAAGTGGTGGAGTATATTAGGTCACTCTGTTCCACTGATTTTCAGCACCGGGTGTTTGTCCTGCGCTGAAAAATCAGCATGAATGACACCATGCTCCGCGCAAGAGGGTGCTGCTTCTTTTCTGCCACTCCAGTAGATTTTCTACTCGAGCGGCACCTTTCTCAATGCATATGGAAGGTTTCTCAACATGAGCAGTAGCGACTGCCCACGTTAAAAAATCTTGCTGGGAGTTGGTCTGAGTAAGATTTTCCTTGCTCGCGTTCCCTAACTTAATGTTGATGAGCATGAAAGAGGAGAAAAAAAAACTCTGCTACATCGAGTTTTTCTGAACTCCGTGCTCTAAACCGAGCACGGAGTAGGAAAAACTCCACAAGTGGAGCGGATTTCGCCACCCACCCCTATGCCCAACTCAAATTGTTATATGTCAATGCACTGAATGATTGGCACTGGACCCAAAGACACTGTATTGAGCTAATCCTCTGCCACTTGACAGCTGGAGATATGCACAAGGGAATTGCCAGTTGGTTTACATATTGTGAGCTTGCCCTACTTTACAACTTTATTGTAATTTGATTGAAGCACGTTAGCAACATGTCCGTTCCCCAGTCCACACACGTAACTACCCTACATTGCACGTTGCCATACCTGACTTAACTACCCACAGCATCATATGAGTAGTCACATTTCTGAATGTGGCTGAAATCTGTATTCGGCCCCACAGGCAACATAGCGTGACCACCATTGTGGATTGCTAATATTGATCGCTTGGATTTCTCAATGCAAACGATTTGTGTACAAAATCAATGACCTGGCCTATTGTCTTTTCATGTGTCCTTTTTACATACTGTACCCTTGATGTACTGTATTGTGTGGCCTCATACTTATCAACGTTATTGCATTGTTCCATACTCTCTTCAAAGCTCATTTACGGTTTTTATTGAGTGACCTATATGTTTCTAGGATTTGAGAATAAAATAGAGAGGTACTGCAAAAAAAAAAAAGAAATACTCGTTCTGCGTTCAGAAAAAAAGTACGTCTGAGGCAGAATGTTACATTTCCTTTTATTGCAGGTAACACTTCTTATTCAAGTCATTGTGATGAAAGATGTGTTGGCACAGTATCTGTCAACACAAAATGATAGTTTCATTCAGACTAGTGTAATTTGATGATGTGAATATTTCAGTGCAGTTAGAACCACATATGTTCATTAGTACTTCCCGAGAGTGCAACGCTATTATAGTTTTTTTCTCTGTAATTTAGAAGTGAGGTAAAGGTAATCAAGATGCGTCTTGTTGCCGTGTGTTGCAGAATTAGAACTTGTGAAATTCTGCAAACAATATAATGGGAAACAATTGATGGAAATTTAAGCAGTGACACTTCCCATGTGCCCCTTGTCAAATTAATCAAATTTGTCTCTTGCATTGCCATAGTTACATGGAGCAGACCCTTCACAGTTTGAATTAGTTTATCAAACGTAGCTCTGAGACACATACTCAAAATGCAAGTTGTATTACATTGCTGCCAGCTCCCGGAAACAAACACCTGGTTCACATCAAATTGTGAAAACGAGCTGGGGTTGTAAGGGCAGTCTAAGTAGTTTGAGATTGCAGTGAGAGAAAAGCAGAGTGAAGACGTAATTTAACAAAAGCATAAAGTCTTGTTTTCCCCAAACGATTTTACTTTTTAATTCTCTGCAATGTGCTATCTGATGATCCTCGGAACATAGCGTTAGGCCTCAAGGGCTTCTTTTTTACTTTGAAAATAAATGTGCAAGATGCTCATCTTTATCAAAGTTGAAACCCCATTTTCATTTGTGTTGGGAATGCCTCATTGATAGCATTCTCCCATTCTGACATATCCTTCTTATCAAAATATATTGTAATTACCCAAACATATGTTTATTTCTTTTTCTTTACTCAGGAATGAATCCCTTAAATGCTGGAGCTTTTCCCCTAGCGCTGAGCTCTTTATAGCTATTTGGAGCAGTTTGAGCTCAGGGCTTCATAACTTTTTTTCAACATAAGATAACCACACCAAATTGGCCTCCTTTTTCCACAAAGTTCTGGGGATTCTAAAGGTGCTGAATGTTTGTGAATTACCATGAAGGGGATCATGAAAATGGCACAGCTATAACTTTATTTTGAGATTTTTGGGAAACAGAGAAAATTAGTGCTCTGCAAAAAAAGTATATTTTTTCCTAAAAATGACATCAACAAAATATTTGTACTACTTTCACTGTCTTCCCAGCTTTCAGGAGCATGAAGAGCTGAATCAAAAAACGATTTTTTTAACCAGAGTGTTGGTTTTTTTCAAAGAGGAAGATCATTTTACCCATATTTGTGCTTTTAACCTACTTCCAGTTTGTGGTGGAAACGAGTATGAAACTCTGAGTAGTCCAGGAGAGCTTGAGTTTTATGAAAAGTAGAACCTGCAAGTTTTCCCAAATAAACTCTCTTTTGAAATAAAGACATTTTGAGAATGTGTAGGAAAAGCAAATATTTGTGATAACAATTTCATCTGTAACTTTTTGTCATGGGGGTTTATTTACAAAAGCAATGTACCATTACTTCTGCTATCCCCCTTCTGTTTGAGATTATATATGGAGTATGTAGGTTCTTCAAGAATCTAAAGTACTTAGTGCCAATAACTAAGCTGCACCGTGCAATGGTTTTTCATTGTGTACTGAGTATAGACCAATTCATATGTTGAAATATAAACAGCAAAAAATGGGTATCAAAGAAACCTATTTATTTCTGAAATGGGTACAAGATATGGTGTTTAGGAGTAGTGGTAATTTTTCCAAGTCTGAATTTGTGGGCACCAATACTAGCATGTGTTTCAGAGGGCGTTTTTCAAAATGCCTTCTTTCTTAACACTGCCTTAAATTTGGAAGGCACAAATGCAGTGAAATCCAATTGGTAATAACACATGTTCTACTATTGCATGTTCCCACATGCCTTCCTATAAAAATTGTACCATACTTGTGTGAGTAGGCCTAGTGACCACTACAGAAAAAAAAAAAAAATGCTATTTGGACACAACATTTTTCCAATCAAAACTGACCCTTTTCCCCATAGTGGTTAGATGTGGATTTTGGGCCCTAGCTTAGCTGGCACCCATAGAAACCTAGCAAACATGCACATATTTCAAAACTAGACACCTGGGAGAATCCAAGATGGTGTGATTTGTATTGCTGTCAACAGTATTTTATTTTTTTACCCAGAAGCCCTTGCAAACCTCAAACTTTAAAAACACATTTTCCTTATATTTCTGTGATGTAACGTTCTAGAATCTGTGGCAGCCGCAAACCGATTTCCACCTAGCATTACCCAAGTCTTCTGATAAAAATGGTACCTCGCTTGTGTGGGTAGGTCTAGCGCCTGCGACAAGAAATGGCCCAAAACACAACATGGCTACATCAGATTTTTCCACTCAAAACTGGCCCTTTTTTCCCCAAAGTGGGTAGCTGTGGATTTTGGGCTCTAGCTCACCTGGCACCTAGGGAAATCTAGCAAACTCGCATATATTTTAAAACTCAACATCTGTGGGAATCCAGGACGGAGTGACGCAAATGACTCTCTCTATGCTTTTTCTTACCCAGGATCATTTACAATCCTCAAACTTTAACTAAAAATAAATTTTCCTTACATTTCTTTGATGAGAAGTTCTGCAATCTGTAAGAAACCACAAACGTCCTTCCCCCAGCATTTCCCCAGGTCTTCTGACAAAAATGGTACCTCACTTGTGTGGTTAGACCTGGTACCCGTGATAGGAAATGGCCCAAAATGCAACATGGCTACATCACATTTTTGCACAGAAAACAGGCACTTTATTTGCAAAGTTTGTATTTGTGGGTTTTGGGTCATAGCTCAGCTGGCATCTAGGGAAACCTAGAAAACATGCACATGTTTTAAAACTAGACAACTAGGGGAGTCCAGGAGTGCTCGATTTGGATGGATGGATGGCTCTGACTAGGTAATTTAACCAAGAGGTCCTCACACATGTCAAACTTTGGTAGAAACAAACACACATTTTCCTCACATTTTTGTGAAGGAAAGTTCTGGAATTTGCAGGAGCCATATATATCAGACCATCCTGAGTTCCCACATGTCCCCTGATGAGAACAGTACCCTACCTTTATGGGTGGGCCAAGAGATCACAATAAAAGGCACTAAAGAACTACATTGAGAGATAAACAATAAGGATAGGGGTTGCTACTGGATTTGGTGCTGTGTGTGGTACCACCCATTTACATCTGAAAACCACTGACATTATTGAAAAATAAACAACTAGCAGATTCTAGCTTGGTTACCAAAAGTGCCCTGCAAACCTTAAACTTTGCCTGAAATCATGCATTTTCCTTACATTTCTGTGATGAAAACTTTTGAAATCCACAGGAATGCAGAATTCCTACAACCCATAGTTGCCCCACCCGTACCGGTGAAAATGCTGCACCACATGTGTGGCTGGAATTATTGACCACAACAGGAGTGAATCAAACCAATGGGGCAAGTTTGGGGCAACTTCCCTAATTAGGACAAGCCTTCTATCTGCCCCCAGGGGAGCAGAAAGACTCCATTGACCCCAATGGGGGAGAGGTATGGCTTGATGCCAGGATAGGCCACACCGTCCTTTTGTTTATGTTGGTGCCATATTGAAATTCCTGCTCCTCTGGCAGGTCAGATGGTGGGCGAATACACTTCCACCCTGCAGGAGGAACACCCCCCTTAGGGGGCTTGGGTTGGGGGTAGTATGAGCCCATGGTCGGAGGGCACTTCCCCCTCAAAAAAATATTGCATGAATGCAGTCCCTAGTGTCTAGTAGATTGAGGGTATTCACACCATCCACCCCTGCGGGCCCCCACCATGTACAGTTTTCTAAAAAATAGTTTTATTGCATATGTTGCAGTGATAATATCAATCATACCATAGGAGATTTCATAAATGATGTAATTTAGGGGGATTAACTATGGATGTGGAGGGTGGGGTTATAGTTACCTTAGGGCACAATATATAGATACTTGAAATGACTCTAACTATACCTGCTGAATTTGTATTTTTTTATACATGTAAATTCGGAACCTAACTATAACATCATCATAACTTTTGTTTTTTAAGTGAATTTCTAAGGTTTTTTAAATGCTAATTTCAACTATAATGTCCACGTAACCTTTGTTTTTTCGGTAAAATTCATTTTTTTGTTTTTTTTACACAGTGGGGTGTTTGCCTCCAGGGCCTGGCCTGTAGCCAGGTCCTGCACCCAACACCCCATGTGCTGCCAACACCACGCCATGCATGACCTTTGGCTATGCGCAGTAGTATCTTGGCCCTGCAGCCATTCCCCCACATTCATCATGTCCAATGCTGTACACAGTCCTTTGCTGTGCATGGTGGGGGTTGGCTGCAGAGCCTTGCCTGTGGTCAGGCCATACACCCAACCAACCCCCTATGTGCTGCCAACCATGCACAACAGGGGTTGGATGCAGGGTCTTGCTTGCGGTCAACCCCCGTATGCATCCAGACCCATGCTGCTCATGGCTTTAGGCTGTGTCTGCCAGGCCCTGCCCCCCAACCCCCTATGTGCTGCAAACCCACACCATGCACAGCCTTTTGTCCTGCAGCCAACCCCCTGTGTTCTTTCAATCCCACACCGGGTTGGTTGAGTGAGTGTGTTTTTTTTTTTACATTGGCCTCCAGGTCTACCACAGATTTACACTGGTGGTCATGCTGAGTCCTGCGGTGAATCTGCAGATCTGCATATCAGCCAAAAAATGTTTTGCCCACGAGAGGTCCCTCAGCGGCGCCCTCCATCTGTCCCATAGGTCAGGATACCTCTATCCTGACCCCTTATCTCACTTTTATTTTTCCCCCCACACCAAGTTGATAAAATTCAACCACAACATTTTTCTCAGGTTGCCGCCATCTAATTAGGGCCTTTCTTTTCTTCAGGATGAATGGATCCCCCGCAGGTGGAACCGCGAAGGGTCCGCATCCCTAGATATCTATATTTCTTTTTCCTTTGATATCTCAAAAAATACAGACCAAGAGCAGGCTTTCTGCCAAATATGTGTAATCACTTCCAGTGGTTCGAGCTGTAGTTGTGTCTAAATTTCCCTATAGAAAGTGCATCGGAAAAAAAGGGTTTCGGGACCCTCTCTATCTTTCTTGGATCCTATGCCCATGGTAGGCAGACCCCACCTCTACATTAAGAAAAAAAATGTTCCCTTGCATCTGTTGGGTTTTCTGCCCCAGGGCGCAGGTCAAGGGTAATTACCTCCATCTACTTCCCAGGGGGGCAGAAAGACTGATAGCCCATGAAGTTGGGGTGGGGGCATGGCCTTGCCCATGGTGGGCAGCCCCCACCCCTTTGAAACAATAACTCTCTTTTAAAGTAGTAAGTTCTCTGGGTGGGCTAAGATATATCCCCCAAACACTAATGCAGTGAAAGTAAAATAAGCCCATCTGCTTATTTTACTTTTCTGGAATGATCGTCATTACACTAAGCAATAAAAACACATTCCGGCTGCTCGGGAAGCTCTGCCCAAGCAGTCTGATGTAAAAATAAAGGACTCCCTCTATTCCAGTGGGCCTTTAAATGCTTCCGAAGTGTCAGACAGGGACCTGCAAACGCACTGGGAAGGTAATTGCCGACACCCAGACTTAAAAGGTTATGTGCAAATGTCTTCTGAAAGTATTTAACTTGCAGGCCACAGACTCAGAGGACTTCCATGGTATTTAACCTCAAAGAGGCGCAAGCTCACCAACATTTTGGTCTGGTTTACTAGATTATATTAAATTTCCCAAAAAAACCTTCCAGGTTCTATATGAAGGAGGAATGGTCAGTCTTTAACACCCCAATAGCAAGTTTCAATTTTGTTAGAGTAGCATAATATTTATTTATATACAGTGTAGGGGCAGTTAGATGCGTACTACAATTCCTGTTGCATCTTTCACAAGAACAACAAAATTAGTTACTTTAAACATTTTGTGGCACCTCATTTGTTGACTCTTTTATACCACACGATCCCAGCGCATTTTAATCCATAATAGTTAATGGCTTGAAACTTTCATCTATCTCTGATCACATCTATCTCTGATTATTCTTTTGCTGATGAACATATACTGAATCACTTCAGAGATTTGATTTTATTTTGCAATTCAGTATGAGACAAACCTGTCTCTCTACTAGGGTGACTCAACCTTTTAAAAGTCATTCTCCAGTGGTAAAATTGTTCTGAAAGATGGATAGAATTGCTTTGAGCCTATAAATAGTTGACACCATACACCTGACCGAATGAAAGTGATATTTTATTTGGTATTAGGTCCAAAAAAACGTTTGTGGGAATGAGATTTGTTACGATTTACGGGTGGAGATGGGTGCAAATGTGCTCCAGATGCTGGTGTTCTTAAGGGCAAGTGTGAAGGGTATTTTGTTGAAGTCAGTCTTTTAGTTATTTTGTGGATTTCCTCAGTGACATGTGGAGGTGAATGTCTGGTGCTCAACATGAGGCCTAAAAAGGTTTTTAATGTGCCTGCAAAGTAATTAAGTATCATTGAGGTATCAAATTAGTTACCATTTGAAAGTGGATTTTTTTTTGTAAGAATGATGCTCTTGGTCTCTTTGCTTTGATAGTGTGTTAAGTGATTGCGCTGTCTTCCATTCATTTTCACATTTCTGTGTTACTTTTAGGTCAGTGCAATTGAGTCAGAAAATTATAGTTAACTTCACTTAAGTCTAATTTCTTTTTACAAGCTGTTTGGTCTACAATATTTATCATCTTACTTTCTTAGACCATCAATGCTGTTTTGATGTCCATAATGTGACAAGTATGTTCAAGTAGTAGGGCTTGAGGATCTTGGATGATGAATGGTGTGAGCTTTATTTTGCTTAGACTTGTATTATTGGACTCTGAGGTTCTGGATGTGACAATGTAGCTGCAAGGAGATCTGGAAGGAGAGGAGGGCTTAAATAATATATGGGGCTTTCTTCAGTCACTTTTGAAGTCCCCTGCAAAAACGCTGTTAGAGAAAAGCCTTTGCTTTGATACGGTTCCAGTGAACCATTCAATAAATCTGGAGCTGGGTTTGCAAGAGTGGTATCTTGTGTATGGTTGGACAAAGTCATTCTGCCAGAGGTCAATCACTAATTGAAGACACTCAACTGTGTCCTGAGACATGGAATTTAGTGCATTTTTGTGAATACCTGCTATTCCCACCTAGTTTGGTTTGTCAGTCATCCTGAAAATTAAAACTCTTTGTTTAAGTACGATTTAAGAAATGAAGAGAGGAGGATGGAGAGAGTGATCGTTCAGACATGACTATGTGATGGAGGTAGTGTCTACATTCTTATCAGTTATACAACTGAATATTTCATTGCAATGTGCAATAGCTGATCTGATGTTTGCATATGCAGACTGTGTGGGGAGATGCATTTTGGGTGGTAGGTACTTATTCTGTGTTTCTTGCTTCTGAGCATATGAATGTATGAGTAAATAGTGTGCATGTGCACCAATGAATTGTTTGGAGCAAATGTTACTACATGCTGGGCTACAGACACTATGCGTTGCCATCTAATGAAGACCTGTGAAAGGGTTGAGGGCAGTGGGAATTAGGAAGAGCAACTGATTGGAAGAATCGTAATTCCTAAGGACAGAGTTTAGTAGTATCTGGAAATAATGATAATGTAGTAGTGACTGATAACGCGTCCAGCCCTTATAAATTACCTGTACCTGGACACGTTGGAGGTCAGTGAATCTTTTAGCCGAGTCGGGCTCTCCTCATCCTAGAATAGTCGGGTCACTCAGATCAATAATCAATAGTTACTATAATCGGCAATCAATACTCAATAGACCGGAATAACATATCAAAATCAATAACAGTTGGTATTTCGGCGCACCATGGCCTTTCAGTCATGAATAACCACACCAGTTTATTAAAGTTAGTGAATTTATTTCCCTATATTAACAAAGCTAGCACAATGTATATAAGTCTCAAAACCAAATGATATATGTATATGAACATTACTAGCTGTCCATAGCGGCGGAAGAAACGCAATCTACGCAAAATCTGGATAATGATACACTCTGTTATGGCAATACAAATCACTAATATGACTAACTGTATTTGACTAATTTCATACATTGGTCAGCATAACAAGATTTCAAATTAGCATGGTGCATCGAATGGTGCATCGAATGAATACCTCAACTAACCTCTAATTAGCATTGGCATGTGGGACTTCATGCAAAACGAATTTAGTCAACATAAATTTGGAAAACTTCTAGCTTAGGCCCTATCAAAATAGCAGTTGGTACCTAAAAAGAAAAAAAAACACAATGCATAATACAATTATCCTTTCATATTTACCAAATACAATCAGCGTTCAAGAAACGTCTTCGTCCCTCAGGTACCGGTTCGATCAGCATGGGGCAAGTTTCAAAGGGGCAAAGTTAAGGGCAAGCTTCCTTGCAGCGGCGAGGAAAATGGGGCAAAGTTACTTCATGGGCAAGACGGGGCAAATCAAAGTTAAAGTCTCTAGGGTGAGAATTCTTAAAGTCTCTTTCTCTCGAATAGAGAAAAGGGCATCAGGGTGTCGTCCAAAATGGAGTCTGGCATCTGGCTTCAAATTGGCATCAAGGAAAATGGCTGACTTCTCTTTGTCCGGTGGGTTTAAATAAGAAACATTCCAAATTCTGCAGGGCCTTTCATAGGTTGGCTTCAAATTGTCCAATGAAAATTGTCTTTTTACTAGCGCTCATTTATGCATACATTGTCCTTGGAGCCTTGGAACACAAGTTGCAACATGGGTTGCCAATTATTTTTGGTATCTGTACCTTCATTGTCCGCACCTGCAGAGACTGACCTTGTATCAAAGGGGATGAAACCGGCCTAGTACGAAACCTTGGAGATAAGTGTATTAGTCATCTCTGCTGGAAAAATACAACTTCAAGCAAAAATATATGTTTCATTAGTTCAAGGAAAAGCCACGCAGTTAGAATTTGAAACCAGGCAACTAGGCCAAAGCCTCTACTAAATTTAAGCTAAGCAAAACAGTTTCAAATAAGAACTCATGGCATACATTTGTAATTATGACGGATTACTACATTTTTCAATTCTTCATGATTAATAAAGCTCGTTTATAACGATGGCGAACTACCCCGAGGGCACAATTTCCCTTGTACATTATTTTCTTTACTAAAATCACACTACATTATATGATTTTGGATACATGATATGTGTATATATGTTGGACCCTCTTTTTCTGTGTCATTAATCCCTCCTCTGATGACTAATTATGTCATCACATCAAATCTACCCACAAATTTTATTCCATTAAAATTCTGTATAGTAATTTGGCACTTCAGTCAATTCCCTTTTTCTTTTAATCCCTTTAGATTTTTCTCTATATATTTCTACCATTTTGGCTTGTTCTTTTTCTTCTCTTTTTCTTTTGCGCCTTGTTTTCAATATTTTGATAGCTTTCCATATTCCCCAAGAGCCTAATAAACAAATTAATATTATTAATATTCCCTTCACTATTTTTAGTAACAATCTGTTCCAAACGTTGCTGAGCCAATTTCCCAATGAAGCAAATCCTTTTCCAACTTTCTCCCTGGTTCTTTCAATTCCTTCAAATCTGTACTTTCATTAGTTAAATTTGTAAGCATCATTCTAAGTTTTCCACTGCTGTCTGGTATATATGTACAACAGTGACGTGTACCAAGCACGTTGCAAACACCGCCATCCTTTGCTAAAAGAATGTCTAAGGCAAGCCGATTTTGAAGAGTCATAGCTCTTTCTGCAGCGAGTTCAGCATCCATCAGGATTATAGCTCCTGAAAATGTTGTCAGCGTGTTATCCACAATAGTAGACAACTTTCGTATTTTGATTGAATTCAATATGACTCCCACTGAAGGAATCAATGCTCCAAATATATCTCCTACCACACCAGAAGCTGTTTCCCTTTTCTGAACATGATGTGATTCAGACAGCTTTGGAAATTTCTTTAAGTCGTCCAGTTGATAAATCTTTGGAAACACTATTCCCAAATAACATCTCCCATACCATCCTTTAGGAAGATGATAATAGGCGTTAAGTCCACAAATATAATATATCCCAGGAATAACTGGGTCTTGTCCATTCAGCATGAACGTCTACTTAGGTTGAAACAAAAACGTGTGTTTACATTCACTCGTTCCCACAAAAACTGTGTCATAATATGATTTATGTCTATGTATACAGAATCTCCCTACGTGCAATGTATCTAAAGCTATTTTTCCTTGTGTCTTTATTGTGGCAAAAGCATCGTTATCTACAGATGTCCTTTTGTGTAACTCCCTTTCTAACTCCTCCTTCATTTCTTTTCTCCTATCGTCAGTGCGGTCTAAGAAATTTATTTCTACCGGTGAAAGCAAGCAAGTAAGGTTCTCTCTATGTGCGTGAGCTGTGTGAAAAGGTGACAACGGCTCAAAGAAGTCTCTCATTAGCTTGAAATAATAATCTCTAGCTATTTTACTCAGGTACTCGATTATGGGGACATATGCAAATGTAACATCATAATTAGAGTAAAAATAATGAATGTACTGTTGACCATAAAATCTGGACATTATTATACTGCATGTAATTCCGTAAGTAAGAGGCATGCTGTGATACGTCACCCCTTCCACTACTGAGGTAGGTATTTGTGTACACACATAACAATCTTTCGCATCCATGGTCTCAACATACTCACTCAGCAAGCGATAGAAACCGTTAGACGAAAGTTCCTTTTTATCATGCAAATGTCTCTCGTCTTGTTCGAGTCTCTTCAGAGCTGTTAGTTCAGTAATAATAGGTTTAGAAGTAGAAGCATCATTCGCCTCACTCTCGTTCTTCCCATGCATTCCAAGAACTATTGCTACAATGATTAGTACGCATGCGGTTATTAGACCTATACACATGTATTTACAACACTTCATTTTATGCCCCGGTGTAGTGTAGCCTGTCATGATCTTTATAGAAGCAGAAAGTTGAAGACACTTTATCAAAGCGGATTTGCAGATATATATATATACAAAGCTGAATGAGTTCAATGTTCACATAATTTTCTTTTAGCAGCTTAGGGGCCAGATGTAGCAAGGGTTTTGCGAGTCGCAAACGGCGAAAAACGCCGTTTGCGACTCGCAAAAGCCACTTTGCTATGTTGAAATGCATTTTGCGAGTCGGATCCGACTCGCAAAATGCATTTCCGAATCGCAAATAGGAAGGAGTGTTCCCTTCCTATTTGCGATTCGCAATGGTATGCAATTCCATTTGTGACCGCGTATGCGGTCGCAAATGGAGTCGCAGTTACCATCCACTTGAAGTGGATGGTAACCCATTCGCAAACGGGAAGGGGTCCCCATGGGACCCCTTCCCCTTTGTGAATGGACCCCAAAACATTTTTTCAGGGCAGGGAGTGGTCCAAGGGACCACTCCCTGCCCTGAAAAAACCGAAACAAAAGGTTTCGGATTTTTTTAAATGCAGCTCGTTTTCCCTTAGGGAAAACGGGCTACATTTAAAAAAAAACAAAAACTGCTTTATTTAAAAGCAGGTCGCTAACATGGAGGCCTGCTGACTACAGCAGGCCTCCATGTTAGCGAGTGCCCATAGTCGGTATGGGGCCGCAATTTGCGACCCACCTCATTAATATTAATGAGGTGGGTCTTTGCGACCCCATACCGACTCGCAGAAGGTGTCTGAGACACCTTTCTGCATGACATTTTGCGACTTGCAAATTGCGAGTCGCTAGTACTCGCAATTTGCAATTCGCAAAATGTGATTTTGCTACATCTGGCCCTTAGTCTCTTATCGGTTAGCAGCGTTGTCTCAAAATCGGTTTTAAAGTCAATCAAGTTAGCAATGTCTTAGCCGGTTGAAAAGTCAATCAGGTTATCAATGTCTTTGTTCGGTAAAGTTCATGGAGTTTTATTCCTCAGGTGCCAAAGTGAAGTTCTGCCTCTTCGTTCTCGAGACTGAGGGATACAAATTCGTCTGACCAATCGTTAGTGGCCAAGTATGCCCACTCCGGACCAGAATATCTTTTGCTCGGTATTCTTTTTCTTTTCAATTTTGCATCTCTCTTCGACTCTCTCTCGCTGGTACTTTCTTCCTTGGCCAATTCCTTCTCTTCACTTGGTGCTGCTATTGCGACAGACACTTCCTTTCTTTTCTCTTTCACCTTTGGCCCTTCACTGCTGTTTAATGTTTCTCTGATTCTTAATTTTACTGGCGATATGCTTTGTCTTCTTTTTGCACTGTGTCCACTTGATGGACCTGCATCCTCTTCCGAAGGAGTTTGAACAGCTTCGTTCTGCCCTGCCTTGTCTTCTCCTTCTGGGAAGTCAATCAGGTTTTCCTTTTCTTTTCCTGTATCGTCTGCTTCTGGGAAAGCCCTTCTCTGATCAGGCTCTCCCGCTCCTGCACCTGTCTCGAGCTCTTTGCTACTGTTACCTGCTTCAGGCTCTCTGTCGCCTTCAGCTATTTCAGGCTCTTTATCACCTTCAGGACCTTCGTCACTTTCTGAGGCTCCTCCTTGGTCTTCCCCAAATGAATCAGTTGCTTCGTCCTCAGAAAATATTTCTCCTTCCTCTATTTCTACCTGTTCGCTTCTAGGTCCTCTTCGTTCTGCCTCGGCGCTTGGTACTTTGTTATCAGACACTGGTGATGTCAGCACTTCAACTTCCTCTTCTGTGGGACACGTCACCCTCTTCGTGTGACTGGTGTGAATCCAGTTGGGAACTCCCGCACACTTCACAGCGGTGGTAGTTGTCAGAATCACTTGGAAAGGTCCTTTCCAACGGGGTTCCAAACACGACTTCCTCACATGCTTCTTTATCACGACCCAGTCTCCTGCTTTCAGGGCGTGTCCTGGACCTTGGATCGGTGGCAAGGTGGTTGCCTCCACCTGGTGAGAGAAAGAGCGGACCACATCAGCTAGACCTTTGCAGTAGTCTAACACCATATCATCTGTAATATTCAAAAGAGCATTTGCAGCAACTGCTGGAAGTCTCATTGGTCTGCCCATGAGGATCTCGTGCGGGGACAGTCCAGTCTTTCTGTCAGGGGTGTTTCTCATTGACATTAGCACCAAGGACAATGCGTCAGGCCATTTTAAGTTTGTTGATGCACATATTTTCGCCATCCTTGATTTCAACGTGCCATTCATTTGCTCCACTAGTCCTGATGCTTCAGGGCAGTAGCTACAATGCAACTTTTGCTCAATGTTCAGCGCTGCACAAAGTAATTTTATTACTTCGTTATTGAAGTGACTTCCCCTATCTGATTCTAAGGAGATCGGGAATCCGAAACGTGGTATTAGCTCTCTTAAGAGCAGTTTTGCAACTGTGAGACTGTCATTTCTGCGTGTAGGGTATGCTTCAATCCAATGACTAAAAATGCACACAACCACCAACACATACTTCAAGCCTCCATGCACAGGCATCTCAATAAAGTCCATTTGCATCCTGCTGAAGGGACCCCCTGCTCTTCCAATGTGGCTCAAATGTACTACGGTTCCCTTCCCTGCGTTCATCTGTTGGCAAATGACGCAACAATGGCAAACTGCTTCAGCAACTTGACGGAATTTGGGGTTAAACCAATCGGTTTTAAATAGTCTAATCATGGCATCCCTCCCAAGATGGGCTTGTCCATGGTAGAATCTGGCTAACTGTGTCAAAAGACTGTTTGGCAGAACAAATTTCCCTTCGCTTGAAACCCATAATTCGTCTAATCTCTTTACACATTGCGATTTGATCCATGAGAGTTTCTCATCCTCACTGACATCATTCTGTAAGGATTTCAATTCATTGTATCTACAACCTTTAGAGCAAAGATTTCGCTTGGTTCAAGTTCTGGCTCATTTATCAAGTTCCACTCATCCCTGAGCAATATACAGTTCAATGCGCAAAACCTTGCGACTTGATCGGCATATCCATTTCCCAGAGAAACATAGTCTTGTCCCTTTGAGTGTGCACTTCATTTTACCACTGCTACTTCTCCTGGTAATTGGATGGCATGTAACAATTCTCTTATTCTTTCATCATTTTTCACTGGTGATCCTGAAGAGGTCATGAAGCCTCTCTGTGACCACAATTGTCCAAAGTCATGCACTATTCCAAATCCGTACTGGCTGTCAGTGTAAATGGTAACTTTCATTAATGCGGAAAGTTGGCAAGCTCTAGTAAGGGCTACCAATTCTGCCACTTGTGCAGAGTAAACTCCTTGAAGCCAAGATGCTTCCAGAACACCTGTTACCGTACATACAGCATATCCTGCTTTCAATATTCCCAGTGCGTCTCTCAAACATGAACCATCAACAAAAATAACTTGATCATTTTCTTCCAATCGAGTATCTTTGATATCAGGTCTTGGTTTGGTGCAAAATTCAGTTACCTGAAGACAGTCGTGCTCGATGTCTTCAGCGTTCTCAATTTCGGCATTTTCACTGGGAAACAAGGTTGCTGGATTCAACGTAGTGCATCTTTTCAGCTGCACATTAGGTGATCCCAGAATTATTGTTTCATACCTTGTGAGTCTAGCACCAGTCATGTGCTGTGTTCGGGAACGTGTCAAAAGTATTTTGACTGAGTGAGGGACCATGACTGTTAAAGGGAGTCCCATCACTATTCCTTCGCTTTGAGTTAGGCTGATACCAACTGCAGCTACGGCACGCAGGCACCCTGGCAGTGCTGCTGCGACCGGATCCAAAGTAGCTGAAAAATATGCTACTGGTCTGTTTACGCCACCATGGGCTCGGGTCAAGACAGACAAGGAACATGCATCACGTTCATGACAAAACAATGTGAAAGGCTTTGTGTAATCAGGCATACCTAAAGCTGGAGCCCTGCACATGCATTCCTTCAATTCAATAAAAGCATCCATCTCATCTCCTTTCAGCTCTATTTCATCCAGCGCATCCTTCTGGGTCAGTTTCAATAAAGGTTTTGCTAGGGTTGAGAAATTGGGAATGCATTGGCGACAGTAGCTCACCATTCCCAAAAACTTTCTCACCTCCCTCCTCGTCTTTGGGGGACTCATTTGTAGTACACTTGTTATTCTTTCCTTCATAATTCTTCGTGACCCTTTCTCTATTTGGTGACCCAAATATTTCACTTTCTTCTGGCAGAACTGTAATTTCGAAGGAGACACCTTGTGTCCATTCCTTCCCAAATGGTTCAATAGGGCAATGGTGTCGGCTGTGCAGTCACTTTCGGTCTTGGATGCAATCAACAAATCATCAATGTATTGCACTAGGGTTGACTCAAATGGTAACTCCAACGATTCTAAATCTTTCTTTAGAATCTGATTGAAAATTGATGGTGACTCCGAAATCCCTTGAGGAATTCGACACCAGCTATAGACTCTGTCTAGGAATTTAAAACAAAAGAGAAATTGGCTGTCCTCATGAAGAAGCACAGAAAAGAATGCTTGTGACAAGTCGATGACTGAGAACCATTCAGCATCACAGGGAACTTGAAACATTATCACAGCTGGATTTGGTACTACGGGACAACATTTGATTATTATGTCATTTATTTTCCTCAAATCCTGAACAATTCGGACCTTTCCACTTGGTTTTATTAGTCCCATGATTGGTGAATTACATGGGCTGCTTAACACTTCTTTTAATACTCCCTGTTTTACAAACTCATCAATAAGTTGGGCGACTTTCATGAGGGTGTCTTGTGCCATATGGTACTGTGGGGTTTTGGGGGAAAGGTTACATTGGGTTTTACAGTCACTTTCACTGGTTCTACTCCTTTGACCAATCCTACTTCTTTCCCTGTCATATCCCACACTTCCTTTCCGACTGTTTCCTGTAACTCAGCAGGAATGTCTGCTTCAGTGAGCATTGGATAAAGAGTAATCAGAGGATACTCTTCATCAACAGTTTCCACTTCATCCCCTCCTACACTGTCCTCTTCTTGCCCATCACTGTTTGTCTGAATTTTAATTCCATAGTTTGAACACATAATCGAACACCCCAATTTACACAATAAGTCTCTCCCTAATAGTGATATCGGGCTGGAGTCACACACCACAAATTTATGTGACCCTTGATAGTTACCAATCCTGACTTGAACTGGATCTGTGATTGGGTTCGTCAGGTACCTATTTGCTACTTCCACTACGTGAACTGTTCTCCCTGAAAGTGGCAAATTTGGTACTTCAATGCTCCTAACAGTGGAACGTGTAGCTCCTGTGTCAACCAAGAATAAAACGCAGTGACCCATAACTCTTCCTTCCACATACGGACCCTTTTGATCAACTTCCAAAGATGCTGCAAGCATACAATTCCCTTCCTCATCTGAACTTTCACTCTCCCATGCATTGTTTATTCCATTCTCACTATGTAATGGGAATTGGTGTACTGTGTCACTTTGATTCATTCCTTGACCCGTAACCTGTTGAGGAAGCATTGCTTGCTGCTGATTCATTGGTGCTAAGGGTATTTGCATTTGCTGATTAGGTACCATAGGAAACTGCTGTTGCATTGGCTGCAACTGTGCCATTTGCACACGGGGCATTTGCACCTGCTGCGATTGTATGGGTTGTAAACCCTGCATCTGGTTTATATTGTTTTGAAAATTTGGATTCGGACCTCTCAATTTCGGTCCTCTCATAATCTGAAATGCATTGACATCATTGTTTTGCTGACCTACACCTTCCTGCACCATCATTGGGCACTCTCGTTTCCAATGCCCGACGATTCCGCACGTGTGACACAGCATCACCTTCTTCATTGCCTGTATACCATTTGGAATCATAACGGTATTCAGATCAGGACCATTATTCACAAAACCTCCTCGGCCTCTGCCTCTCATCTGCGGCTGAAACATAGCATTTCCTTGTTGTTGCTGCTGCGGCATCTGTTGTTGAAAACCTTGCAAACCTTGCAAACCTGTATGAGCTGCTCTAAGCTGCATCACCATCACCTTTTCTTTCAACCTTTTCTGCTTTGTCTCAATCTCATCACTGCAGTATTTTGCATAATTCAACACTTCATCAATCGACTTTGACTGCCAACAAATCAAATGTGTTTTAATCATCTGGCTGATTTCGGGTCTCAACCCTTCCACAAATCTGAACACACAATGGAGCATGTCCTTTGCCTCAATCGTTTCTGTGCCACTATAATTCTTAAACGCTTTCAACAATCTCTCATAGTACGCATGTATAGATTCTTTAACCTCTTGGGCTGTTCTGTCAATCCTCTGCCAATCCACGTTTATCGACGCAACCTTTGTTTTCAAGTACTCGATCACCTTATGGTACAAACTCATTAACGTAGGTGATGGCGCACCTGTGTCCCTATCTCTCTCTGGCTCACTCGTCGGCCAACCTACAGCCCTTTTACAATCTTCCCACAAATCTGCCGGAACCACGATTTCAAATAAGGTATTTAGGTCTTCCCAGAGACATTTTGCGAGTTTCACAAATCTATCTGTTTGTTGATACCACTCGATCGGTTTTTCTCTTAATTTAGAGAAATCATCCGTAAAGGATTGAATATCGCACCTGTGCCACAGTACATGTACAAGTTTTCCCCCTGCTGTCTCTCTCATTGGTAACATGGTTATCAGGTCATCATTCTGTTGTGCTTTCTCATTCCGCTCTGGCGTATTTTCTTTCTTTTTGTCCTTTTTCTTAACCCACCTGCTTTCCCACTTGTCTAAACATCTCCAGACCTGTGTGCTCTGCAGTATCTCTTTAAGGTGTGTTTTCATCCCTGCGGATCTCATGTGTTCAAAATCTTTTGTCTCAAAATCTAATCTGTAACTTCTGCTCAGGTGTTTTGTCTTACTTATATCGATCTCTTCCCTGTCTGCAATTTCTTGTAACTTCTTATGTATGCTGCTTACTTGTCTTGTAATCCTAGGGCACATGTATCTTAGCTCTTCCTCTGTGTATGATTCTAATCTGTTCAAGCCCATTGCTCCCTCTACCAGTTCATCTGCCTCCATACCCAATCTTATTTTATTCAGGTATTCTTCTCCCTTCCCGCTGGATGTACACTGTGGGGAGTTCAGGCTGTTGAACCATTGTGTTAGCTGTTGTGCATTCAGTCCCATCAGTGTAGCAGTTACATCAACTGCTACTGATGGTTTCTGTAATGTTTCAGTCTCTGAGGTTAACGGTACTAATAGTGGTGGATGTGACCGTACCACTGTTGACGGAGCACAAATTGGAATTGGACTAAATCCTGACAAGGCCCCAGATCCATTTGGCAGTGTCGCTATCGGAGTTGTTTCTGGAGTGGTTTCTATGCATCTTCTCCCTGTCCCACTCTGTGTCATTACTACCCCTTGTTCGCATACGTTTGGGTTTGCTTGTATGTACAGTGGTACTGGTGGACCTACAGTGATAGGCAGAGATATAGCGTCTGGATTCTGTCTGTTCCCCGAATTCTGTGGCATGTTAATCCCCACATTATGGTTCATCATTGCTGGCATACCTAACTGGCTCTCTGTTACTCGAGTATACTTCGGCCCTTCTTGTGCCTGTTTTTGAGGCATCAAAAACTGTGTTGATTCGGCTTGAATCAATGTTGGTCTTTGATAATTCTGTCCTCTCTGCGCCATTGAATCAGAGGTCATTCCCATGTTATGCTCATCACAGCAGTGCCTTTGAACCTGTGGTTGATAATTGTCAGCAGGTTTCAATTTAGGCACGTCTGGGTATATTCTCTGAATCTGTGGTATTTGTGGTGAGAAAGGCGTGTCGGAGCTGCTCGGCCTCCGAGATATTCTCAAATTTGGTGTTACTAATGTAATCCCTGTATTGGTTCTGGAGGGGCAGTACTAATGCTTGAGCCCTTTTCGCTTTCCACATATGGTGGCGGGCGATCATTCAATAATTGTATGATGAACTCCTCATCGTCTGACTCGTCTGATCTTTTCAAGTTTCTGTTATTCTCTCTATCTCTGGACTGACTCCTGTTTGTCTTATAGGTAGCTTTCCTTCCTTCCGTCTCCGCTTCATCAGTAATTTCTGGAAATAATTTAATCCCCTGCAATACATCTGATCTCCAAACCTTTTGTGTGCTGTCCCATCTAGCATCCGCTAGTGTCTTTTCTACTTTTCTTATTCTTGTCTCGAATTTCTTTTGTTGTTGGTTTCTACCTATTAGCTCCCAAATTGCTAGTGCCTCAAACTGTGCTGGTCTTGGAGGTACTTTCATGTCGTACAGCGCAAATCTTAGATTCTCCAAAACCCTTAGGTTAAACGACCCATGGATAGGGATCGCTACACTTCCATGCTTCTCTGTTAATTTGCACCATTGCTTTAGCCAAAGACATGGTGCGACCCCCTTTTCTTCAATCACAATGTAAGCTGGTGTACCCTCAGGCGGTGTTTCTTCTCCTACATTTGCTTTAATGTAAACGTCTCCCCTCATGGCACTCTTAAACGCTTTGAAAAATTTAATCTTTCCGTCTTTTATTTTTTTTCTAAAATGTGTAATCAATAAGTGACTTTAATTCCCGGAATACTCTTCGCTTGCCTTTCCCCTTCCAATTGTGCTTTCACGGACTGTGTCCAATCTATGCGTGACCCTTCTCACCAACCGACCTATCCCAGCGTGGCTCCTAGTGACGTCACACTCGCACACTGAGGCTGACAAAGTCCTGCGGCTTGTTCTCTTTCGTTCGTCTTCACTCAAATCTTAACTTCTGCAATATATCGCGAGCACTAATCAAAGGAAGAAAACAAATCTGTCGGTTTACTACAGGAACGGTAATACAATCGCTTCAGAAACCTTAGGGATTTTTCAGTAGCCTCGGCAGTTATTCCATCTTTCTCGGTTTCCCACTTTCGCAAGCAAAATTCGACCCGCAAACTCTACCCTCAACTGATTAATGAACTATTCTAGTGCACTTTAGAATTCGTCAAATCTCAAAGTCGAAAATTTTCTTTCATTCCTCAGAATTCATACCAACTTGTTGACCACGTCCGATCAACCTATTAAACTGACCAGATCACAACATCAAACAAGTGTCTCATACACGTTTCAACATACTCCGGAGTCTCTTGACCTCGCAGGGCCCGTCTCAACATCAACAACCACGTGGACAATTTTTTCTGCACAAAGCGCTACACACATGTGAAGTTCGACAACGTCCCTACTCTCACACTTTTGGAGTAACACTCCTCTACTATCTTTTCACCCCCCTAAAATCCTCACAAACTTCTCAATTAATCTGCGGCAATAAGCTGTGCAAGCGCAAAACCCTAACTTCTCTCATACCGTCACTAGAAACGCCGAAACCATTTTCACACCTCCATGTCCTTCATTCGCAAGCTCCGAGATCCCGGGAAAGTCATTGGGGACTTAGGGCATCATCATCCCTCCAACTTGTTTTATTAAAGAAAATTCTAAATTGACTCCGTCTATTGTTCGGGTGGGGTCCCAAGGGCTAAACCATCAATCTCTGCTACCATCTACTGATAACGCGTCCAGCCCTTATAAATTACCTGTACCTGGACACGTTGAAGGTCGGTGAATCTTTTAGCCGAGTCGGGCTCTCCTCATCCTAGAATAGTCGGGTCACTCAGATCAATAATCAATAGTTACTATAATCGGCAATCAATACTCAGTTAATAGACCGGAATAACATATCAAAATCAATAACAGTTGGTATTTCGGGGCACCATGACCTTTCAGTCATGAATAACCACACCAGTTTATTAAAGTTAGTGAATTTATTTCCTATATTAACAAAGCTAGCACAATGTATATAAGTCTCAAAACCAAATGATATATGTATATGAACATTACTAGCTGTCCATAGCTGCAGAAGAAACGCAATCTATGCAAAATCTGGATAATGATACACTCTGTTATGGCAATACAAATCACTAATATGACTAACTGTATTTGACTAATTTCATACATTGGTCAGCATAACAAGATTTCAAATTAGCATGGTGCATCGAATGAATACCTCAACTAACCTCTAATTAGCATTGGCATGTGGGACTTCATGCAAAACTAATTTAGTCAACATAAATTTGGAAAACTTCTAGCTTAGGCCCTATCAAAATAGCAGTTGGTACCTAAAAGGAAAAAAAACACAATGCATAATACAATTATCCTTTCATTTTTACCAAATACAATCAGCGTTCAAGAAAGGTCTTCATTCCTCAGGTACCGGTTCGATCAGCATGGGGCAAGTTTCAAAGGGGCAAAGTTAAGGGCAAGCTTCCTTGCAGCGGCAAGGAGAATGGGGTAAAGTTACTTCATGTGCAAGACGGGGCAAATCAAAGTTAAAGTCTCTAGGGTGAGAATTCTTAAAGTCTCTTTCTCTCGAATAGAGAAAAGGGCATCAGGGTGTCGTCCAAAATGGAGTCTGGCATCTGGCTTCAAATTGGCATCAAGGAAAATGGCTGACTTCTCTTTGTCCAGTGGGTTTAAATAAGAAACATTCCAAATTCTGCAGGGTCTTTCATTGGAGGGTTCTTAGGTTGGCTTCAAATTGTCCAATGAAAATTGTCTTTTTACTAGCGCTCATTTATGCATACATTGACCTTGAAGCCTTGGAACACAAGTTGCAACATGGGTTGCCAAATATTTTTGGTATCTGTACCTTCATTGTCCGCACCTGCAGAGACTGACCTTGTATCAAAGGGGATGAAACCGGCCTAGTACGAAACCTTGGAGATAAGTGTATTAGTCATCTCTGCTGGAAAAATACAACTTCAAGCAAGAATATATGTTTCATTAGTTCAAGGAAAAGCACGCAGTTAGAATTTGAAACCAGGCAACTAGGCCAAAGCCTCTACTAAATTTAAGCTAAGCAAAACAGTTTAAAATAAGAAATCATGGCGTGCATTTGTAATTATGACGGATTACTACATTTTTCAATTCTTCATGATTAATAAAGCTCGTTTATAACGATGGCGAACTACCCCGAGGGCACAATTTCCCTCGTACATTATTTTCTTTACTAAAATCACACTACATTATATGCTTTTGGATACATGATATGTGTATATATGTTGGGCCCTCTTTTTCTGCGTCATCATGACTTATTGTTAATTCTTTGGTTTTGAATTTTAGTTTACATAGATAGATATATATAACAGTTTAATGGTACTGTTTCCTTTGACTGAGGAGTGTGTTGAAGGGATTTTAAATTGATGCTGCAGCAAGATTGCTAATGGAGCTCACTGGTGGCAGGGGTTTGCTACATGTATGCAATTTGAGGTATAACTGCTTGTCTAGAAAAGTATAATTTGAGTTACTGTGAGGAACTCAAAACTCTGAGTCAGATATTTCTAAAGATGTGCTAGTTGAGTATGGTGCTTATTAGATTGTTTTCCTTACGCAGGGTCATCCCCAGTCTTTTTGCATCCTTCCTCCTGGTTTTTCTGACCTCTCGCTGTTGGCTCCAGGACTCTGAGCACTTTATCGCTGCTGACCAGTGCTAAAATGCAGGTGCTCTCCCATCTAAAGTTGGTATCATTGGCTAATACCTAATTGGCATAGCTAATTTACCTATAAGTCCCTTGTACAGTGGTATCTCTATACCCAGGGCCTGTAAATTGAATACTACTAGTGGGCCTGCAGCGCTGCTTGCGCCACCCACTGAAGTAGACTTTCAAATCTGTCTCAGGCCTGCTAGCGCAGGGCCTGTGTGCGTAGTTTTCTGCCACAGGGACCTGGCATCTAAACTTACTTGCCAGGCCCAGAACTCCCCTTTTATTACATGTAAGTCACCTCTACAGTACGCCCTAGCGAGCTGTATGGGCAGGGTGCCATGTATGTAGAACGCAGGACATGTGCCAGGTTGTGTGGCCTGTCCTGTTGGTGACAAACAGCCTAACTTGGTGTCTCACTGCTGTGAGTGCTGCCTTCTCATAGAATTGCATTAGAAATGCCCGGCCTTATGTGTAAGGGCTATTGTCGCATTTATGAGGGGTAGCGTAGGCATGTTTGGTATGGTTGTGATGTTAATAATAAATGCTGCTTACTGGTGTAGGTGTATTTTTTATTACTATTACAGAAATGCCACTTCTAGAAAGTGCGCATTTCTCTGTGCTTATGACTCTGGTGTTTTGAAGCTTGACTCCAATCCACCTCTGGGCAGAGTGACAGTTGGGGCTTTGTACATACTTTTCAGACAGCCTGTACACAGGGAGGGTGGAGGTGTCACAGAGGTGCATCTGCATACTAAATAGTCTTCCTGGGCTCAGAGAAGGGAGAGGCGGGCACGCCTAAATTTGTAAAGGCTGTGCGTTGGCCTCACACAATAGGGTTGTTAACCCCCCCACTGATGTTTGGAGCCTGTGCTGAAGGAGAGAGGGGGTACTCCCAGAACCAGTTGTAACTGGCTGGCACCTCCTCTCCCTACCATTGCAAAATATTGTAGGACTGAGTATAAATACAATTTGGAGACTCTTTGAATTATCTTGGAACTGGACACAGAAGGCTGGAAGGACTCACCAGGGACCACCATGGATTGCTACTGCTGTGCTCACCTGTGACCTGCCTGGTCACTGTAAAGGACTACCATTTGCTTGCATCCTCTTTGCGCTGGCCTGTTGTTGGACCCTGTCCCCTTGTGGGCCTTTTCTATGAAGCTTTGTCCCCCCAGGGGCAGGGTGCTGTGGCCCTTGACCACTGCAACTACTGGGAGCACGAGGAGTGCTTCATTTGTGCTTCGTAGCGCCTGGAAGGCACGTCATTAAAATGGTGCTGTGCACCAGGAGGGACGCTCAATGGTGTCTGCTCTAAGACACTTCCCTGTGGTCCTTACAGCACTTGGAAGCGCTCTGCAGCTAGAGGAAATTACCACGAAGCTGGGCCGAAGTGAAGAGTTTCAAAGTGAACCTCGTGCTGCCCAGAAACTTCACCGCCGCAGCCGGGTCTTTCACTCACTCGAGCGCGTCTGAGCGCGCTGTGTATTAACCCCCAGGGCACTCAAGGAGAAGGAGAGGAGCCGGCGCGCTCCTCTCGGTGCCCCTGGCATTCTGACGATTCCAGCAGTGCCCCTGGGGTACACACCGGCTCCCTGTTGCCAAGGTGATCACCGTGTACGGAGAGGCACAGGAGCGGCTCCAGAGAATAGCTCATCACGTGGGGGAGAGGTATGGCCTCTCCCTGCTCTGTGACGGCAGCCGCACCGGGGACGAGGGCGGCTGCCCCCAACCTCGCAGGAACTGGGGAAGGCGCGGGGAGCTCCCCCTTCCCCAGTCTCTGTGGTAGGAGCAGGACGCTCTGTTTTTCAATTCACAAGTGGCCATTGTCAACCCAGAAGGGAGACCTCAACGGAGGCACCCCCCTGTTCGCCCCTAATTGTGTTTGGCCTTGCCTGGCCCCCACCTGTGCCCGAAGGTGTGATGAGGCTGAGGCAAGCCCCTATCTAAATCCTGGGTCCCCGGAGGGGCCCGTTCTATGCAAGGAGAGGGTGCCTGCCGCCCCTCTCCCCCAGGAGCACCGCGTGTCCCCCGTGGTGAGCACAGAAGTGCCGGGGGCCCTCTCATGCTCTCCTAGGCACTAGAGGTGACTGCATCATCAACAGGCAGTTTCTAAAGGACCAATATATAGAACTAAGTTCCTGCTAGAGACTTTTCTGATTTATATATTGCCTACCTGATTGGTGTTTTTTTATATAGGTATGCAAATTTTCCTTTTATGGGCATAACATGCTTATATATTTTTATGACTTGCCATACGTTTTCTAATGTTCCTACTATGGGTGTTTATGATATTCTTATGACAAGTGTTTTGGTATAATAACGTGTTTCCTGACCACTGCTTATGTTGCAGAATGCTGAGTAACCTGTGTGTTATATGTGACTACTGCTAGTTTGCAGAGTAACTAATGTGTAATGTTCTGACAACTGATAAGGTGACAGGATAGTACTGATATGTGATGTTTGGTCTAATAATTGTGCTGTGTGCAATACAGTATATTTTCATATAATCTGATGTATTTCCTTTGTGGTGGGGATATTTCATCACATGTGTTGTGTGCATTGTGCAAACACTTTACAGGATAGGCCTGACTGCTCGTGCCAAGCTACCAAGGGGGTGAGCAGGGGTTATCCTGGACGTGTAACTCCCTTGCCCTGATTAGAGTGGATAGGTTCTGCCTGGCTGAGGTGCATACGCTAGCCCATCAGAAACCCAATTTCTATCAGTGCTCTATTCTCATTAGAGATGTGGTGGTTGCTGGTTGTGTGTTAGTTTACTTCTCAAGTATACATAGTTTACAGGTAGTAATAGTTGGAGTATGTGATGTGCTACTCATAGTGGGTTCTGGGTTCTCTGTTTATGAATACAATTCTCAGAGTGTAATCAAAGGGACATAGGCCCTCATTACAACCCTGGTGGTCAGTGATAAAGTAGCATTAATGCCGCCAACAGGCCAGCGGTAATACATGCGGGATTATGACCATGGCGGAAACAGCTCATACAGACAGCCACTTTAACACACCGACCTCCAGGGTGGAATCAACAAGCACCACGGTGGTAACTTCTATGCAATGGGCCAACAGCCAGGAAGAAGACAATGTTCCACCCACAGTAATATGACACTGCTATCCGCCACCTTTTCCGGGGTGGTACCAACGACATCAAAAGCCTGGTGGAAACACTGCACAGAAGGGAAACAACTCACCTCTGGAGATTCAGGGAACAACCACTCCACCATAGAGCCCGAGTTGCATGTCTTTCCGATGTTGTTTTACGTCCTACTCCACTACAAACACCAATGACGGCGAAGACGACCACGGTGAGTACAGCTGCCTACCACACAGGGGACGTGGAGGAAAAAGAGAGTGACACACGCAACACCCCCACCCCCGACACCATACACACAACCTGATGCAGTAACATAACATATTCACCCCGTACCCCTCAGGATTAATGCAAGGACAACTACTAAAGAAAAAAAAGAGTATAATAAGATAAATATAGTTGAAATACGTGCATCAAAATCTAAAAGTATGTGCATATTTACAATGCAAGGGGCACTGCCTAGTCCTCAATGTCCGTGGGCCACAGGGCCACATCACAAAGTCCTAGGCCCCACCTCACTCCTGCAACAACACGGAGAGAACACTGCAGGGGCATCAGGTCGAAAATAGCCAGGCACCTCAGGGGGATAGGGAACGGAGGGGCACCTCAGCCGGAAGATGGTACAGTGCCACTCGTCCTGGAGGGGGCAACATGCCCATTACTCTGTCCTGGGGAGTGCAAGGCCACAGTCTTTCAAGTGGTTGGCTTCTCCACTGGTTCTGGAGGGGGCATCATGCCCAGTGAGCTTCATCCTGGGGAGGATGGGTGAGTGGATGGCTTCTCCACTGGTTCTGGAGGGGGCATCGTGCCCAGTGAGCTTCATCCTGAGGAGGATGGGGGTCAGTGGATGGCATCTCCACTGGTTCTGGAGGGGGGATCGTGCCCAGTGATGCAAAACTCCAGAATTGGAAGGTCACACTCTCCCAGTGTGTCATACCCACACGATTTGCAGGGGCCAGGCCGCACAACAGCCCATGGACGCAGGACCACACACTGTCCGCAGGCGGTGACGGATTTTCAGTGGTGGCAGTGGTAGTGCTGCTGGTGGAGCTGGCAGTGATGGGGGAGGCTCCAGCCCATCCATTGCAGCATTGGATGGCTGTCCACTGGGGCTGCTGCTGCTGGTGGCGGGTCTGGTGGTAGTGCTGGCAGTGGTGGGGAGAGACTCTAGCCCATCTCCTGCAGCCTTGGATGGCCACCCACGGGGGCTGCTTGTGGTGGTGCTGGTGGCAGAGGTTCTGCTGTTGGAGCTGGTGGTGGTAGTGGTGGGGGGAGGCTCCAGCCCATCCCCTGCAGCCTCGGACGGCTGCACCACCATTGTTAGAGGTGTGGGCTTTGACTGAGTCCCAGCACCAGGCCCCTTGTCCTTTCTGCCTGCTGGTGCAGGCTCCTTGCCCTTCCTGCCAGCAGCTGGGGATGGCTCCTTGCTCCTTTTGGCAGCAGCTGGGGATGTCTCCTTGCCCTTCCTTGCAGCACTTGGTGCAGGCACCCTTTCCATGTGGCTGCCTGGGGCCCCGGGATCCTCTTCCACCTGGAGGAGCTGCAGATACTACTGTGCCCGTGGACTGGGTGGCTGAGGAGCTTGGCTGGGTTTTCATCACCCTTGCCTGACGTGAGGGACGGAGTGAAGGAGAGGTAGGGAAGAGGTCACTGGTGGAGAGGAAAAACTTCTTAGGGACATTGGGGTGGAAGAGGGAGAAGGTTTGGGAGTGGAGGAACAGGAATTGATTGAGGGAGGTGTCTGTCTGCTGTGTTTGGGTGCAGGTGCATTGGCTGGATGCTGTTGTGAGGTGGATGGCTGTTGGTTGTCTGAGTGCTTGTGTTTGTGTACTTTTGGAGGAGGGGGCACAGACACAGTGGGTGAGGACTCAGGGGACGTTTGTATGGATGTGAGGGTGGAGACTGCCACTGAAGTGTGTGCTCTGATAGGTGTGCTGGTGATGATGGTAGTGGATGAGGATGTAGTGCATGCAGGTGTGAGTGGAGACGCTAGTAGGAAGGAGGTGGATGAGGAGGAGGGGGACACAGTGGAGGCAGTGGATGTTGGTATGTCTGCATCTGGATGGTGTTTGTATGAGTGCCAGTGGGATGATGTGTGGTGCTTGTGTTTGCGATGTCCACTCTTGTGTGTTGTTCTGTGTGCATGCTCGTCTGCCTGTGTGCTTGGGCTAGGTTGGGGTTAAAGGGAGTGGGATTGTGCAGAGGAAGTTGGAGGGGGAGGGTGGAAACAGGGACAATGGCTGCCATCAGAGAGGAGGCAAGAGCCTGGATTGATCTCTGTTGGGCCGCCACCCCAGTGTGAATGCCCTTCAGGAATGCATTGGTCTGTTGCGTTTGGGCTGTCAGCCCCTGGATGGCGTTCACAATAATTGGCTGCCCAACAGAGATGGATCGCAGGAGGTCAATAGCCTCCTCACCTCAGTGCAGCAGGGCTAACTGGGGAAGGGCCTGATGTGCCTGGGACGAAGGAGATGCCCACCCTCCTGGGTGAGTGGGCACAGGAAACTTCGTGAGGGGCTGCTGGGAGGGCGGTGCTGGTACGGGGTGGCGGCTGTACCTGTAGCCGGGGTGGGCACAGAGGTGTCTGCCACCACCAGGGATCTTCCATCGGAGGAGGTATCCGTGTCCGAACTGACCCCTCCAGTCTCCGCCGTGGTGCTCCCCTCGCCCTCCGACCCACTGGTGCCCTCACCGTGGATGGACTCAGCCTCCTGGGTCCTGTTGGATGCTGCTCCCTCTGTTGCCAGTGCCTCTGCTCCTCCGCCAGATGATGCTAATGCACATAAGGACAGGGTGACAAAACAAAAAGGGGTGGGGGGAGAAACAAAGGAAACACTTGGTCAGTTGTAACACCAACACCACCGTTGGCATACACAACACACTCACAAACAGGGAACATCCCTACGCATTGGGCAATGCACTACCAGTCACAATGCTAGTCACCAGCCCATGGATAGGGACACCTAATGCCAATTACAGCATATCTAAGACCCACAGAGCCCTGCCCAGTAGTGGATACCTACTAGCTTGGTTGGAGGACTTTCACATAGGAACCCTGCCCAACATGGCACCCCCAGGCCAACATCCCCCTCCTGGATACAACCCCACCAGGCCTAAGTAGTAACGCAAGGCACTATACTCACCCCCTTGTTGCTGCTGTGATGCCCCCACGCACCCAACCAGCTCTGGATAGGCCACCACCAGTATGCGGACTAACAGGGGGTCAGGGTTCGATGAGCACCCCTTCCTCGCTGGGAGGCCGTCCCCAGCTGGGCCTCCACCATCTTCCGTTCCCTGTGTCTCAGGTCCTCTCACCGTTTCTAACAGTGGGTGATCCCCATGCTCTAGACCCCGAGGGTCCATACATCCTTGGTGATGGCACGCCATTTACCCTTATTTTGATGGACACTGACCTGCAGAGGAAATATTCAGGGGGAAGGTATTAGTTTGACCGCCCTGCCTGTTTCACTCATGGCGCACCATGCCCCATCCCATCCCCATTATCACAGACATGGCCCCACGCTGCCCAGGGCCCATCCACCCCCCCTACATGAGGCCTGCACACACAGCACTCCATGCATTCACACCCATGTATCATACTCACGGTGTACTCACCTGTTGGTCTGGAGGCCCATACAGCTGTCGGTACTGGATTAGGACCCCATCCACTAGTCTCTCCAACCCTGCCGAGGTGAAGGCAAGGGCCCTTTTCCCAGTGACATGAGCCATGGTCATTTCCAGACACAGGTCACAGCAGTACATGCAGTGGAGGTCCTCTCCTGTTGAAGGTCAGGTAGCAAGTGAGTGAACAGATAGAAAATGGCGGTCACGTCCACGGCGGTGCGTACCATCACAGCCGGTGTACATCACCATTGGCCACTGTACCCCATAGGGCCCAATGATAATCAGTGAGGAGTTGCACAGTGGTTTTTGACTGCCTCCGCAATGGCACACAACGTCAGCGGAGTTACCTCATTTCCACCTGTCCTTCCATACAGGACAGGCGGATGCCATTTCAAGGGGGGGGGGCAGGCCATGGATCCTACCTGCGTCACGGTACACAAACATTATGGACATATCCCACCACAATATTGTAACAATCACAAAATGCATTGCTTTGTAGTGATTAGAATGTACAGATAATGACCAACTACTCACTCCTTTGCCCCATAGATTGCATCCGCTACGACTGAATAGGAGATGGAGACTTCCCCCCCATGTACAGGCCCCTGGTGGGCTTCGCAACAATGGAGGACAGGCACATTATCCTCACCTATAGACTTGACAGGGCCACTATCACGGAGCTGTGTGCCCAACTGGAGCCTGACCTGATATCTGCTATCCGTCACCCCACTGGGATCCCCCCTCTTGTGCAAGTGCTATCAATTCTCCATTTCCTGGCAACTGGTTCCTTCCAAGTGACAGTGGGCTTGGTAGCAGTAATGTCACAGCCAATGTTCCCAATAGTGCTGACCAGAGTGTTGTCTGCCCTGATTAAACACATGTGCAGCTACATCGTTTTCCCCCAGGTGGGGGATTTGGCCACAGTGAAAGTTGACTTCTATGCAATGGGACATATCCCCAACATTATTGGGGCACTAGATGGGACACATATAGCAATTGTTTTCCCCTCCCCCTCGGCGAAATGAACAGGTGTTCAGAAATCAAAAGAGTTTTCACTCCATGAATGTCCTTAGGGTGTGTCTGGCGGACCAGTACATCTCCCATGTCAATGTTAAATATCCCGGATCTGTGCATGATGCTTTTATCCTGCAGAATAGCAGCATCCCAAATGTGATGGCCCAACTCTAGAGGCACCAGGTGTGGCTAATATGTGAGCCCTGGTTCCCACCCAGTGGATGTTGGTGTATGGGTATGCTGTGGGCCCTAAAGGTGAGTTTGTGGCTAACAGTTGTCCCTCCATATTTGCAGGTGACTCTGGTTACCCCAACCTCTCATGGCTACTGACCCCTGCGAGGAATCCCAGGACAAGGGCAGAAGAACGTTACAATGAGGCACATGGGCGAACAAGATGGATGAGGATGAGGACAACAGAAGTGCAGTCATTCGTCAATACTTCCAATGACACACAGGCAAGACAGTCTAACTTCACTTTCCATTAACAGTTTATGGTTTCACATTGTCACTGGCAGGCTGTGAATTCCCACTTCTATGCCCACTCACTGTACCTTTTGGCATCTCTTTTTGCAGGTGTTGGTGCCCCACTATAGCTCCTGGTGTGTTCAGTGCATCCAACTAAAGGTCGTTACTATGTACACATTACTGTACAGTTGAATTGAACTTTTTGAAACTTGAAAAATTAATACTTTTTAAAATGATTTGACATACACCATACTTGTATTTTTTCAAGTTTATTAAAGTGCTACGGAGTGGGGGGCAAGGAAAGTCCAGGTTACTTTCCAGTCTATTTGTATCACAGGTGCAGTGTCCAAGGGGGCATAGGAAGGGGAGCAATGGCAGTTCAAGGTGGATAGGATGACAGAGTGGGACACAAGGATGATAATAAGGAGAGTCTCATTTCCTGACGGTGTCTTGGCAATAGTCTCTGGCTTTTGCCTGGATCGCAGGGAACGTTTGCTTGGTGGTTCTTCTTCTGTAGGGGGAGGGGTGCTGGTAGCCTGTTAGTCCTGTGGCGGGGCCTCCTGTCCACTAGCGGCAGCGGAGGTAAAGTACTGTTCAGTAGTGTGGCTAGTGTCAGGGTCCCGCTATTGTGCCACGGCCTTCCTCATAGTGTTTGCCATGTCAGCCAGCACCTCTGCAATGGAGACCAGGGTGGTGTTGATGGCCTTCAAGTCCTCCCTGATCACCAGGTTCTGTCCCTCCTACAGCCGCATGTTCTCCTGCAACTTGTCCAGGATCTGGCCCAGGGTATCCTGGGAATGTTGGTATGCTCCAAGGATCGTGGTGAGTGCCTCCTGGAGGGTCGGTTCCCTGGGCCTGTCCTCCCCCTGTCACACAGCATTCCTCCCACCTTCCCTGTTGTCCTATGCCTCTGTCCCCTGAACCGTGTCCCCACTGCCACTGACCCTAGGCCCCTGATTGTCTTGGGCTTGTGGGGTGGCCTGGGGTCCCTGTAGTGGTGGACACACTGCTGATTGACGTGTCCTGGGAACAGAGGTATGGGCCCGCTGGGTGGGTGCTGTGCTGCTGTTTCCTGAGGGGGAGGCTCTGTAGTGGTGTGCGTGTGTGCCTGGGTAACCGACTGCCCAAAGGTCTCTGATGGGCCAGGTTGGTCATCCAGATCCAGGTGACCAGAACTGCTGTCATCACTGTGGGCCTCTTCTGGTGGAGGACTGGATGTTGTTGGCACCTCTTCTCTGGTGACATTGGCTGGGGAACCTGTGGGGATGTATATGCAGTGTTATTATTTATGTGTGACATATTGTGCATGGGTGTGTTGTCCGCTATGGTTGTTATTGCCCTGGCAGCTTTGCCTTGTGTGAGTTGTTATTTGGAGGGGCTAGGTTATTGTCTCTAGTGTGCATGCTGTGGTGATAGGTGTCCAAGCAGGTCTGTGTGTGGTGTCTATGCATTGGTGTTGCATGCAGGGCTTGGCATTGGGATGAGTGGGTTGTGATGGTGGGGTGTCTGAAAGGTGGTAAAGTGATGGTAAGGGTGAGGGTATGTGATGGCATGCAGGTAGGGGGTGATAAAAATAGATAGTTGACTTACCAAAGTCCAGTCCTCCTCCTCCTGCCAAGCCCTCAGGATGCATGATTGCCAAGAGTTGTTCCTCCCATGTTGTTAGTTGTGTGGGTCCACCGCCAGTCCTCTGTACAGCCACTTGGTGTCTTGCTGCAATGAAACACACCTTCCCCTGTGGGTCGTTCCACCTCTTTCTGATGTCACTCCTTGTTATGGGGTGCTGTCCCACAGCGTTGACCTTGTACACGATCCTCGCCATAGCTCCATCTTCCTAGCAATGGATATCTGCTGCACCTGTGATCCAAATAGCTGTGGCTCTACCTGGATGATTTCCTCCACCATGACCCTTAGCTCCTCCTCAGAGAACCTGGGGTGTCGTTGTGGTGCCTTGGGTGTAGTATGAGTGGTGTGGGTGAGGGTGTGTAGGGTGATGTGTTGGGGTGTGTGATGTAAGGTGCGTGGATGGTGTATAGGTGATGGTGGTGTGTGGTTGTGGTCTTGTCTGTGGTCTTGCTATCTCTCCTGTGGCAATTGTTTGTTTTCGTAAAGGGTTGTGGGTAGTGTGGGTGTGTGTTTTATAGTGGTGTTGGTGTGTGGGTGTGGTGTGTGTATGAGTGGCAGGTGTGTGTAGTTTGAATTGTCCACTGTGGTGGTGTTTTGTTTGTGTGTGTGTATTTTGAGTGCAGTGGTATGTACCTCCAGTAGTTTACCACGGTTAAATGTCAGCTGTGGTGATTCGTGGGTCATAATGTTGTGGATGTTGTTCTGTTGGCGCAACGGTGTGGGTTTTGATAGCGCCAGTTTATCACTGACCTTTGTTGTGTTGCGGACTTTTGTTGTGGCTGAATATTGACGGATTGCTATGTGTGTGTCATAATATGGGTAGTGGAAATCCACTGCAGCAGCGGTATGTTGGCGGCAGTCAGCATGGCAGTAAGTGGGATTTACCACCAATGTCCTAATGAGCGCCATAATGTTGATCGTGTGTGTTGCAGCAATGGGTTCTGACTGTGAACTCTGGTACGTCAAGTTTGGTCACAGGTTTGAAGTCAGTAGAGTTTTTCACTGATGCTCACACAAATCTCTTAGTAGTTGTTGTAGCTAAGCTCAGAAGTATGGCCATAAATGTGGTTCAGTAAGGCTCCATGCTGCTGTCTGTGTTGATGCCTGCCTTATTTGACTTAAGAGGCAAGTCAATGTGTCTGGGCTGATCTGACTGTGTGTTAATGTCTGATTAAATTAGCCTGCAGTGATGTCTGGTGAAGAAGGTACTTGCAGGCCAACATTGAAGACTTCCTTGTGGAAACAGCTGTGCATGAAAATGTACTCTGAACAGGCCTTGTGAAACAGTCTTGACAAGTAGTCATTGTTGTCGAATCATATGTTTATATCACAGCAATGAGTGTTTGTCTTGGTAGTGCAGTTTATGAGAGCCAGGAGCCCATTAGAGCAGTCAATGAGATGGGTGCCAACAAAAATCTTTTACCAGTGTGGCACTTGCTCTAATTGTTTTTGCATTTAGACAAGTACTAAAAAGTGGATTGACCTCATTACCAAATCTTGAGCTTAAGGCATTTTATTCCAGTCTTTTGGTGTTAAACTTTAACAATTGTTCTGCCTGCATTCCGGGGACTGCGGTGTTCATTCCAGGGTGTACAGAGTGTATGCCTACAATGACTGATCAAATTTTGAGCACCCTTATAAGGCACTGGATGGTAGAGTGAAACATTTAAGTGTGTTGGTGGATGAATTCTAGACAGGTAAACATCTAGAAAATGAGGATGATCACCAAATCGGAACTTTGGAAAGTTATTTGTGTATGACCCGTTTGCTTCTTGATTCAGCACCGATTAATGTGACTCACCATGGCGAATCAACAGTCCTATCAGTGATAATATTTTTATTTTTTTATGACTGACTCCCTCTCCAGATTTTTTGTTTGAAGGGTGTGTTTCTGTGTGTAGAGAGCATTGCAAGTTGTTTTCTAAGTATCTCTAAACCTCTGCTCAACAGTTACTTTCCTATTATGACCTCTGTGCAACAACAGTAGTCTGCTCGGCTTGGTCCATGATGCCAAGTGATGGAGAATGCTGTAGGCTAAAGCTTTTCCAAAGCTGTCTCATTTGAGTTGAGAGAGCGTAGTTTATATAATCTATATTAACATGAAATGTTTATGAACTAATGTGTGATAATGTTGCATAGAAATTATATTAATGTGTTTTGCTTTAAACGTGCACTTGAAATGTGACCACGGGGAGTGGCCACCAATATATACGGGGACTAATGAAAATGAGTAATGCTTATGAATTCTTGTATTAAAGAATGGTTTTACACTAATTATTAATGATTGTTATTAAAGTTATGTTAACTAAATCTTGTAGGCCTTAAGTTAGCATGAGCCTTAGCTGCCTGGCTCTCATATTAAATGTATTTTCTAAAACGTGCAGTGTGCTGACTCGCAAAAGGACATGACCTCTTGTTTTCCTCAACTAGAAGCCGAATGTAACTATAGTGGATCCGTTCTCATGAAATTCATATTGCTTGTAGAAATGTTTTAGTTAAAAGGCAACAATGTAGATTAATATAATATACAAGGTCGTTCAAACCGGGTGGACAATGGAGCTACTGACCAAAAGATGTGCAAAGAATTACAGAAGGATGAAATCATACCGGACGTGCTACCTCTGAAGACGTCAATCATGTGGACCAATAAGATGTCTGTGAACTAATATGGGATGTAAGATTAATGACATCATCTGTTTTCTAATTGGGTAGAGATAGTGGGGTGCAACCCCTTAGCCAATTGGATTTTAGGGGAATGCACAACAAAAAAGGGATAAAAACCCATGACACAGGGAGCCATTTAGAAGGAGTTAGGGAATGCTATTGATTTTATCCAGAAACTCTGTCACTCTGTTTGGTGACTGATTGGTTTACTTAAAACCATACTCTTCCTTAGATTGCCCATTTTACACTTTGCCTCCTTATGAGGGAAGTGCCCCTTTTTGCCCCAAAGCTGAGCTTTGACTGATGGTGAATCAACTGATGTCCTGAAGACGATGACTGATCCTGAGTGCTGACCTAAACCTTGGAGGGTAACTATGACAATGAAATTGTGATTTGTCTGTTTGCTTTTCCTTTCTAGGTACCAACTTCTTACTTTTGACAGAGACCATAGCTAGATGTTTTCCAAATTGATGTTCTAAATAGTTTTGCATGAAGTCCAACATGCCAATGCTAATCAGTGGTTAGGACAGGGGTTCACTAAACTGACGCAAATAGACAAATGACCGAATCTATGCTTTGTTGAGCCGGCACGTTAATGACATTCTGCTAAAGTTGATCTATGTTCACGCCGTGTTATGTTTTAATGTTTGGGATTCTTGCCTTAATGAAATCTAATCTGAGTTGCCATATCGTGACTATGCTATTTTGATTCTTGGTTTTGAGATTAACTCATCTGCTTTTAGAATTTTAATTAATAAGGAATAAAACTGATAAAATTCTATCTAAAGTGGTGTGGTTATTCATGACTGCAAGGTTATGGTGGTGTCTTGAGTTGATTTATGTCTTTGACCAAAGTAAAATGCATTGTGGTAATAAATATTGATGACATTATTGACGTATTGATTGACATATTGATTAGCTATCTCGTCCTAAGGTGACTCTCAACTGGGTCAAAAGATGCATTGGCCTAAAACGAGTCCTAATGTGTAATAAATGATCATAAAGGGACGCGTTAACAGTTCGATTCCAAAATTATCTTTAGGAGCTACAGCATTGATGACTGTACAGTCTCAATATTCCATACGGAATGCTGAACATAGACTTTCAATCAGGGGTTTGGTTTGATTAGTGACTTCAGCCTTTTGTCATTTCAGATAGAGCTGTTATTCTTTTTTTTTTTATGATTATGGGTGGCATATTTGTACCATCTTAATTGAGCACAGTAAGGAGATTAGTATTTCTTGCACCCAAGTTTCAGTCATTGCAGGTTATTGTGGGTTTTGCTCATTGTCTTCCCAGTTCTGTTCTTTTTTTACATTTCTGTACATGTGAGCTAGTGTTTTAATGAATTTTGCTGCGTGGGTGGATGAACGTGAATAAATGCTGGGTGGATGGATGAGTGAGTGAATGGGTAAATGGATGGACAGGTGAAAGGATGGCAGAGTAAAGGAATGGGTGGATGAATAAAGATGAGTAAATGAATGGCAGAGGGGATGGATGACTGGATAGCAGAGTGGATGGATATCTGACAGAGTTGAGGAATGGATTGAGGGGGCAGAGCGGATAGATGAAAGATGGATGGATGAGCGTCTGGCAGAGCAGGTGGATGGCAGGGTGGATAGGTGGGTAGCTAAGTGGATAGCTGGATGATGGAAGAGTGAACTGATGGATGGGGAGTGGATGGATGGATGGGTGGCTAGGTGGATGGATGGCTGGATGGATCAGTGGGTGGATAATGACTGGCAGAGTGGATGGCTGGATGGCAGAGTGGATGGCTGGTTGTATGGATGGAAGAGTGTTGGAATGATGGATGGCTGGAGTGATGGATGGATTGATGGATCAATGGATGGTAGAATAGATGGATCAATGGAGGGGTGACAGAATGAAAGGATAACGAAAGACAGATTGGAAGGATTCATCGAATGATGGGTGGATGAATGGATGGAATGGGGAAAGAATAGATTAGAGAATGTGAAGGTACAATAGTGGATATCAGCAGGTGGATGGAATGATGAAAGAATGAATGGATAGATGCATGGATGGAAGAGACAATGAAGCTGTTCTAGCAAGGGTTTGGCTCACATGCTTTGCTTGCTTGATGGTATAAGTGCTTCATTTCAAAGAGGGAGCTATTTTAATTTTCTGGCTACTCCCTTGATTAGAACAGTGGATTTAAAAATAAAATATGTGTGGGGTTTTATAAAACAGGAATAGAAAGGAGTGAAAGTATGATACATGTGCAAGATATTAAAATATATTACATTGCTCTGTGTTTTATATTCCATGAAGAGGAAAGTGCATTTAGTGGCACAGCATTCCCTTTCCTCCTCCTGGTGTTGCTAGTAACAACTGAACAGTCAGACTTGTTGAAGTAATCGCTCCATGCAAGGAAATGCTGACCAGTTGGGGAATTCTCACCTCTTTGGCAGATATTTACATCATATTGGCCTTTAAATTATTTTTATATTCTTTTTAACATGTGAAAAATAGTGATGGCTAGTGTTAAAAATGGGGTATGTGGTTGCCAGTCAGGTTACCCCCTGTCCAAGCAAGGACCCTCATTCTAGTCAGGGTCAAAGAGAATCACCCTCAGCTAACCCCCACTCACCCCCTTGGTAGCTTGGCACGAGCAGGCAGGCTTAACTTCAGAGTGCTAGGTGTAAAGTATTTGTACCAACACACACAGTAACTTAATGAAAACACTACAAAACTACACAACACAAAATAGAGAATATTTATCTAAACAAAACAAGACCAAAACAACAAAAATCCAACATACACAAGTCAAGATATTAATTTTAAAAGCAAAATCTTAAATCCTTTTGTAAACAGATAAAACACTGATAGCATTGAAAAGTACCTGGGTAGCATCAAAATAACACGCATGGGTGAGTGTGCGGCGAAAAAGGTAAGCAATGCGTCGATTTCTCACCCGTAAGGGAGACTGTGCATTTTCTCCTTCTCCGGTCGATTGGCATGCATCGTTTTTCCTCTCCGCAGGAGAGTGATGTGTCGATCCAGGCAGGACTCGGGTCCAGGCAGGCGTTGCGTTGTTTTTCTGCGCCCAGCAAGGTTTGCGTAAAAAATCCTGCCGCATGGTGTTAGCAAAACCGCGCTGTGTGGGTTGCGATGTTACCAGCCTCCGTTAGTGATGCAGCGTGTTGTTTCTCCTGCCACGTGCATCGATCTTCCAGCCACACTACAGGCGGTGCATCGATTTCAGCCGCAGAGCCGGCGGCGCGTCATTTCTTCAGCCCCGTATTGGAGGTTGCTTGGGAAATTTCCCGTGCGGAGGTCTGTGCATGGATTTTCAATCTTGGTCAGCCAGCTTCACCTGTCAAGGCCCCAGGAACTGGAAATGGCACCACTTGGCAGGGCAGGAGTCTCAGCAGAGATTCCAGGTGCTGGCAGGGTAAGTCTTTGATGGCCCTGAGATGTCAACAACAGGAGGCAAGCTCAGGACAAGTCCTTGTAGATTTCTTCACAAGCAGGAATGCACAACAAATCACCGTCAGGATATGCAGGCTACACCCCAGCTCCCTTTGTGTCACTGTCTAGAGAGAGGTGCAAACAGCCCAACGGTCAAACTAACCCAGACAGGGAATCCACAAACAGGCAGAGTCACAGAATGGTTTAAGCAAGAAAATGCTCACTTTCTAAAAGCAGCATTTTCAAACACACAATCTCCAAATCAATTTTACTAAAAGATGTATTTTTAAATTGTGAGCTCAGAAACCCCAAACTCCACCTGCTCCCAAAGGGATTCTACACTTTAATCAGTTTTAAAGGTAGCCCCCATGTTAACCTACGAGAGAGATAGGCCTTGTAACAGTGAAAACCGAATTTAGTATTATTGCACTGTTAGGACATATAAAACACATTAGTATGTGTGCTACCTTAAACATATACTGCACCCTGCTCATGGGGCTACCTAGGGCCTACCTTATGGGTGCCTTGCATGTAAGAAAAGGGAAGGTTTAGGCCTGGCAAGTGGGTACACTTGCCAGGTCGAATTGGCAGTTTAAAACTGCACACACAGACAAAGCAGTGGCAGATCTGAGTCATGTTTACAGAGCTACTATGGTGGGTGGCACAACCAGTGCTTCAGGCCCACTAGTAGTATTTGATTTACGGCCCTGGGCACCTCTAGTGCACTGTACTAGGGACTTACCAGTAAATCAAACATGCCAATCATGGATGAACCAATTACATACACATTTTGTAAAGGAGCACTTGCACTGTTTAGCAGTGGTAAAGTGCCCAGAGTAACAAAAACAGCAAAATCAGAGTCCAGCAACTATCAACAATCTGGGAAGCCGAGGCAAAAAGTTAAGGGAGACCACGCCAAGGACGAAAAGTCTAACATCTAGTATTTGTAGTAAAATTTCATCAAATTGAAAACATTTTTATCCTTGAAGATTGTAAAGTTAATCTAACTGTTAATGTTATTGTAGGTTGTATATCTGATGATACCGTCTACGTTAAGCAACTCTCAAGCTCATTTTTTGAAGAAACGTTCTGCGGAAAAGTCGTGAAAATTCACAAGACAACACTCACTTAGTCACTTATGAGAGACTTCCAATAGAGCGGTTGCATGATTGAGATGATCAAATCTCATAAACCTGTTAAATAATTTGATTTTCTTGACTTAAAATAGGCTTAAAAAAAGCCGTCCCAAAGACTCTGATTGCTATGCTTCTTGAGGCAATTTCTTAAGCAATGACTTAGTTAAATAACTTGTTAATAAACAAAAACATATTTGCATGTGTAGATTTTTGTTTTTTTTAGCTAAAAGTGTAGTGATGCCTGCATCCCACTACATTAGCAATTGACTTAATTATTATGTAGAACACGTTGGCCCAAGAATACCCACAGAGAGAGATTTATAACAATATATTTGAACATTGTAGATCAGTAGCTCCTCAGCTATAGTTCGCAAACAGTGCCAAATGTTTATTCACTTCAATCTATACCTACAGAGATTTTATACTGGCTGAAAAGCTTCCTTCACAGATACATATTTTGTGACTATTTTAATCCGGAACATCATTTTATTTGTAAACTCAAAATGCACAAGTTGCTGTTTTTCATTTGGCTTTTTGACATTTGCTTACCTTATCTTATGCAGTGGTGATTTTTTTGCTGGCAGTACGTAGTGGGCACAAGTATATTAACACGTACCCTTTTCATGGACAGCAATAAATGCAAGCTTATTTTTCTTGTATAGTACTGTTTCTATTCTGAATCCATATTCTTGTCTTTGGGCAATTACTTTTGCAGAAAATCTACCCAATGCAATGAATCTTCATTGGCACATTCTTTCGCTTCACATCCTTCTTTGAAAACTGACTTTTGTAAATCATTGGACTTTTCGAGATTCATCTGTGCGACCAAAATTGGTCCATTTGTTTTGCCTTAATAGTATTCAAATCATTAGTGCCCATGGATTTACTGTTAAGAGTGAAAGAGTGTAGTCCTTATTGTGCACTTGACCCATTCTGGGGGAGTAAGGGGTGGGGTGAGAGCAATGAGACAGGGTGAAAATATGACCCAGATAGAATGCTGCCTCTTGTGAATCCTGGCCAGGAGACATTTTAAATTGGTGCAGTCGTCTGAAAGTTTACACAAAGGTCATCACTATTCTTGTTTCTTTTTGAGAGTAGCCTATATTACAAAGGAGTGTGTGAGAGAGGGTAACACATGGCATACTTTAAAGTAAAGGCTAAATATTCTAAGGTAAAGGTGAAAACTTTAGTTCCTTATTTCTTTATTATTCCTTAGTATTATACCATACAAGCGCATGCAAAACCATCCATGATAAGACAGCTATGCAGTAAAGCACAACATGCCCATTCATTTCAGGCCAGTGTGCCACCAAAGGGCAATTAAGGACACATCTTTTTTCATCTTTCTGCTGCCATCCTGTTGTCTCTCTGCCTTTGGTACTTTGTTTTAGTTAGGATCTTTTAAGAGATGAGGATTGCTGTTAGGGAGACATTGCAAAAAATATCAAAGTACGATCAACAAATTCACAGAATATTGTAGTAGTGGATATAGATAATATACACAGGTAACGTTGAAACATTTCAGGGGTGTAACATTTTCAGAAAAGTTATATAAGTACATTTATTTTAAATAATAATTGTGTGAATCTGTGAACCAATGCTTACTAAAACATTTTCATCAATCAGTGAAATAATTGTGCATACAGTGGCACACTTCTGTATTGTAAATCACCTATATGATATTCATTATTACATTAACAGACTTTTACTTGAGAATCAGATTAATTGCCCATTCGTACTTACCATGAGTGCCTTGTGCTCTAATATGACATATTTACTTTAATCATCTCACTATATTTCATTGACAGGTGGTGCACTCTGAAGAGTGCCTAAGATTGGTCAGAACTGGGCACAGCTATTAAATGCAGGATATGGTAGACTCTTAATGTGTTTGTGTTAATAATTGTGATTTCATCAGGTATGTAAATATATGAATATGTATTTCCTATATGTATGCAGCCATGTATTAACTATGTAATGGTCTGTAGAATACCACAGCAATAGCTAAAACAGACTGTAAAGTGATACAAAGAGCAGAGCAATGCACCTACTAGGCTATACTAGTGTTATTTATAGCAGTAGAATGGAGAGTTGTAACTTGGCCATCAAGCCATAATAATTACTTTGTTACAATGGGTTGCTGTAACTGTGGCTGTCAAACTAGAAGATTCAGCAGATTTTTGCCTATTATTTTCAGTGGTCAAATCAAGTGCCCACGATTTTCATTCATTGTCTTGTGTTAAATTAAAAAAAGAAACAAAGGTTACAGGGACGTTGTAGTTAGGCTAACATTTTAAAGGTACAAAACCGTAGCAATTCACCTGTTATAGTTAGAGTTAATTCAAGTAACTATTGTCCAGATGTATGAAAACTGGGGTCTGCGAATCGCAAAATGCGATTATTAAGAAATCGCTATTTCCGAGTCGCAATTGGCCATGTAACAAAATTGCGATTCGGAAGTAGCGATTTCTTAAAAATCGCTATTTGTGGTTTGCGAGGCCCATATACCGAATCGCAATTTGCATTCTCGCAATTTGCGATTCGGTAAAAAATCACAAAATGCGAGAAAGTTTGAGAATGCACACCTGGAGGAGCCTGATGACTCACCAGCAGGAAATGAGTCATCCCAGGCTGTTTCAAGTGCCACACCCAAACCAGCATCCTGAGTGAGAGCAGCCCAGCCACATAGAGCAGCACTGTGAAGGAGCAGCATCACCTGAGCCAGAATGGAGCCCCAAGGTACATCACAGGAGAAGCAGGAGAGGAAGCGCAAACTCAAGTTCAGTGAACAGGAGCTGGAGGTACTGACAGAAGAGGTTGTGAGGAGCCATGACCGCCTGTTTGGTAAATCATCACTCCAGGTCCCTGAGAGCGAGAAAAGAAGGCTATGGCTTGAGATCCAGGGTAAAATCTGCGCCATTGGAGTGGCACAGCGCTCCATTGAGGAGATTAAGAAACGGTGGTACGACCTGCGGTCCTGGGCAAAGAAGAGGGTGGCAAAGAGACTTGCCGAGGCCAGGGGCACAGGTGGCGGACCACCAACCGAACCACCTGCCACACCACAGGAGGACCTGGTGCAATCGACACTCCTCCCAGAAGCAGTGACAGGGGTCACAGATATCGACACCTCCGCTCAACCGAGTACCAGCCAAAGTAAGTGCAATGTTGTTGTGTGAACCCAATATGTGCATGCATAAAAGCCCCTTAGGATTTAGCATGTAATGTGAAGTAGTGTGTGAAGTAGTCCAGTCCACATCTTAGAAGCAGCACAACAATGCATTATGGGAGTTGCGGTCCACAAACTAGTACAGACAGTAGCATGACAATGTAAGGAAGCATAGTGACGCTCAAGGTAACACAACACACACTACACCATGTAGAGCAGTACCTGTACCTTTATTGCCATTTTTGGACAGAGAATGTAACATACAGAACTGACATGCTGCATATTGTTGTTGCAGGTGGGCCTGGTCCAGCAGCCACTCAAATTCTTTGTGTAGGGGAGACGGACACCCAGCAGCCCTCTGACACCAACACCAGTGGGTCCCTCAACATCTCCACTGTGCACCGCAGGCCCAGGCCACTGCCACTGCCAGACCTCAGTGGCGACTCGGATGTGCAGCAGGAGGAGGGGCCAAGCACACCATCTGCACCAGATAGGCGCAGCCAGATACCAGAGGACAGGGGTCATGCAGCACAATGCAGAAGTGCCACAGTGTCCCAGCAGCAACCACTTGAGGCAGGTGAAGGTCCATCCTTGTTCGGGGGACTTGAGGCTGCTATGTTGCAGCAACAGCGCCTGCAAAACAGGAGAATATTGAGTTTGGACCGGAACCTGAGAGTTCACAATAGATATATGATGGGCCTGCATCGGCAACTTGACACCCTGAACAGCAACATCACCCAGCTGCGTGAGGGACAGGTGCAGGCCTCTCAGGACACTAGGGAGCTTACCAGTGCAGTACGTGACCTGTGTGAGGAGCTGCGCCACGAAAGGGTGAGCCGACGCAGACATGAGCACCGCTTCAGGACAATGTTTGCAAACTACTGCAGGTCCTCAAACAGGATGGCAAACTCCACAGCACTCATCGCCCGTTGCGCTGTGGCGGCCCAAGTAGAGGCTGCACACACCAGCAGGGATGTGGTCCAGGGCCTTGTACAAATCACTAATGTGATTGAACTAGTCATGGGACAGAGATCTGCGACTCCCAGTGAGGTAGCCTTGGGGGACACTGAGGACAGTTCGAGCCTTAGTAGTGTGGCAGTACCTGCATCAGACGGCGCAGTGCCAGGCGCAGCACTGCCACTGAGGGTGACATTCAGGGTGCCAGTGAGTCAACTGGGCACCCCAGTGGTGTGCATAGGAGGAGGAAGTGACTCTTGCCGCAGTGACACTGGTGTTCTCACTATGATGTAATAGTGTGGGACTCAGTACTTTTGTTATTTTTTGAATTTGAATTTACTTGTTTACTTCATTTTTCACCATTCATTACCTGACGTAAGGTAATAAATTTCTATCACTACAGGTACAGTTGTCAGTGGGGTTTTGTTATTCATACTCACGTCTGAAATGGTTGTGTGTGATGTCAGCACGCCTTTGCCTTCCCTCTGCTGCACTGGTCCTGTCTGCTGGCTGTAGAGGTGGTATGGGATCGTCATCCTCATCTGATTCAGTGTCACTGATTTCTATAGGTATGCCCCTGGTTGTAGCTATATTGTGCAAGATTGCACAAGTAACCACTATTCTACATGTGGTTTCTGGACTGTACTGTAGTGCCCCTCCACTCTTGTGGAGGCAACGGAAGTGACTCTTCAGGAGGCCAAATGTGCGCTCCACCACGTTGTGGGTTGCCCTGTGTGCTGCATTGTATCTCCGTTCTGCTGGTGTTGTGGGATTGAGGTAGGGCGTCATCATGTAGGTGCGCACTGCGTAGGCACTGTCTCCTGGAAGGGACAGAAGGTGTGATGAGTACCTCAGCCATCTGACATGGGTTTGTTATCTATGCGCCAGTGTAAAGAGTGACATTACCTAGTAGATATCCTTCACCAAACTCCCCAGATAGCAGTCTTGTCTGAATCCCGCTGTGACGAAAGATGTATGAATCATGTGTGCTCCCTGGGTACCTGGCCATGAGATCAGTTATGATATAGGAGGCATTGCATATCGCCTGTGTATTCATGGAATGTTGGTGTTTACGGTTGCGGTACACATACTCTGTGACAGATGGTGGACATATTGCCACATGTGTGCCATCTATGGCACCTAGGACGTGGGGGAACTGTGCTATCTGATAAAACTCAATTTTTGTCTGCTGTATTTCCTGTGGGGTGTGGGGGAATCTGGTGTACTGTTGGAGTTTGCTTAGCATGGTGTTGATAAATGCATTGAAAAATCTGGAGAGGGTGCTCTGTGACACCCCCCCAGCCGCTGCTATGACCCCTTGATAGATCCCTGAGGCGAGGTGTAAGGAGCATAATGCCTGCACATGGGTGGGTATGCTGTGGGTCCTTAGTGTTCTGCACTGCAGTATGGGTTGTAGCTCAGCTATCAGATCAAGAATCATGGCTGAGTTCAACCTATACCTCTCATATATTTCCTCCTCTGTCAGGTCAAAAAGTGTAATGCGCACTCTGAAAATGCGCTCCTGTCTCCTCCTCCCTCTCCTCAAACCTGCCAGGATCCTTATCCTCCTCGCCATTACGTAGAGTGCAGCCATTGTGGAACAGAGTGTGAGGCATTCTGGGCCTCTTTATATAGGTTGCACCTGGTTACCACCTGCTTTCACTTAGTGGTATTTTGCATGTGCAAAATGCCATTCTGCGAATATTCGCTAATTGCGATTTTTTGATGCATCTATTTGCGATTGTGATTTTGCGATTCGCATTTTGCACCTCGCAATTTCCTACTGGAAATACCGAATCGCAAAATGTGACTCGCAAAACAAGGTCGCAATGCAAAAATTCGCAAAATTTGCGATTTCTTATTTTTGGTCTGCGATTGCCTTTCATGCATCGCAGACCACGTTTTTGCACTCGCAAACGGCCGAATTTACCGATTCGCACCGTTTGCGAGTGCAAAAATATTTCATACATCTGGCCCTATAACTCTAACGCTAAGGTAACTATAACTTGTGCCCCCACCATGCACATTTACATATTCAATCATTTTACTGTAGATGTTACAGTGACAGTATCAATGATGTGATCAAAGATGTCATGGGTGCTTAAATTTGTGGGGTAATTAGAAGTGCATGGACAGGGCACAACTAATAGTTACTTTAGGGCGCGAGTTATAGTTATTTGAAATAACTATAACAGGTGCATTTCTATGGTTTTGTGCATTTAAAATCCTAATTATAACGTCCCTGTAACATTTGTTTGTTTTTTCAGTGCATTTCTACATTTTTTTTAACATAAAGTCATTTCTATTACTATACGTTAATCCAACAACCACTGTGCATGGCCTTTGGCCGTGCGTGGCAGCGGTTGGCTGCAGGGCCTGGCCTGTGGCTAGCCACTGCAGCCAACCCCTATAACCATCCAACCTAGTGCTGTGCATGACCTTCGGCCATGTGCAGTGGAGGTTGCCCGCAGTGCCTGGCCTATGGCCAGGCCTTGTGTTCAACCACTATAACCACCTAACCCTGTGCTATGCACAGCTCCGCAGCATGGGTTGTCTGCAGAGCCTCGCTTGTGGCCAGACCCTGCACCCAACCCCTATAACCACCCAACCCCATTCTGCTCACAGCCTTTGGCCATGCACAGCAAGAGTTAGCCTCAGAGCCTGGCCAACAACCCTCCTCCCCAGCCCAGTCTCAGCCCAGGGACCCTACCCCACAGGGCCTGGCTTAAATACTTATTTTGTTTTGGCGGAGGAGGGTCATATGGTCCTCCTCCCCAGGGCTGATCTCAGCCTTGGGGACCCCATCCACAGGGGCCCAGCCATGTGACCTGGGTGCCCCCCGGGGCACCCCATTACAATGTTGGGGACTGCAGGAGCAGTCCAAAGGCCCCTGTGGGCACTGCTGTCACAGAGGCAGCTCCCTCTCTGTGAGAGCAATGTTTCCTCTGTTTCCCTGCCTGCATCTCCTCGGGGAGACAGAGGAAGCCTCCACTCTCCATGAGGGAGAGCTTGTTGACAGCTCCCCCTCACTGTGAGTGGAGTGTTTGCTGTAACTTGGCGAGAGCTGTCAGCTCCCGCCAAGTGACAGCAAACATCTATGTCCTGGGGGTGAACCCCGGAACATAGCATGAGCTGGCCCTGGGGCATGGCAGTACCTAGGGCCATTAATGGCTCCATAAAGGGGGTCCATGTTCCTCCACTCCAACATGAAATAGCCCCAGGGAGGTGGCAGTCCCCAGGGATGTGGGAGGCCAGGCACCCCCACATTTGATTGGTTTGAAGCCCTGGGATGTGGCAGTCCCCGGGGCTGCGGTGGGCTAGGGCGCCCCTGTGTTTCATTTTTTAAAGCCCCACGGAGGTAGCGGTCCCTATGACTGCTAGGGGGCCGGGTGACGCCCGCATTAGATTAATTTGAAACCTCAGGGAGATGGTGGTCCCCAGGGTTGTGGGGGCGCAGCACAGCCCTCGCATACCACATTACATGTGCCCCAGGGAGGTGGCAGTCTCCAGGGCTGCGGGGGACAGCGCTGCCCCTCTGCACGCATCTAACTATTCGCCCCATGGAGGTGGTGGTCCCTGGGGCTTTGGCAAGACAAGTAGAGGGGCCCCATGTGCCCCTTCCTTATTTTTCGTATGCCTCCTTAAGTTGGCCCTCCAGTGGACTTCATGAAAAGGATGGGAAACAGCCTGTTTTTTTTTTTTTACCATCAGAAAAATCTGTGGATACAGATCTGTGGATATTTCCGACATTTAAAAAAAATGCTTTTAAGCGCTGGCGGGGTCCCTCTGGGAGCCCAGCACCAGAGCTAAGATGTCAGGGTGTTCCTACCCTGGCTGCTTTTTTTTTTTTTTTTTTTTTTCCTGGGACTCCACTGAAGCTAAGTCCCAAGATGGCTACCAAAATTTAATGGTTGGAGTGTTGACAGCCAATCAGATATCTGCAAAGTGACAGGTGGATCTGCGGAGGATCCGCGTTCCTATATATCTATTTTTTTGTTTAAACTCTAATTTCCCCAAAACTATTGAACGGGTTTACACCAAATAACAAAAAGTGTGCTTTTGGGACCAAGATCTAGCTTTCTCACAAATTTGGTGTAATTCTGTTCAGTAGTTCGGGCTGTAGTCTTGTTTAAGATTTTGAAAAAAAATCCTATTGATAGAATAGGGAAAAATTCTTTTGGGACCACCTCTTTTTCTCTGCCCCCACTTCACTAGAGGCAGGGGACTTTCTGAATTTGAGCAGATTTAAATGTTTGTTGTTAGAAATTGGGTTTTTGGTTGGCAGTCAGGTTACCCTCTGTCCAAGCAGGAACCCTCACTCTAGTCAGGGTAAGTCGCACACAATCCAAAATCAGCCTGTGCCCACCCTCTGGTAGCTTGGCACGAGCAGTCAGGCTTAACTTAGAAGGCAATGTGTAAAGCATTTGTGCAATAAATCATACAATACCATAATATAACACCACAAAAATACACCACACAGTGTTTAGAAAAATATATAATATTTATCTGGGTATTTGCAGGTCAAAACGATCAAAGATGCAATATGAATTTGTAAAGATATCACTGAAAAGTGATATAAAGTGTCTTAAGTCTTTAAAAAGCAAACAAAGTCTCTTTCAAGCAGAGAGTACCTGGTTTCTGGTGGAAAATCTCTGCAAAGGGACGCAGAAAAAGAGCTACGTGGAAAAATAGTGTGTGCGTCGATTTCTCCCCAGCACACACAGACTTGCGTCGTTATTTTTCACGCGGGGAAGTCGTGCGTCGTTTTCTGGCACGCGGACAGTCTCTTTCTATGGGTCGGGGGGATTTCCAGATGTCCCGGGTCTGTGCGTGGATTCTCCTGCTTGTTTTCCGGCTGCACGTCGTTCCGCGGGGCTGTGCGTCGAAGTTTCGCTCTCACGGCAGGCATTGCGACGATCAGCGTCGGTGTGCGGCGTTTTTCTCGCCGCGGAACAAGCTGTGCGTCGAAAGTTTTGGCGCACGGAGCGTCCAAGTGAAAGAGAGAAGTCTTTTTGGTCCTGAGACTTCAGGGAACAGGAGGCAAGCACTATCCAAGCCCTTGGAGAGCACTTTTACAGCCAGACAAGAGTTCAGCAAGGCAGCAGGCCAACAGCAAGGCAGCAGTACTTTGTAGAAAAGCATACAGGTGAGTCCTTTGAGCAGCCAGGCAGTTCTTCTTGGCAGGATGTAGTTTCTGGTTCAGGTTTCTTCTCCAGCAAGTGTCTGATGAGGTAGGGCAGAGGCCCTGTTTTATACTAAGTTGTGCCTTTGAAGTGGGGGTGACTTCAAAGAGTGTCTAAGAAATGCACCAAGCCCCCCTTTCAGTTCAAGCCCTCCACCCTCCCAGCCCAGGGAGACCCACTCAAAATGCAGATGTATGCAAGTGAGGCTGAGTACCCTGTGTTTTGGGTGTCTGAGTGAATGCACAACGAGCTGTCAACTAAATCTAGCCAGACGTGGATTGTAAGGCACAGAAAGATTTAAGTGCAGAGAAAGGCTCACTTTCTAAAAGTGGCATTTCTAAAATAGTAATATAAAATCCGACTTCACCTGTCAGCAGGATTTTATATTACCATTCTGGCCATACTAAATATGACCTTCCTGCTCCTTTCAGATCAGCAGCTGCCACTTCAACAGTGTATGAGGGCAGCCCCAATGTTAGCCTATGAAGGGAGAAGGCCTCACAGTAGTGTAAAAATGGATTTAGGAGTTTTACATTACCAGGACATGTAAACTACACAGGTACATGTCCTGCCTTTTACCCACACAGCACCCTGCTCTCGGGTTTACCTAGGGCACACATTAGGGGTGACTTATATGTAGAAAAGGGGGAGTTCTAGGCTTGGCAAGTACTTTTAAATGCCAAGTCGAAGTGACAGTGAAACTGAACACACAGGCCTTGCAATGGCAGGCCTGAGACAAGGTTAAGGGGCTACTGAAGTAGGTGGCACAACCAGTGCTGCAGGCCCACTAGTAGCATTTAATCTACAGGCCCTAGGCACATATAGTGCACTCTACCAGGGACTTATAAGTAAATTAAATAGCCAATCATGGATAAACCAATCAATGGTACAATTTACACAGAGAGCATATGTACTTTAGCACTGGTTAGCAGTGGTAAAGTGCCCAGAGGCCAAAAGCCAACAACAGCAGGTCAGAATAAATAGGAGGACGGGGGCAAAATGTTTGGGGATGACCCTGTCAAAAAGCCAGGTCCAACATGTGTTCTTTTTCCCTTTGGGCATTTCCATTCTGTAAAGTGTTCTTTCCCTCCCAGTTATAAATTTGGATTTGAAATCCTTGCCAATTCCCTTACTACTGCCTGGCATTTCTCTGATTTTCCTAGTGCATGGCGCTCAGGATTAAACTTTTTTTTTTTTTAACCTTTTCTTATGTTTTCTATTGTGTGTATGGGGGAATACTTGATAAGTGATATTGCTTAAATTACTATTAACCTCTTCTCCCATGGTCTAAGCATTACCATCACCTAGAAAATCTTAAGAAATTGTTAGTGGCAATTTCCGCTTGCAAGTTCATTTTTTAGATTACGGAAGCTAATTGTTTTATTAGATTGATGATTTATTCTTGTTTTAATAAATAGTAAAACATAAACATAATTCACTTGTGATTTGTCATGATATGGTCCAGCCTGCCTATTTTGTTTTCCAGTCTTGATTGTTAGTCACTGCCATGACCATGGATTTTGTCAGCTTGACTTTTCGTTTATATACATAGCAACAGTGGTAACAGTTTGAGCAAGTTGTATCTATGTACCTTTAAAATTCTGGTACCTGACTGAGACAAACTTATTAAAACAAATGCATCTGTAAAATCCAGAGTAAGGCTACGAGAATTATGTGATAGTGGAGAACCACATTATGCAGCAGGATTGGCAAAACTCTGCAGTACAAAAGAAAATAATGCATCACCAAACGACACCCTTGATGTCAGCATTATTTTGCTATTTTGTCATGTTATTCACTTTACTTGTACCAACATAACACCTAAACACAGATATTAGCCTCTGAAAATAGACTAACCCAGTGACGTAACGAAACTTGACCCCCCCCTCCTGCAAAGTACATGCAATGGGCCCCTTCTGAGCTCACTCAGGAGCTTGCAGACAAGGGTACTCTGCTGATGGGGCCCCCTGGAGCTCGCCTCCTTCAGGGCCTCTGTTACACCACTTTACACGTTTTTTAAGGGTGTCCTACTCTGCGCCAACACTTTTTTGTTGTAACTATTGATATAGAGAAACACATTTTCTTAAAATCTGTTTAGTTTTAAACTGTAAATTATACAGCACAATTAAGCAGAATATGCCACAGACACAGAATTGCTCAAAGCTAGTTGTTCTGGTAGACAGCAATTCCTTATGGTACTTTGACATCCCTGTATGTTCAGGTGAAACAATGGAGCAAAGACACACACTTCCTCCTGCTTTATTGCTATGGCTTACGTTTTTAGTGTAGAATCGGTGATGGTGTTTCCTCAGGGTCACATTTGCCTGGCTTTTGTTGTTCTCTGCTTTTCAGACTCTTGAGTTAGAATGTGCCTTTGAATTTAATCACCTACATACTTATCTATTGCATGTCACCATTTGTTCATGGCAATGTTTTGCAACAGTAGTCATCAGCAGAGCTACTGGATTTCATTTCTCCCAATTTCCCAAGGCAGCCACTTGACACCATTGGGGGATACCCGCAACTCACTCTGTACAGCGTTATGTCTGAATGAAGACCTTGCTATGTGTCTCCTAGTTTCTGGTATTGGTGATGTGATCATCCACTACAACCTTAGCAAACATCAAGGGTTACACTTCTGGATCAAGTGTGGAGCAGCTGAGCATGTGCAAGACCCAGTGTATTGGGGGGAGGGAGTATATTCTCTCTTCTCATGTTGCACCGCGTAGGAAACAGTCTTACAATCTATTTATGTGTGTGCATTGCCATGACATAAATGAGTAACATTTAAATAATTATTCTAAAAACAAGGAACATGCTTGAACTAACTGGTATTACAAGGAGTGCCACATATTACAGCTCCATCTAAAAACGTGTATAGCCGTTTTGCGTATACGAACAAATGGCCAACAAAGCGGCTTTCTTTGGGCATTGTACGTATGGAAAGTGTACAGATACTGGGGGAAAAATGACTCTTCCAGGGTCACGGATCCCCGCTCCAGTCACAAATGTCTCTGGTTACACATTGGAGAGTAACTGGAGTATTCGTACACACATTTTTGGATTATATTTCTGTTTTTTATGGAATGCTAAAATAATTGTCGAAGTACAGTCGCAATGTCCTGGACTACTTACATGTAGAACCTTTCTAGAATACAGAAGAAAATGTTTGTAAATATCTGCCCGCTCAATGGAGTGCGTAAGCTGCATGTTTAGTTTCTCCCTTGACAGAAACATTCTTGCCCATGGTCCCCATACCCACCTCAAAAACTGATGTAATCTTTCCTTTAACATGACTGCATTTAAAATGGAAAATTACTTGCAAATGTTCGGTGAACATCTACAAATGTTCTAGTTTGTGGGTTTTACTAACTTTTTCAGGATGGCTCAGTCTGGACCGCCCCCACCTTTAATTTCTATGTGAAGCAGAATCCAGTTTCTAAGAGCAAATCGTAAATGCTGTCACATATGCTTCTACTTTTTGTGAACTAGTCCCTAAACAAGGAGGAGACTGAGACTGTTTCAGATACACTTGTCAATTCATCACATGCAGCATTATTTGAAGAGCTGGACCTTAGGACGTCCACCGGATGATGTGCATCTTTGGTAGTGGAATGTGGGGGTGATTGGGTTTAGACCTCATATTAGTTGTGCCCTTAACCAGAGGATAAGTTTAAATAATCGATATTCTGAATTAATTAGTAAATAATTATTTAAGGTGCTGCATTTGTGAATCGCTGTACGCTTGCTTTTATTTTCAGTAAATCTCCGCGCTTACTACATAGCTATGTTTGTACTGTTTCATACAGATGTAGCTGCGATTCGCATGTGAGGTGATTGCTGCCGTTGTTATTGTAAATGTGCTCTGAGCGTGCGGTACATTCCCGTCTTTTTATTTCTAGGGGATATTTGTGAGCAAGTGCTAATTATTATTGTCTAATTGAGGTTCGTGTCCTCAGATGGTGGCAGCAGGGATACAAGTTTTCAATCTGTATTCTTCTTTCAACCTTTATGTTAATAATTAATGGGTTGTTGCCTGGTCGCGACTTTGTCCACAATGTAACCACCAATTGTTGGTGATTATGCCATTTATGTTTATTCCTACTTTGGCATTAAAGAATCTATTTGCCTGAAATGGTTATGAGTAGCCCTGCAGAAAAGACACCCGGCAGAGCCGATTGGTCTGCTGCAGTGATACATTCACAACAAAGACCACTGTCACAGGAAGCCGTTGCACTGATACAAAGCGGTGTACTGGAGTAACGTGAGTGGGATCATCTTTGGTATCATCTCCAACTGTAATTCCATATTATTGCTGCAGCACTGTATTTTGGAGTGTGCAGCCAATGAGGGAGGCTGTGGGGCCAGTGATCGGCTCCCACCAGCATACACACTCCCTCACAAGCCACCTGTCTCTCAGCTTCTTGGAGGGCAGGGTGTGGAAACCTTCAGCAGTCTGGGGCAGTGCAGCATACCATTCTTCACATTGACTGACCCATTCACTAAGCACTCTGGCAACTACCCAGCACACAGGTGGGCCCCGCTCCAAGATCACCAGCAGTAGAGACAAAACTGTTAGGGACAGAGAAGAGATTGACCTAGTAGCCCATGCAGCAGTGGAACATCCCTGGTAAAAGAAACAAAGAATGAATGTTATTGTCTGAATGCTTCTCCTCCAACACATAGCACCTGAGGAGTGCTTGATTTGTAGGTCACAAGGCACCCTGAGAGTGCCTTGTGTTGTAGAGTAATAGTGCCTCAAAGAGCGCTGTCTATTAAACTTATTGGCGCTTGAGAGCACCTTGGTGTCTCACTGCTGTGAGTGCTGCCTTCTCATAGGATTACATTAGAAATGCCCTGCCTTATGTGTAAGGGCTTGTGAGAAAACAGGGCTGATTGCAGAGGCCCCATAACTTTTTGCCCCCATTTTCCACTTTTTGCTGGTGTTTTCCTGACTCTGATGGTGCCCTGGGTACTGCTAACCAGTCCCAGGGCCTGAGCTCTGTGTAAAATGGATATGCAAATTAGGCTAATTATAATTGGCTAAGTTAACCTACCTATAAGTCCCTAGTATATGGTAGGGCATGTAGGTTTAGGGACCACAGCATAGGTGGTGCACACCTAGGTGCACTGCTGAGGTGCCCAGTGTCATTTTAAAGGCAGGCCTGCCTTGCTGGCTGCTTTTAAATTAAAATTATATGCAAATTCGACTTTGGAATTAAAGGTACTTCCAAAGTCTTAAACTACCTTATTTTTACATATAAGTCACCCCTAAGGTGTGCCCTCTGTGCCCCTAGGGCTGGGTGCCATGTAACTATAAGCAGGGACTTTATAAAAATAGATTTATAAGCCCTGGCGAGGTAAAAACAGCCAAATTCGTTTTTCCCTCATTGAAGTAAATGGCCTTCATAGGCTAGAATGGGCAGACTTTATTTTAAATTTTAAAGTCTCCTTAAATGTTACATACCAAGAATTTGGTATCAAATTAATTGTTGTAATAAATCCCACAACTTCCAGTTGTTGGATTTAATATAACTTGTTCAGGTAAAAAGTTTAGACTTTACCTAAAAAGTTGCCAATTTCAGCTCTGCATTGTTTTTGCTGCTGTGCTCTGATTGGCCAGCCTGCAGCAGCTTCTGCCAGGCTGCCTTGATTAGGTGTGAAGTGGCCTGGCTTCACACAAAGGAATGTGCTTGGGGGAGAGAATCTCCCCTCAGCAGATGGTGAGGCAGGAAGGGGGAGGGCTGCCAAACTGGTCTTCAAAGGCAGAGAAGGACATTTGAAGCACCCAGCAACACCCCCACATCCTGCAACCCCAGACAGCTAGGTGCCCCCTTGATTAGATTAGGAGAGGGCAGGAGAGGGGTGTGTTTATGATTTTTAGCCACACCAGTGGGTGGGCTCAGCCAGATGTAACCTCCAAAAATCAGATTCATCCATGTTGGATTTTTAGAGACTGTTGCCTTCTTGGATGGATTTTTGCCACACTTCCCAGGAAGTGGTCATCACAGGGGGACGACCCTGTCCCTGATTGGAGAACCAGGGCCCCCCTGCTTTTCACCCAGGAGCAAGGATAAAACTGGCAGACCTGCACCCACACCTCAGATCCCCTCCAGAATTCAACAAGAAAGGAACTAAAGAAGAAGAAGGACTGCCCTGCTGGACCCCTGGCCTGCACCTGGACCCTGCACTCAGAAGGACTGCACCAGCTGCACACTTGGGCTTCACCACAAGAAGGACTTTGCCTGGCTTCAACTGGTTCAAGGAGGGACTCCCTGTTTGCTACAGGTGAAAAATTGCTAACCAGAGTCCCCTGCACCAACTCCTGAAGAAAGCGACCAGCTGACCACTGTCCAGTGGCCAAAAGGAGTTTGCGCCAGGTGCATTCTGGGAGTTGAAGTCCGCACTTCCCAAGGACCATCACAGAACTTCTGGACCCTTGGGGTGTGCTGTGGACCCCAAAAGAACCTTAAAAGAACATCTGGGTGAAGCCCCAGAAGTTTGGAAAAGATTGGAGAATTTTTGAAAAAAAGCTCCATAAAGTGACCGACCCGACGCGGAAATTCTAGTGAACCGCGACCCGGCCTGACTTCGTGGTTCGTCCCGGTAAAGAAAAACATCCAAAAAAGAGACTAAGTCCGAAGGTGAAAAGTTGACCGGGACCTCCCAGCCATCGTATCCGAGAAGGGCTCCACGGACGTCGGATCAAGATCCAGGTTTACCCTGGTCGAAGGATTTTCATCTCGAAAAAATGACTAAGTCCGAAGGTAAAAATCACCACAGAGGAAACCGACTTCGCGTATCCGGACAAGGGCTCCAGGAGGTCGGATTCAACTGGCAGGTTCGTCCCGGGGAAGAAAAACATCAAAAAAGAGACTAAGTCAGAAGGTAACTTTTTAACCGAGGCCTCCCGCGACTTGTAGCCGAGCAGGGCTCCATCGCGGTCGGCCTGAAAGTTTGACTTTGCCCCGGTCCTGGTGCAACCAGATGACCCGATTGGCACTTTTTGTTTCTAAGCGCTAGAAAATAATAATACTTTAAAAATTCATATCTCCGGTTCCCCTGAACCGATTTTGATCGTTTTTGTGTCATTTTAAAGATAAAAATATAAGCTATTTTTATAAATTGGTTTCGGATTTTTAAACTGTTTCCTGTGTTTTATTTAATTACTGTTTTGTGATATTTGAATGCTTTACACTTTGTCTCCTAAGTTAAGCCTTGACGCTCGTTGCCAAGCTACCAAGGGTTGAGCTGGGATTAATTTACTGAGACCTAACTGTACCTATGTGGAGGTTAGTGGCTTGTTGCTAGGTGTAGGTACCTACAAGCCCTACCAATAACCCATTTTCCAACATAATTGGAAGCAGCGACGGGATCCTGTACTTGTGTTCAATATCACGTTACAGGTTTAGGTAAAACAAATTAAAAATCCTTTAAATTGTCCTAGTGCAAAAATTGTTTTTAATTTTTAATTTGGATTAATTTCAATTATTGAATTTTTGTAATTTTTCTAAATTCTTGTTTCCAATTTTTGCAAAAAGTTTTTGTTGACACAAAACTAGGGAACCATGGAGCTTGATCTGGCTAGCCTACCCACACTGACAGTAGTCCAGCTTAGGGGGTTGTGTATTGAAAGAGGGTTGCCTGCAACCACTGATCTCAGGAAGCAAATCCTGATCACATCCCTGACAGCATGGGCTGAGGCCCAAGAGGTAGAGTCAGAAGAAGCTCCAGAGGAGGGAGAAAGAAGGGAGGATGCAAGCTCTAACCACTCAGGGGAGGGAAGGCATCTGACCCTAAGTGAGGACGAGGAAGAACGGTCCTCAGTAAATACAGTCACTAGGGGCAGATCCAAAGCTAGTGGTGGGAAGGGGGTCCTTTCAGGAGGAGAGAACCCATCCATCAGAGAAAGAGAGCTGGAGGCCCAGCTAGCATACATAGCTTTGGAAGCAGAGAAGCTGGCCCTAGAAAAGAAAAAGTGGGCATACAAAGAGAAAAGAGATGGAGGCAGCGATAAAGAAGCTGAGGTGTCCATGGGTGGGGGAGTTTGCCCCAGATTACCCAAGGGGGTAGTTCCTGCTTATGTAGAGGGGGATGACATAGATAAGTGGCTGGGGGCCTTTGAGAGGGCACTCCAAATGAGAAGGGTTAGGCCTCAATACTGGGGTTCCCTTTTGTGGAAGTTGGTCCCCAACTCAGGGAGGGATAGGCTTCTGACCTTAAGGGGGGAGGAGGCAGATTCATACCCTAGTATGAAGAGGTGCTTAGCCAAGAAGTTTGGTCTGACCCCAGAGCAATATAGAATGAAGTTCAGGGACACCCAGAAGGTCAGTACCCAGTCTTGGGTTGACTTTGTGGACATTTCACTAAAGGCACTAGAGGGCTGGATTATTGGTAACAAAGTAGATACTTATGAGGGGTTATACAATCTGATCATGAGAGAGCACATCTTGACCAATTGTACCCAAGAAAGGTTACGCCAGCATCTAGTGGACTCTAAGCAGACCAACCCTAGAGAGCTAGGGGAGGCAGCTGATGAGTGGTTGAGAACCAGGGTGGTTGTCAAGTCCCAGGGGGGAGACTCCAAGAAGGGGGGGACAGGTCCCCAAAAACGTAAGGAGGGAGGTGGTAAGCCCACCACAGAGACTCCCTCTGTACCCCAGAACCCTAAGAAGGAGGAGAGTAAATCCCACTCCCACTCTGACAAGCAGAGACAGGGAGACCCAGGGTTAAAAAAGCTCTTGGACAGTAGGGCTTGCTTTGACTGTCAGCAGACAGGTCACTTCAGAGGAGATGCAGCCTGTCCAAAGAAGGTGGTTAGCACTGGGCTGTCCAGTGTAGCCATAGAGGAGGATTCCTCAGATGATGAAGTCCTCTTAGCATTGAGCTGGGAGACAGGACCAGATGGTAAGCTGGTGATCCCTGAGGGTGGGAGTAGGCACTTCCACCACATTCAAGTGAATGGGATCCCTACCACTGGCCTGAGAGACACCTGTGCCAGTCACACTATAGTGAGTGACCGGTTAGTGACCCCAGACATGTATGTCCCAGGAAAGACAAAGAAAGTCAGGATAGCCACAGGGGAGGTCACCTCCAAACCTGTAGCCATAGTGCCCCTAGAGAGGGAGGGTATCCTTGACTGGATTAGGGTGGTAGTCAGTGCTGACCTTCCCCTAGATTGTATCCTGGGCAATGACCTCCCAGAGGTGAGTCTGGTCACAGATGGGGTGGTCGCCCAGGGCTCCCCCCCAAACCAAAGTCCTGGGGAGTCAGTCCCTACAGTTAGGAGACAGGGGTCCCCAAGAAAAGGAAAGAAGAAAAGGAAGGGTAGGCCACTCTTAAAGAGAGTTCCAGGGAGCCAAAGGCCTTCTGCCCCAGTAGGGGGGGAGCCCAGAGTTGGCACTGGTGAGGCCTCCCCTGACTCCAAGGAAGTCCTGAGTAGTCAGGCAGTTGTCCAGATGCAAGGTGTTGCCCCTGCACTGACAGAAGGGAGAGTGGAAGGAGGGTGTCTGCCACAGGAGGTGGTAGCCCCCCACTCTAGACAACAAGAGGGGTGCCAGGACCCCAAAGTTGCCCCTAAAGCAGCTCAGCCACCTGTCAGTGGAGAGCTTAGGGTGTGGTTCTGGGTACTGACAGCTGTCAGTAGCCTCTGCTGAGTGCTAGCCTTCCTGGCAGCACTGTACTTGGCCTGGGAGGCAGACCCCAAGGCCAATAGCAAAGTAGGCCCCCTGACCCTATTGGTCATGGTGGGGTTTCTCAAGTGTTGGGTAACCTCTTTGGGTAAGCTAGGTGTTGCCCTAGCAAAGTTTGGAGTAGGGGAGGTGGGCACCTCCCTACCCAAGTTGGCAGAGAGAGAGGAGGAAGACCCCCCTAGAGGGAAGTTTCAGTTTGAGTTGGGTCCTTTTACTGTTGGGATGGCTTCACTACCCAGAGGGAGTGACCCTGACAGGAGGAGGTAAGGCAGAGTAGGCCCTGCAAAGGGACAGCCAGTTTTCTTCACTGTCTTCCTCGCCTAACAAGCCAGGAAGACTCTCCCAGGGTTCGGCTGAGTCTCCTGGGCGTGTGGCCTGGGGGGGGGGGGTTGTGTGAGAAAACAGGGCTGATTGCAGAGGCCCCATAACTTTTTGCCCCCATTTTCCACTTTTTGCTGGTGTTTTCCTGACTCTGATGGTGCCCTGGGTACTGCTAACCAGTCCCAGGGCCTGTGCTCTGTGTAAAATGGATATGCAAATTAGGCTAATTATAATTGGCTAAGTTAACCTACCTATAAGTCCCTAGTATATGGTAGGGCATGTAGGTTTAGGGACCACAGCATAGGTGGTGCACACCTAGGTGCACTGCTGAGGTGCCCAGTGTCATTTTAAAGGCAGGCCTGCCTTGCTGGCTGCTTTTAAATTAAAATTATATGCAAATTCGACTTTGGAATTAAAGGTACTTCCAAAGTCTTAAACTACCTTATTTTTACATATAAGTCACCCCTAAGGTGTGCCCTATGTGCCCCTAGGGCTGGGAGCCATGTAACTATAAGCAGGGACTTTATAAAAATAGATTTATAAGCCCTGGTGAGGTAAAAACAGCCAAATTCGTTTTTTCATCATTGAAGTAAATGGCCTTCATAGGCTAGAATGGGCAGACTTTATTTTAAATTTTAAAGTCTCCTTAAATGTTACATACCAAGAATTTGGTATCAAATTAATTGTTGTAATAAATCCCACAACTTCCAGTTGTTGGATTTAATATAACTTGTTCAGGTAAAAAGTTTAGACTTTACCTAAAAAGTTGCCAATTTCAGCTCTGCATTGTTTTTGCTGCTGTGCTCTGATTGGCCAGCCTGCAGCAGCTTCTGCCAGGCTGCCTTGATTAGGTGTGAAGTGGCCTGGCTTCACACAAAGGAATGTGCTTGGGGGAGAGAATCTCCCCTCAGCAGATGGTGAGGCAGGAAGGGGGAGGGCTGCCAAACTGGTCTTCAAAGGCAGAGAAGGACATTTGCAGCACCCAGCAACACCCCCACATCCTGCAACCCCAGACAGCTAGGTGCCCCCTTGATTAGATTAGGAGAGGGCAGGAGAGGGGTGTGTTTATGATTTTTAGCCACACCAGTGGGTGGGCTCAGCCAGATGTAACCTCCAAAAATCAGATTCATCCATGTTGGATTTTTAGAGACTGTTGCCTTCTGGGATGGATTTTTGCCACACTTCGCAGGAAGAGGTCATCACAGGGGGACGACCCTGTCCCTGATTGGAGAACCAGGGCCCCCCTGCTTTTCACCCAGGAGCAAGGATAAAACTGGCAGACCTGCACCCACACCTCAGATCCCCTCCAGAATTCAACAAGAAAGGAACTAAAGAAGAAGAAGGACTGCCCTGCTGGACCCCTGGCCTGCACCTGGACCCTGCACTCGGAAGGACTACACCAGCTGCACACTTGGGCTTCACCACAAGAAGGACTTTGCCTGGCTTCAACTGGTTCAAGGAGGGACTCCCTGTTTGCTACAGGTGAAAAATTGCTAACCAGAGTCCCCTGCACCAACTCCTGAAGAAAGCGACCAGCTGACCACTGTCCAGTGGCCAAAAAGGAGTTTGCGCCAGGTGCATTCTGGGAGTTGAAGTCCGCACTTCCCAAGGACCATCACAGAACTTCTGGACCCTTGGGGTGAGCTGTGGACCCCAAAAGAACCTTAAAAGAACATCTGGGTGAAGCCCCAGAAGTTTGGAAAAGATTGGAGAATTTTTGAAAAAAAGCTCCATAAAGTGACCGACCCGACGCGGAAATTCTAGCCGGCTTGCCTGAACCGCGACCCGGCCTGACTTCGTGGTTCGTGACGGTAAAGAAAAACATCCAAAAAAGAGACTAAGTCCGAAGGTAAAAAGTTGACCGGGACTTCCCAGCCATCGTATCCGAGAAGGGCTCCACGGACGTCGGATCAAGATCCAGGTTTACCCCGGTCGAAGGATTTTCATCTCGAAAAAACGACTAAGTCCGAAGGTAAAAATCACCACCGAGGAAACCGACTTCGCGTATCCGGACAAGGGCTCCAGGAGGTCGGATTCAACTGGCAGGTTCGTCCCGGGGAAGAAAAACATCAAAAAAGAGACTAAGTCAGAAGGTAACTTTTTAACCGAGGCCTCCCGCGACTTGTAGCTGAGCAGGGCTCCATCGCGGTCGGCCTGAAAGTTTGACTTTGCCCCGGTCCTGGTGCAACCAGATGACCCGATTGGCGCTTTTTGTTTCTAAGCGCTAGAATATAATAATACTTTAAAAATTCATATCTCCGGTTCCCCTGAACCGATTTTAATCGTTTTTGTGTCATTTTAAAGATAAAAATATAAGCTATTTTTATAAATTGGTTTTGGATTTTTAAACTGTTTCCTGTGTTTTATTTAATTACTGTTTTGTGATATTTGAATGCTTTACACTTTGTCTCCTAAGTTAAGCCTTGACGCTCGTTGCCAAGCTACCAAGGGTTGAGCTGGGATTAATTTACTGAGACCTAACTGTACCTATGTGGAGGTTAGTGGCTTGTTGCTAGGTGTAGGTACCTACCTGCCCTACCAATAACCAATTTTCCAACAGGGCTATTGTCTGATTTATGAGGAGTAGCGTAGGCAAGTTTGGTATGGCTGTGATAGTGATAAGAAATGCTGCTTACTGGTGTAGGTGTATTTTATATTACTATTACAGAAATGCCTCTTCTGGAAAGTGCACATTTATCTGTGATTATGACTCTGGTGTTTTTGCAGCTTGACTCCAATAGTGAAGGCAGCAGCACCCTCACAGAACGGGGCTCGGGACTCGGAGTCCCAGAAACATTGTGTGCACCCAGGGGGCGGGGCCGGAAACTCTACAAGCGCTTTTAGTGCCACCGGGCTCCCGCGCCGCGGGATAGTGAAAGCAGCGGCACCCTCATGGAACGGGGCTCGGGATTCACAGTCCCAGAAACATTGTGTGCGCCCAGGGGGCGGGGCCGGAAACTCTGTAACCCATCCTGTGCACGTCGGTGACCGGATGAGGTCGGGCTGGGCCACCCCCTGAAAAGTGCTATCCAAGGAGGTGAGCATTTAATAAGATGATTGGTGGCTGTTTCCTTTGTAAGAGCTGCCCCTGGCTGTGGAGAGTCAGTCACAGTACTTTCGGTAAGGTTCTGGGTGATCAATATCTCCCTTATTTAGGGGTAGGCGACTTGCACCAGCGCATTGCGATATTATGCCGATTGCTTTAGGGGTGCTAACTATTGAACGCAATGGGCAAGAGGAAGATAAGCATACAAAAGGGCGAGGGTGCTCATGGTTCGCTGATAAAGCCATCCATTTCTAGTTACCTGTCATCTTTTATAGGGGCCATTGAAACTGAATTGGTGCAGGTTGAAGAACAAATTGGTGCTGTTCATAAATCAACTCAGAATTTACCCCTCGAGCCTAATACTTTAACTAAGTCTATTCATGAGGTACACTTAACTGCTCCCTCAACCAAAGCTCTACAGCCTGCTATACAAGCTCCAAGTGTCCCCAATGAGCTGATTACTTCCCGCTCTCCTGTGGTCTCTCCACCATTGAAAAAGAGGAAAGCGGATGGCCGCTCTAAATCCATCAAATGTGATGCTGGGGTTAAGAGGAAATCTTCATTACCTTTGGAACATTTTGTTTGTCACTTGTTGACTCCTGATATGAATTTGGCTAATCCCATACGTGATAAAAATGAGAACTTGGCGAGACCAACTTATACACACAGTGGATTCCATACTTAAATCATTCTGTGCTGTTTGGGAGGAGAAATTGCTTAGTTTGTTAGATAGAAAATTTGACCATTTCTATACAACCTTGTTGAAGCTAAACCCTAAATTACCATTAGAGTCTATTAATTTGGGTAATCACCCTGTGGTGGATTCTGTGGCTGATAAAGGAGAAGTATCGTACAATACACCACCGATCACTCAAGCCTTACCTTCGACACAGCTGCTAGATGGACTTGATTTATCATCCTTGGTGACAAATCCCCCTGCTGAGGTTAGAATTGGGTCTCACCCAGGCCACCCACTTCTCCCTCATGCTAATTCTATTTTTAGATCTAAAAGCAAACAGGCACTGCAACTTCCTCCTGCTTGTATGCCATATGTTTTGGTCCTTGCAAAAGTACCACCCTTAGACTCTTGTTATGAAGAAGATACTAAGGCATTAATGAGGAAATGTGCTCATTGGTTAAGATCAAAGTCCAGATATAAAGGGGATCTAAATGATAGGATCTTAATGGCTCGTAGAGTAAATTGGGTTGGTTTAACAAATAAGGTACATGAAGGCGATTGCATTGTGATTAATTTTGACAATCCTTGTTTAGTAAAACACTTGATGGCAGATTTGTCTTACTGTGCTGGGAAGGAAGAGGGAATTATAGTCCTCCCTCTTAACCATTTTTATGACCCTCCCTTGGCATATGCACCTTCGAAAGCAGCAAAATGTGTTTATAACTTAGGGCTCCCCACATCTCAAGTACAACTTTTAAGTTCCTCCGGCCATCAACAGCCCCTTGATGAGAATGATTGACATCTAACTAAGGCTAGGGCATTGGATGGTGCTTGGGGGGGATCTGATGTTGATATTAGGTTGGATATGGAGTTGGATGAGTGCTTAGTACAAGGGGGCCCGATGAGATAGATACATCTCCACTCAAGCTGCTAGAAGAAGTGGGCGATGAGAATATGGTGGTAAGCCCAGGATCAAAATTGCTAACGCTACTTTGTTGGAATATTGCAGGGCTTCGGTCAAAGGTAAAAAACCCAGAGTGGTTAGAATTTATATCCTCTTATGATGTGATTTGTTTGCAAGAGACCTGGTCAATGGATCCTCTTTTCCTAGATGGTTATTATTCTTTACATCAATCAGCAACTCCCTCCTCAGCTGGAAGGGCAAGTGGGGGCCTTATTGTTCTTGTTTCTTGGCATCTCCCAAAACTGGAGGTTTCTCTAATTTGGTCTTCATCCAATTTTATGGTTGTTATACTGTTATATGAGCGGAGCAAAGGTCATCTGATAATAAATTTCTATAATAACATTCCAAATGACCTTCTGAAGGGAAGTTTAGAAGAGGTTACAGATTTTCTGGATTTTTCTGATAAACTCCAGGATAAGGAGTATACTATTATATTATATTATATTTAATACTCCATTATGTAGCTTGGAAGCTTCAGATGCTCTTTGCACTCCTATGGAGGATAGAGAGGCTTTAACTCATTTTATCCATACTAATCAAGGAGAAGTTTTAAATACTTTTATTTCTAGATTTGATCTTGTTTACGCTAGAGATAAGGCAAATGCAGCTATTAAAAAATTACTGACTTTTACGTGGAATTCGAAAGGGAGTATTATTGATTTTATTCTTATTAGTGCTGCTGATTTCCTTTTAATTCTTGATTTCTAGATAATACCACATTGTGCCAGTGACCACAATCCATTATTTATTAAACTTGCATGTAATAGTAAACCGGTTACAAGTAACAGGTAACCAAATAGGGCAAGCATTTTTCATAAAAACTTTGGTTTACGAATGAAGTGGGAAAGAGTAGATCCTAAAACATTCAATGAGGAAATTATCAAACAAAATCTGGATTCTATTAATTTATGTTTGTCGCATCAAAGCATACCTGATAAGCTAGCATTAGAATATGTGAAATTATGCTCTGCTATTTCATAATCTCAGGCAATTGATAGGCCTATTACTGGTCCAAGGGTGTGCTGTTGGTTCAACTCTGCTTGCACAAAGGCCCATAAAGATTTGAAAAGAGCTCTTAGATCAATCCCTTACTCCTGTGACCTAGTACGAACAGCCAGGGTACAATATAAGGTAGCTTTGGCAATGAGGAAAAATGACATCAGGTCTAGTGCATGGGATGAACTTATGGCAGCTACTGAACCGAAGGATACCACATAATTCTGGAGGGTGGTAAATCATTCTTATTTAATAGATCAGAATATTAAGGAGGATGAATGTTTGATTCCAGAAACAGTGTGGGTAACCCATTTTACTAAAGTCTTTCAGCCAGAGATTAATATATCGTCTGTAGGGGGTGAAAGAGATAATCAGAGCCCTGTGGACTCCAACTCGACCAATATTGATTTGTCGTTTGACATGCATGAGTTAATAATGCTCTTTCCCGTATGAGATCAGGGAAAGCCGCTGGACCGGACGGGGTTCCTATTGGTCTTTTTAAGTCCATGTCAGATCTTTGGGCTCCTTTAGTCACTCATGTATTAAAGCCCGTAGTTATGAGTAAAATCCCCTCTTTGTGGAAATTGGCTATTGTCATCCCAATTTTTAAAAAGGGTTGTGGGAAAGATCCTTCTTATTATAGACCAATTTCCCTTGTAGACTCTACAGCTACGTAATTGGGAAGTGTAATTTTGACTCGACTGGAGGACTGGGCTACTGAGGCTAAGATTATCTCTCCAATCCAATATGGTTTTAGACCTGGTCTTGGCACTATCGAACAATCGTTGAATTTGCACCTTATATTGAGCAAATATGTGACCGTAAGGAAGGAATCTATCCATTTGGCTTTTATAGATTTATCTAGTGCTTTCGATCTGGTGAATAGAGAGAAACTTTGGTCAATTATGGAATCCCTGGGGGTGGATCGGAATCTTTAGGAGTTAATTAAACTCTTATATACGGACCTGAGGGTTTCAGTGCAATATGGATCACATGGTGAGAGGTCCACCCCTTTTTCTTCCTTGAGAGGAGTCAAACAGGGTTGTATTTTAGCACCGTTTTTATTTTTGTTATATATTAATGGCCTTTACAGTTTTTTATTAGCAAATGGTAAAGACTTCCCTGGAATTGGTGCGAAACCGCTCCCTGTATTATTGTACGCAGACGACGTGGTTTTGATCGCCGGCACTGCTAATGGCTTACAAAGTCGGATGGATTATTTTTCAATCTTTATGCAAGACTTAGATTTTAAAGTAAACTATACAAAGGCATATGTGATGACATGTGGCCCTAGAAACACAAGATCTAAACATTTTACTATGGGAGGGATTACCATAAAAAAAAGTAAAGGAGTTTTGTTATCTGGGTTTATACCTTCATTCCTCTTTCCAATGGAAGATTCATCTCACTTTCAAGACCCGACAGTTGGGGAGAAACCTGGAAGCAATTTTCCGTTTTGCCCGCAAACTAGGTCACAGGCCAGTTCATCATATAATCAGGCTTTCTAAAGCTAAATGTGTATCTTCAGCTACTTATGGGGCTGGCCTGTGGGGTTTGAATAAGACTGATTCTCTTCAAAGTGCTGAGATCAAATTTGTACATAGAGTATTGATGGTGCCCAAGAATGTCGCAAATTTCATCTGTCACGAGGAACTGGGACTAAGTTACATTGGAGATTTGATTGGTGTTGCCCCACTTTTATTATGGTTGAAAGCCTGGTTGAATCCAGCAGCCACCTTGGTACAAGATTGTTTATCTGATTGTACCCATTTGGCCAATTTTAGCAGGATCCCGTGGCTTTCTTACTTACAAACTAATTTCTGGAATTTCTGTTTGGAGAATATGTTTACTCATCCTGACTTGTTGCCTCCGAACGCTAAGGACTTGGTTAAAATTGGATATTTTGATTATATTTCGAATAAGAGATTACATGGAGCGATGCAATTAAAAACCTTTGACCCCCTATGTTCAGATTTCAACAACATCCCAGATGGAACCTTATTTAACTTGGTTCCTGAATTTTCAAGAATATTCACTCCTCGCTTTATTCAGATTAAATTTGATACATTTTAGGGTGGCATTTCCTAAGCAAAGTTGTTGGCAAAAAGCGTTCCCGAAATGCCCGTGTGATACTATTACAAAACCAAGCACATGCTTCTTTCTTTTTTTTCGTTCACTCTACTCTGCTCCTGTCCGTACATTTTTATTACCACTTTTGTGGAAATTACAATTCACATCCTATAATGATGCTTTGATGAATATTAAACAATTGGATTCTATTGATATTTGTTATGTCATTTAAAAAAAATTAAGAATAGCTATTGCAATTAGAAAACGTTTTGAATTAGTGGAGTTAGCTGTACCTTTATTTAGAGGGATAGTGTACAGGATTTTGATTACGCCGAGAATTACAATGTGGTTTTCGGTACTTTGTGAGTATGGGATTTATGAAATTGAAGAAAGTTTGCAATTAGTATAGATGATGTATTTTATTACTGTTGCTGTTTTACATTTTAAGAATTGTGTTGTAAATAATATTATGTGTAAAATATTCTGTGCTTTTATGGTAATCTAGCGGAATAAAGAATCTTGACTGACTGACTATCTCCAATCCACGTCTGGGCAGACTAACAGTTGGGGCTTTGTGCACACTTTTCAGACAGCCTGTACACAGGGAGGGTGGCGGTGTCATAGAGGTGCGTCTAAATATTGTATAGTCTTCCTGGGCTGAGAGAAGGGAGAAGCGGGGCACACCTGAATTTTTTGAAGCCTGTGCCCCGGCCTCACACAATGGGGTCGTTTACCACCCCCTGATGTTTGGAGCCTATGCTGGAGGAGAGAAGGGGCACTCCCAGAACCAGTTGTAACTGGTTGGAATCCCCTCTCCTCCTCATTGGAAGAGATACTGCAAATGTAGTATAAGTACAGGGGAATTTTTCCCACAAGGTAGACATTCCCTGGACATTCTTGAACCTTGAAGAAGCTTACTTGAAACTGGACACTGGACGCTGCTGAATGGACTAACCAGGACCCACCCTGGCCTGCTGCTGCTGTCCTGACCTGTGACCTGCCTGGTCACTAAGAGGAACTGCACCATCTGCATCTGTTGTGCTGGCCAGTACCTGGGCCCACCAGCCCTGAGCTTCTTTTGTTTTTGTTTTCGCTTGTCTCCAGGGGCAGGGTGCTGTGGCCCCTGACCCCTGCAACGATCCCCAACACGAGAGAGACTTCATTTGACTGCTTTGGGGGTATAGCGCCGATTGCAGCACTTTGTCTGTGGCACCCTATCGCCTCGCGAGCACCGTGCTTTTGGCTTCCTCACGATTCACGCATGGATGCCTGTCACCAGGGGAAATCACTGCCGCAGCTCAAATTCCTGGATTGCCTCTAAAGCGCGCATCACCCCGTGCCCCCGGTGCACGAGACGAGGAAGACTAGAGCAGTGGTACTCCTACTGGCACCCCCGGGGGACGTGCGTGTTAAGGAGCGCCCCCAGGGCACCCGCTGACTCTTCTTTCTGGGTGGGCTCACTGCTGCAGCCTGGACTGCACAGTGGGGGCGTCCCTTCTTGCTGGTAGGATCCCTCTTACAGAGGACCCCCCCTCGGCCAAGTGTGTCACTGCCCCTCCTTTGTTGGGCCCAGAGGGCTCCGCTGGAGCAGAATGCAGAGGAAACCCCACCGGCCATGTAGACAAGTTGAGGAGCTCTACCGGCTGGGCGGGAGCGTGGGGCTTTCAGAGCCCGGATGCACACAGGGAATCCTTCAACCTCCTGACTTGAGGGCCGGATGTCTGCAGTTGCACTGCAAGGACACGGGCGGCTACTTTTATTCCTCCAGAGATCACCAGCCCAAGAGGAGGCCCGTTATAGGAATCAGAGAGGGTGTTTGCCGCCCCTTTCCCCCCACAGCATCATGAGGCCCCCGTTTTTCATGCAGTGGAGCACAAGGGGCCCCTTACGGATAATGCGTGCCACTGGAAGTGCCCCTCTTAATAAAACCAGGTACTTTTGGGGACATATCCGCTGTATGAGCTTAGTATAGACCTTGGGGGGTTTATTATGTTACCTACCTACTTTTATGATGCTACATATGTGTGCTGATGTTCCTTTTAAGGGCATGAAATGCTGATATGTACTTTATGACTTGTCATACATTCTCTGATGTTCCTATTTTGGATAATTATGATGTGTTAAGGACAAGTACATACATTTATTTATTGTGATTCCGGACTACTGTTTATGTTGCAGAATCCTGAGTACTTACGTGTTCTAATGTGATGTCTGCTTACTCTTGCAGACTACTAATAACTTGTGTAATCTTCTGTCAGCTGATAAGGTAGCAAGGTATTACTGAAGTGTAATTATGTTTTGTGCAATACAGTTTATTTTTACATAGCTCAGTGTTGTGTTTACTTTGTATATTTTGTGTCACATGTGTTGTGTGTGTTGTGCAAATGCTTTACACGTTGCATCCGGGCTAGGCCTGACTGCTTGTGCCATGCTACCCAGGGAGTGAGCAGGGGTTATCTTTGACATATAACTCCCTTGCCCTGACTAGAGTGGGTGGATTCTGCCTGGCTTAGGAGCATACCCTAGCCAACCAGAAACCCCATTTCTAACAGTAGTGTATAGTATTCAGACGTAACCTAGTAAGTAAAAATCTGTGCCACTCAGAGCTAATAATATCCAAATATAACATAGGATGTAATTGCAGTAACGGCGACCTCTCCTGCACCCTGGCTGTATCAGTAGTTAATTTTGGATCATAAATTAAATTCCAATATATCTCCTTGATCCTTTTATATCCCGTCCCGCTAAAGAATCAGGGGCAAGAAAATACTCCCCTGCCCCAAGATGGAGAAGTGTGGAATAAACATATCTAAGCCAGGGTACATCCATCAACCATGACGGTGACAAACAATCCTTGATCACTGATCTGCACAGATGGGCTTCAGGGTTTGACCACATTTTTAGCCATAGTGTTAGACCTGACAGCCTTAGGGTGGTCACCCCTAACTTTTTGCCTGCCTCCCTCTACTTTTTGGATACTGTTTTTGCTGGTTTTAAGACTCTGCACACTTTACCCCAGTGCTAAAGTGCTAAAGTGCATATGCTCTCTCCATTTAAATATGATAACATTGGATCATACCACACAGGATTATTTAATTTACTTATGAGTCCCTAGTAAAGTGCACTGTATGTGCATAGGGCCTGTAGATTACATGCAACTAGAGGGCCTGCAGCACTGATTGTGCCACCCACTTAAGTAGCTCCTTAACCATGTCTCAGGCCTGCCATTGCAAGGCCTGTGTGTGAAGTTTCACTGCCAGTTCGACTTGACATTTAAAAGTACTTGCAAGCCTAAAACTCCCTTTTTTCTACATATGTCACCCCTAAGGTATGGCCTAGGTAACCCATATGGCAGGGTGCTGTATAGGCAAAAGGCAGGACATGTACCTGTGTAGTTTACATGTCCTGGTAGTGTAAAACTCCTAAATTCGTTTTTATACTGCTGTGAGGCCTGCTCCTTTCATAGGCTAACATTGGGGCTACCTTCATATACTGTTTGAGAGGTAGCTGCTGATCTGAAAGGAGTAGGAAGATCATATTTAGTATGGCCAAAAGGGTAATACTAAACCTTGCTGACTGGTGAAGCTGGATTTAATATTACTATTTTAGAAATGCCACTTTTAGAAAGTGAGCATTTCTCTGCACTTATATCCTTCTGTGCCTTAAAATCCATGTCTGGCTGGGTTCAGTTGACAGTTCCCTTGTGCGTTCACTCAGATAAACCCCAAAAACAGGATGCTTTGCCTCACTTGCGTACATCTGCATTTTGAATGGGTCTTCCTGGGCTGTGAGGGTGGACGGCCTGACACTTACATGTCAAAGGACAGTAGCCTGCCCTTACACAAAGGACTGCCACACCCCCTACTGGGACCCTGGCAGACAGGTTTGAGCTGAAAGGGGACTTGTGCACTTCTAAGCCACTCTTTGAAGTCTCCCCCACTTCAAAGGCACATTTGGGTATTTAAACAGGGCCTCTGCCCCTACCAACTCAGACACTTCTTGGAGAAGGGAACCAGAACCTGCATCTTGCCAAGAAGAACTGCCTTGCTGCCCAAAGGACTCACCTGACTGCTTTCTGGGAAAGACTGCTGCCTTGCTGTTGCCCTGCTGCCTTGCTGCTCTCTGGCTGTGCTGAGAAGTGCTTTCCAAGGGCTTGGATAGAGCTTGCCTCCTGTTCCCTGAAGTTTCAGGACCAAAAAGACTGCCTGCATTGCGGTGAAACATTCACTGCATGCCGAAACGGAACGACGCAGCCTGACTTCGAAACGAGAAGATTGACGCAGCCCCAGCGTAGTGACCGGAAATTCGACACACGGCCCACTGAATCGACCCACAGCCAGGCCGGAACAACGCAGCCCGACTTCCAGAAAGGAATCGATGCACCGCCTGCCCTACAGTAGAAATTTCCACGCAACGCCCACCGCATCGATGCAGCCCCTGTGACTTTGTCCTATCAGTGCCGGAATTCTACGCATTGTCCCCTGGGCGTCCAAAACTGAGCGCCGGAAATGGACGGAAAGCCTTCCCTGCGTGAAAACTAAATGACGCATCGCAGTGTGCGGCACAAGAAATCGATGCACACCTCCCTGTTTTCCATGCATCTCCTCCTCCGCAGTTCTTTACGGAGATATTGAACGCAAACCAGGCACTTTGTGCTTGCAAGAGACATTTATTGTTTTTAAGAGACTTAAGACACTTTATATCATTTTTATAGTGATATGTCAACATATACTTATTGCATTTTTATCGTTTTGACCTGCATCTTATCAGATAAATATTATATATGTTTCTAAACACTGTGTGGTGTATTTTTCTGGTGTTTTGTGTTATTGCATGATTTATTGCACAAATACTTTATACATTGCCTTCTAAATTAAGCCTGACTGCTCAGTGCCAAGCTACCAGAGGGTAGGCACAGGATAGTTTGGATTGTGTGTGACTTACCTTGACTAGAGTGAGAGTTCTGACTTGGACAGGGTGTAACCTGACTGCCAACCAAAGACCCCATTTCTAACACAAAGCAATACAGGTTGGAGATTTATATAATAGGATATGCCCCTCAAGCCTAATTCTTCATAACAAAACACTGTCTGGTTGGTTTGTGGGACTGCTAATAACCTTCTAAAAAAGGAATTTTTAACTACCTGGAGACTTGAGCAATCAGTGTGACCCTATACTCTTGCTCCAAATGTTGCAATAGAAGAGCATTTGCTTTTAAAAACTGTCAAAATCCCTTTAACAGGTTTGTTCCCCAACTTTTTAGAAAATCTAAAAAGAGCATCTATAGCTTTTTGAAATTTCAATATACGAATGCTAACTAAAAATTTCCAATTCGAATCCACACCAATTGGGACCCCTCAAATAAGTAAAATTGGGAACCTTAAGTATTTCTATACCTTCCAGGACATATGTTTTCCTTTTTGATAATTTTGGGCCTCTCTTCATCACAACTGACTTTGTTTTATTAATTTTGAAAGGCCAAGGTTTCCCATAAACATATTAAAAGCATTTAATAAAATTTGAATACCATTTGCTGTCCTTGAAATAAGTACAGGATCGTCAGCATGAAGCAGAACTGGAATTGGGTAGGTATTAATGAGTGGCAAATCCTTCCCTATAGCACATAAAGTTTTCCAACTCATTTATATAGAGAAGTAAGAGAAAGGGGGCCTACACACATCACTGTTTTACCCCTTTTAAAGAAGCACATTTTTCTGTTAAATCACCCTCCTGAGTATAACGAACTCGTGCTGAAGCACAAGTATGGAGCCTACTAAGTAGGACAATTATATCTTTAAAGAAGCCATGATAATAATGTTAATCCTTTACGTGTTTGTTATGGCTGACTTAATCGAACAAACCCAATTATTTAGGGCTGTGTTTTAAAAATTTGAATATTTTTTTCTATCTGAGGTACAAAGGTCTGATGCCAGTACATACCTTGCTAAACAGGGTGAGCAACACAAGCCCAAAGGATTGATTAGGCTATTGTACGAAGATGCTGCTATGTGATGAGTGAATAGTGTAAGCCTGTACAACATATAGGTGGGAAATAAGGTTTGCTTGACGAGATTTTTCCTTAGTACTTCACCTCTCTGATCTCATGAGAAGGCTCTTAAGTCTGGTTTTGAACTTGACTGTGAAGTAGACCCGGTTCTCGAGTGACAGAGCATTTCATTGATGAGGGGAAGGAAGAGGATGGAATATGGCTGACACGCAAGTGGTTTTTGGCGTGACCAGCGAGTTTGAATGTTAGATCGCAAATTCCTGGTTAATAGCTGGCCAGACTGCCAACAAAGTAGCCCCGGGTCAATGTCTTCTACCATGAATGATATATCAGGCTGGGAGATGGGGAGGAGTTAAACTTTCTAAATTATTTTTCTTCCTCCAAGAACCGGCACAGGATTTTTTCTTTCTGATTGTGTTTTTGTGCGTGGCAAGCTAATTGGACTTTGTGGCAGAATAATTGAGGCTAGAATGACCCATTTGCGTTGGTTAGAGCAGATGTCAGAAACCCCATTCCTTTGCAGGTCGTTAGTGTCGCAGACCCATATTTTCCAATTAAGGTTCCTGACTGATGGTTCTACTAGAAACGAGGTAATTATTGGGAATGGTCTATGCAAACATGTATTTGCGTCTGATCTATGTCGCAAGAAATACTTTCTTGTATGATCTGAAGAGTGTTTATTGCACAAATGAGGGGTTAAGTACTACAGGTTTCTGTTGTCGCCATATCCTACACTGATATAGAGGCTTTTGTTCTCCATTGGTGAAAGCGGAAGTTATCAGCCGATGAAAAGTATTCAGTGACATGGCGGGAATGCCGGCTTGAGCGAGATAGCATTAGGCCCAGATCAGCATACATTTTAGCAGAACACTAGGCTAGCTTCAGTTCTGTAAACTAAGTGTTTTTCGTGACAGAACCAACCCTATAAATGTTTACCAGAAACGTCCTCACTTAATGTTAGGCCGCGTGAATTCACAGAAATCAGACCTCAAGATATTGGGTATGCATCGGCTGAAGTGACAGTGTGAAATTAGCCTGGATAATATTGCAAGAAATAAGTGTTAACACTGAAGCCTTGAGATGGTTTGGCAATCAAGTTCTTCTCAGAAAGAGGTTTGTCACCTCTGAAAAGATTCAGTCTGCAGCTTACCCTAAAGCAGTGGTGGAAAATCAGGTTCCTGCAGCCATAGTAATAAAGGTTACCAAACTATAGTCAGGGTGCTTTGGGTCGAGCACACATGCATGCATGTAATAAGGATGCAGTCGTACCACTCCCACGCAACCTCGCCCCTCTCTGAGCTGTCGGAGAACCTGCTTTCATGCCTTAAAATACGTTATCTGCATTTATGTGAATTAAAGGATAGGGTATCAGTTATGAACTAATAATTGCTGTATTTTTGTGGTAAGTTACAGCTTTGGCATGTTTAAGGGCATACCTCACATGAAGGGTTTGCTGGCATACTCATTTTTTATGTGGAAACAGTCTATTTCAAAATGTGGTGTTCAGGGAGTGTATTTCCCATCCAGCAGGCTAATATCTTGTAAGACTATTAATACTATGCACTGCGCCAGTGCTTAATTTGTAAAAAAAAAGAGCCTGTGCCCCAAGACCCCCTCTTAAACACGCATCTCCTGCAATTGATTGTGTGAACACAGAATGCTGAGGCAGCTAATCCTGAAGCAATATCAGGCCTCCTAAATCCATTTACAGCCACTCCCTGCCCTTTCAGCTCACTCTCGCAGCTTTCTGCTTTTCCTCTTTGTGATGCTTTTTAGTTTTTCTCCTTCTCCGTTTTTCTCGTATGTGTCTTTTACTCGCAGTAAATGCTTGAAGCATAAAAAGAGTGTCAGCGCTCAAAAATAAGTGCCGGTGCTCCGCACCGGAAACATCAAGCACAAATTGAGCACTGCACCGCTCACCTAACAATGGCCCTGTTCATGCACGTAATTAAGAGTAGTCGTTTGCTGCACTCCAGTAATGCCCCCTTCCTAGCGAGTTCGGAATCATTCCATTCCTTTCTCATACAGGAGGGGTTGCTATTGTTCAATAGCTCCTAGAATGTCAGAACTGCAAATAAAGCCTAGAACGCTGCGATGGCGTTGTTATGAAAACTTCCATTAACAGATGGCATGGCGAATTACTGCCTTAGATCAATGGTGCAAATGCCGAAGCAAATCATCAAAAAGACAAACCTTGCCAAATAAACTTTTGCGATAAAAATGCCCTTGTGGATTCGTTGCAGATGGGTTTTTGGGTGATCCGGAGCACCGAGGCTTTATGGTGCTGCTAGTGTTTAATTGTATATGAACACAGAGAAGTCATTACCAGTTTAGGTTCAGCCAGCAGATACCATTTCCTGGGATCCAACGTTTGCTACAAAACAGTTGTTCAACAAGCCCTCGTTATAAGAGATCAAGGCTGATAAGATATCTTAGGAGGAAATTCTGAGGAAATTGTTTGCTCCGTTTAGTACCTCAAAAATAAACAGGCATTGCCAAAGCCAGTAGTTCTCATTACTATTAAATAAGCAACAGCATTCAAATTGCATCGTTTTCAAAAGCTCAGATGTCAATTTAACAATGCCGGGTGCACTAGCAATGCAAATGGTGAATGCCTATTTATATATTTCAAAAGAAATTATACCACATACAGTCTATCTTGAACCTCATCCTCAAACATGCACTCTGTTCCTTCGATGGATCCTGTCCTTCTGTTGTAGCAGCCGGCATTTGGACAACATAGGCCATCACCAGCCTACACCTTTGACAAGCCAGACTGAAGCATTTTGTAGTGACTAGCTGTACAAACTGTAGCAGCCCAGTTCATTATTCTGACACTGAAATAAGTAACATATGTACTTCAAGTGACGGTTGCAACAGCAATTATGCTCCATTAAATTGGATAAAGGAACACTTCTTACAACACTTGAAACTAACTCATGTGTAGTACAAGTTCTAAACAAAAGAGGTTAATATTAACAATAGGCCAAGTGGAGGCGACCAGGCTAAAACAGCAGGCTTCTATGAATATATGAAATTGATAGAATTGGACCACTAAGTTCAGTACATCAGGAGTTATAGCCCTTTATTATGATTGTGATCTTGAAAAAAATCAGATTCTACAGTACTAGCTAGAGATTGGGTGTTTTACCTTTATCGGTCTGTCTTAAATACAGCTTCAGCTGTCTTGCCAGCCTCATGTTTTCCAAAACAAAATACACATATACAGGCATATTTAGAAACCTCTTTTGCCATTGGTCCATTCAAGTGTCACTCAAGTAACACTCGCTCCTATCACAGCACAAAACGTTGGCCAGTAAAACAGCCCCCTGCAGCTGCAGGATACCTTCACTTCGAGTGACTTCATTTTTCCCTTATCCATGTATACAAACACCCAAAAATTGTTCTCCATGAATAAAACGTTTTAGACACCTCTAATTCCCAGTGAGTGCCAGTCCATATTTATAGTAGAGTGTTGTCAACTATTTCCATAACACTCAAGACATTTATTGGAAGTTGCAATGTTGACTCATCCCTGTTAACCATCTTTGGTATATTTATTTATCCTTTAGAAAAATTAGCACAAGGCATTAGAGCAACAAGAGTGTATATCCAAATGTATAGGTTGAAGCATCTCCTTCTCAGATTTCCATCTCTATGGTACTCTTCTATGACGACCTCTATTAGTATTGGACAACTGCAGCGTTCCATCTCCATTCCCATTGTACTCCTCTGTGAGGACCTCTGTTAGTAGTACAGTGCAACAAGTGGCACCGTCTACATTGTATTACTCGTCTGTAATGACATTAGTTGGTAGTATAGTATGACATGTATACATACAGCTAAAAAAAGTTCCCTAGGAATTCAACTTTTTAGACACTTTAACTTCCCTGTGGCTGCTAGTGTCCTTTAGAATGTCATAAACCACTTCCATAAAAGAAATGTATTGTAAGTTGCAATGTTGACTCATTATTATCAACCAGCTTTGGTATATTTATTTTTTCTTAACTAGAATGTATATGGAAATTTCTAGTTTCTAGTTCGAAGCTACACCCCCTCAGCTTTGTGATTGGCACTTGTATAGTAAAACTGCATCTTCCTCCATCCTAATTTGGCTACCACTCATGACACCTGGGTAAATGGAGGACCAACATTTTACATATTTGGATTGTGCTGAGTCTCATATCTTGTAGTCCGCATATGCCAAAAGGAAACAAAAATGTTTTTGTACATACAATCTATGGGTGAGATAAAGAATGTATTGTGTGATGACAGCATTTGATTTTCAGATATAAAATACTTCCTGACACTTTCCACCAAAAGCAAATGGATCCATCAAAGCTAAAAGAATGACCTGCGAATTAAATGCTACTGCAGAATGATCAAAAATCTGTATCTCAAGCTAAAAGTGGATAAAGGCTAACCAGAAGCCCCTTTATATTTGCATAGACTATGTACATGTTGGACTTTTTTGCTTATGCAGGGTCATCCCCAATCTTTTTGCCTCCTGCCTTCTATTTTTTCTGACCTGTTGCTGTTGGCTTTTGAACTCTGAGCACTTTACTACTGCTAACCAGTGCTAAAGTGCATATGCTCTCTGTTTAAATTGTATTGTTGATTGGTTTATCCATGATTAGCATATTTGATTTACTAATAAGTCCCTAGTAAAGTGCACTGGAGGTGCCAGGCCTGTAAATCAAATGCTACTAGTGGGCCTGCAGCACTGGTTGTGCCACCCACATAAGTAGCTCTGTAATCATGTCTCAGACCTGCCACTGCAGTGTGTGTGTGTGCAGTTTTAACTGTAAATTCAACTTGGCAAGTGTACCCACTTGCCAGGCCTAAACCTTCCCTTTTCTTAAACGTAAAGCACCCCAAAGGTAGGCCCTAGGTAGCCCCAAGGGCAGGGTGCAGTGTATGGTTAAGGTAGGACATATAGTAATGTGTTTTATATGTCCTGACAGTGAAATATTGCTAAATTCGTTTTTCACTGTAGCCAGGCCTATCCCTCTCATAGGTGAACATGGGGACTACCTTTAAATCTGATTAAAGTGTAGATTCCCTTTGGGAGCGGATGGACATGTGGAGTTTGGGGTCTCTGAGCTCACAATTGAAAACTACATATTTTAGTAAAGTTGATTTTAAGATTGTGAGTTTGAAAATGGCACTTTTAGAAAGTGAGCATTTTCTTGCTTATACAATTTCTGTCACTCTGCCTGTTTGTGGATTCCCTGTCTGGGTCAGTTTGAAAGTTGGGCTGGTTGGGCTGGTTGCACCTCACACTAGACAGTGACACAAAAGGAGCTGGGGTGTAGTCTGCATTTCCTGATGAGCCATCTGTGCTAGGAGGGAGGGGAGGAGTGGTCACTTACACCTGAAAGGGCTGTGCCTGTCCTCACACAATGCAGTCTCCGACCCCCTGGTGAGTGTCTGGGGCCTGGCCTGGGCAAGGCAGGATTTCACATTCAAAAGAGACTTACTTAGAAGTAGGCCTACTTCAAAGGAGAAATTGGGTATAAGAAGGTCACCCAAAACCACAGACTTTAGATCACTTCTGGACATCAAGAGGAACCTCTTCCTGGAGAAAAGCTGAGGAGAAGTGCTGCCCTGCCTGTGACTGTGCTTTGTGGAGCTTTCTGCAGTGCTGCTTCTGCCAGAGTAAGAGGGCAAAGACTGGACTTTGTGTGCCTTCCATCTTGTGAAGAAATCTCTAAGGGCTTGATTTAGAGCTTGCCTCCTTTTGTTTGAAGTCTCAAGGACAGCAAAGACTTCTCTCTTCCAGCACCTGGAGTTACTCCTGCTCTGACAAGTGGTGCCCTATCCAGTCCCTGGGCCCTTGAAAGGAAAGCTGGTGGAAATTCAAGGAAATCGACTTGGAAAAGACTTTGGACCGCCGCTGCTGAATCCGGTGACGCCGCCTGCAACCGACTCCGTGATCTTCGCTGGAACGCGACGACCTTCGCAGGCCTGATGCGCAGCAGCCCCGCTGAAGTCCGCGACTCCGTGGAAGTCGCTGCACCACGTCCTTACCGACGCCGCTCGAAGTGCACGGATTCAACATTTCGCACAGATGCCGCGATCCCCGACTTCGCGCATCGACTTGTTTTCACTCTTCACCAAAGGTACTGTACTTGGAGGTCTACGCGACTCCATGTCAGATGCCACAGATACACCTCATCGATGCATTTTGTGTTTTTAAATGCTATTTTTTAGTTTAATCTTTAAAAATTCATAACTTGACTTGTGTATGTCGGATTTTTGTCGTTTTGGTCTTGTTTTGTTTAGATAAATATTTCCTATTTTTCTAAACTGGTGTTGTATCATTTTGTAGTGTGTTCATTAAGTTACTGTGTGTGTTGTTACAAATACTTTATACCTAGCACTCTGAAGTTAAGCCTACTGCTCTGCCAAGCTACCAAGGAGGTAAGCAGGGGTTAGCTGAGGGTGATTCTCTTTTACCCTGACTAGAGTGAGGGTCCTTGCTTAAACACGGGGTAACCTGACTGTCAACCAAAGACCTCATTTCTAACAGTACAGAATACCATAGGTTTGCCAAAATGATGCAGAAACCATTATGTACCAAATCTAACACTGGTGCAAGTACCATTAAATATGAAACCCAAAATCATACATAAATACATTTTCATTCTTTGTTAGATTTGTAATTCATTAAATATTGCCATATAAAAGACAGTCAAGGCCACAGCTTTTGTTTTGAAATGAACTGTTGAAGAGGTCTTGTCTGTTTAAAGAGAACCAATGAGAATAAGCCACAGAATATTGCAAGTCACGCCCCTGACCCATGATAGATGCTCCCGGGGCTAGGGTCTTGGAACACACATCCACTATGAAAGGCAGCAGGGGATAGTAAAAGGTGTCCACATACCCTGTGGCTTTATAATAAAGCTGCTGGACAATTTGCATATTTTACATCCCCACTGTCATTCATTCTTGACATGTGAGGACAGCTAGTTCTAATGCTTGAGGTTTACTCTTACATTTCCTTTCTGGTGTGCAGTTTATATTAAATGGCTCATTCTCCTCCAATTAGAGCACACTAAGCAAGAATAAATTGAGCTTTATGTACCATTATTTAACTTTTCGCTTAGGTGATTTGTGAGTAAAAATTAACACCATCCCTGAGTCCAATTCTCCTTCATTAACATTGTTAAAAATGCTACATGTTTTTTTTCTGTCCACTTGTGTTATCAAGTAGAAATAACTCAAAAATATAGTGACATATCTGGTAGAACTACACTGAAGAAACAATACAAACTACCAGTAGTGTCTGGAATGGGGAATACATTTCCTATTGCGGAGGCCCGTTAACAATATGGACACCAGTCAGTCCTTTAACCCAACACTTTTTCAAGACGGTGCTTTCTGAGATGTAAGTTTTTTCAGGAAGTTTCCAGAGCCAAAGTAAACTTTTCTGATACCCATAATAACGATCTGGGATAAGCATTCCTTTTCATTTAGCTGCTGTGTGATAGGGGACATGATTGGTAAATGTAGGTGTACTTCATATGTTTACAAAATCTTCTGGGTGGTCTTATAAGTCTTACACTTGTTAGGAAAAAAAATTCAGTGCCACTTCAGGTACTTTAAAAGGACTCCACAGTCAAGCTACTTTGTTATAGGGTTGTACTTAGTTGTGAAAACTGACAATGTTTTCGTGTCCTAAGTCAGATGGGTTACCATCGAAATCTTGTACAGTTATCGTAAGCTGCTAGCTAGCCTTCTAATGAATCAGCCAATTAGAAAGATTTCTGTCTCAGCAGTCCCTTGTTCAGCACGTGCAAAAGCTCTTTTAAATCAAGATCAGCTTTGTGATTGCCTTGCTATCTCTGGGTGTGAAATGGCCATGCTCAAGCAGAGTCTTGCAAGCTGTGCTCAGTGTCTCTGGTTCTGACAGATCCCATGTTGCCTTGCACTGAATCTATGAATGAATTTTGGAAGTCAAAAGTCTCCACCTGGATGAAGCTTCAGGCTGTAGCCTATGAAAGCTCCAGAATGCCACCTACCGTTGCTTGGAGGTCCTGCTGAACTGAATCTTCCGCTGTGGAGTACAGTGTAGGGGGCGCTACCACAAAATTAGGCTGGATGGTGATGCACCTCAGGGGGATTGGCAAGCAGTTAGCGGTCTGGTCTCCTGTTGGTTGTCATTCTACTTTTTGGTGACATTTTTTTCCAACTTCAAAGTTTCAGGTTTTGTCTAGCGGAGCACTCTTTAGCACCATTTCCAAGGGCCCAGGACTGGTTAGGCACTACTAGTGGGTCAGAAAGCACTCCAGGCAGAGGCTGATTCAGAGTTTATAGATTCTGACGCTTGTTATGTCTTTGAGGCTCACACAGTAGACCAGCCAACTAACCGCTGGACTCACTGTGGTAGTCCTGGGATCAAGCAGAACAGCATTCTACAAGCAGCTTGGCAGACTTCTGGTAGCACCAGAGCAGTCCTCTGAGGTTAATTTCAGGCCTCAAACATCAGGGCAGTCCTCTGAACTACACAGCAGTGCTTATGGGTGTGCTTTGCAGGTCCAGGTATTTACTGAAGAGTTGGACTGATAGTCCAATATTTACGCCTGGTGCCATCCCATTGAAGTGGAAGAAGCTTACTCACACCTCTGGTTCTGGGACATTCCTTTCTTCCCCTCCCCAGGCTCCCAGTCCTCTAGCATGACAAAAGGCTGGTGTCAAGTTCCTTTGCAAGTGTGCTGGAGGCAGCCGTTTGAAATATAAATGGGGGGGGAGAACAGTTCAACCCAGCCAACCTGGCAGGATGGTCCATCCTGCCAACAATTAGTCCCTTTTTGTCTCGCTGTCTGAGAGGAAGACACAAAGTCCAACTGCCAACTATTCACAGTCATGTGACACAGGATTTAGGTTGCAGTAAGCAAATGATTAGGACAAGAAAATGCTAGATTTCTAAAGGGATACAAAAAGTGATGGAATGGTTGAATTAATCTCAGCCACTGGTAATTACTCAGGCTACGTTCCAATCCATTGTATTTTGCATAGCATGCCAACTCAGTTGGGATCACCTAGAAGCAAATCAGTCTTGACCCTGCTCCAATGGAAACAGTCCAGCCCAAACAGCCAAACCAGTTAAAAGTGGCATTTTCAGAACTGTGACTTAAAATCTGATATTACCATCAAAGAAGAACAGTGAGACCATACATGACATGTGTACCTGTTCTAAACCAAATGTTAGCACTTACTAAATGTAATAAGGTACCCCAATGCTATCCTATAGGACAGATAGGCTTCACAAGTGTATTGTAGTGAAAAAATAATTTGGAAGTTTTTCACTATCAGAACATGTAAAATGTACGAGTACATGGCCACCTTTTAAATACACTGCATTCTGCCCTATGGGTTACTTAGGGCCTACCTTAGGCATGACATATATGTATTAAAAAGGTAGGTTTATTTTCTCAGGTCAAAATTGCTGTTTAAAAGTACACTCAGGCTGCAGTAACAGCAGGCCTGAGACATGTTTAAAGTGCTGCTTAAGTGGGTCTAATTGGGTGGCACTACATGTGCTGTAGACCCACTAGTAGCATTTGATTTACAAACCCTAAGTACATGATGTACTATGTTACTAGGGACTCATAAGTAAATGAAATGTGCCCTTCTGGTGCGGGATAATTTTACCATGTTTTAAGGAATGTGCACAAGCCCTTTAGCGGTGGTAAAGAACACACAATCCTAAAGTAAAAAAAAAATAATTTCAGCAAAGAGGAGGAGAGTGGGCAAAACATTTGGGGGGAGACCACCCTAAAGGATGTCACTCTGCTCATTGTATTACTTTACAGTCTATTTTAGCTAATGCTGTGGTATTTAATGGATCATTAGAGAGTACATAGGGCTGCATACATATAGGAAATAAATATTCATAGATTAGCACACTTAATGAAATCACAATACACAGCACAAATACCTTAAGAGTGTACCATATCATGGGTTTCATAGCTGTGACCAACCTAAGGCACTCATAAGTGTTCACCAAAGGCCAGTGAAGAATTGTGAGGTTTCTGAAGTAAACATTACACAGTTGAGAATAGGGCAATCGTTTTAGCTACATTTAAAAATGTGATTTTTGAGTAAAAAGCATGTTAATGAAGTACTGACTATGGTATTGGTGGATTACCATTAGTTCACTCACTGATGAAAACGTTTTGATATAGATGTTTTCAGAGATTCACATAATTATCAATTAAAATGTACTTATATATTTTTTTTCAGAAAATGTTATATCCCTTAAATGGTTAAATGTAACCTGTATTTAAAAACTACATTCAATAAACTCTTCCTTTACTTCAACATTCAATGGATTTATTTACTTTTTGACAGTTTCATATTTTGTGTGCACATAAACTGAAGGGCAATGCCTCTCTAACAGCAAGCCTCATCTCATAAAAGTTCTAAATAAAACAAAAAAGCACAAAAGGCAATGGGACAGCTGGAGGGCAGCAGGACAACAAAGATTCACTAAGACAGATAATTTGGGCAGAAACAACAGAGTGGGACAGAAAGATGTCCTACCTTTTAAAAGCAATGCACCCAGCCCTATGGGCTATTTAGGGCCTACTTTAGGGGTAGCTTCTATGTACTAAAAAGGGAGGTTAAGGCCTGGCAAAAGGTTATTTCTGCAGGTAAAGTGGCAGATTAAAACTGCACTAGAGGCTGCAATGGCAGGCTTTAGACATGTTTTAATAGGCTACTCTGGTAGGGGCAAAATAAGTGCTGATGGGGTAGTGCAAGGGGAGGTTAAGGGGTAGAATATCACAGAAAAAGTGTGCAGAGGTGAGGACACTTACAAAATCAAATAAATCTACAAAATAAAGGAATCAAATTATTGTGTTTATGAACTATTTATGTTCATAAATCACCTTTTTTGGTATGAATGGTTCCAAAACTGTTAACTGTAGTAGTACTGCTAAATAACAGAAGGATGAATTGAGGACCGTGTATGATGTGAACCTACATTCTAACATATACTCACATAACTTGTCCGTAGGTTGTATCTCAATATTTATTTTGAAGATTTTCAAGCTCAGCAGATTGGCATGTAATAAAGAGATCTAAAGGGTCCCAGAGTTCCAGGACCCTGTGTAATACAAGTTGCACTGGTAAAAACAAACTCAAGACATTTGACCTACCAACGTTATACACTTTTTAATTTCATATTTCTAAAGATGATCTTTCCTGTATCCACACGTAGTAGAAATTTAGTTCCAATTTATAAAAAGGGGGCCAAAGCAAATCCTTTGAATATTCACTCAGCATAACATTCCTTAATTTTTCTTTGTTTGTTGTTTTTGGCTTGAATCCCATTATTGGATTTTTATTTTTTTGGCAACATTAAGGTTATTAAAATGTCCTTATTTGGAGGGAATAAATTGGAATGGGTTTATATTACATTGTGTTTGTGACTTGTACTTCTAAATGCTCTACACATGTTATCTAAGTTAAGCCTGCTTGTTTCTATGCTATACCTGCTAGGCGATGAGCTCAGGTTTAAAATAGAAACTTGTGTCTGGACCTAACAGGTTATTGATTTTATCACTTATGGTGGACTACTATCCATGCTAATCAGTAACTGACTTACTTACACCCAGTACAACAAAATTTGTATTGGTTACTTTCCAATTAGTATGTGATGATAATCATATTTTCTTACAATCAGGGTTTGATGGCATTTATATTGTTTATGTCGTCACTTTCTTGACTTTAACCTTGTATGGTGTAATGTTTATTGGTACAATTATGTTTCACTTACAAAGGCAATAAATATTTTTGCTGAAGAATTAACAGCTTTTGTCACAATTCACTGCAGTATCTCAAAGGACAAACTAGCTTTGGCAGGTTTTCTGGATTCAGTCCTGGATTGGCTGAGACTTTTTCTTGTGGAGAATTATCCCAAGGTTACGTTTTCTTCTTTATAAGAGCCCCAATTTTAGCCTATGAAGGGAGCAGGCCTCACAGTAGTGTAAAAACGAATTTAGGAGTTTTACACTACCAGGACATATAACTACACAGGTACATGTCCTGCTTTTTACCTACACCCTAGCTCTATGGGTTATCTAGGGCACACATTAGGGGGGACTTATATGTAGAAAAAGGGGAGTTCTAGGCTTGGCAAGTACTTTTAAATGCCAAGTCAGAGTGGCAGTGAAACTGCACACACAGGCCTTGCAATGGCAGGCCTGAGACAAGGTTAAGGGGCTACTGAAGTGGGTGGCACAACCAGTGCTGCAGGCCCACTAGTAGCATTTAATCTACAGGCCCTAGACACATATAGTGCACTCTACTAGGGACTTATAAGTAAATTAAATAGCCAATCATGGATAAACCAATCAATAGTACAATTTACACAGAGAGCGTGTGCACTTTAGCACTGGTTAGCAGTGGTAAAGTGCCCAGAGGTCAAAAGCCAATAACAGGTCAGAATAAATAGGAGGAAGGAGGCAAAAAGTTTGGGGATGACCCCGTCAAAAAGCCAGGTCTAACAGTGAATAACAAATATTATTGTAACATATTTGTTAAATCATGTGGTTCGTTTGATAGAAATAATGTCTTCAAACCCATCTCCATCTCTTTGGCTAATTAAACTAATCTGAGCACTAATAAAAAAAACGAATTTCAAGTTTTCAAAAATAGTTCACACCTGCATAACATTTCTGAATAATTGAACCTATGTTGCGAATTAGTGTGCTAGTTAAGTCAGTGTCAGCAAGCACACTGATAAGACCCCTGAGCAACAGCTAAAAGTGCCTTCAAGTAGTATTCAGCAAAGAAAAGGGACATAGTTCTGTATGGCCTCTGTCTTGAGTCTGCTGCACAAAATTCCTCTCTATCTGTTCAAACGGTGTTCTTACTTTTTGTAATGTATCTGTTGGTAGTTGAACCTTACAGAATAAACAATTAGCAGGAAAAGCCTTGGCAGCCTTTCACTTCCTTGCATTCTATAGAACCCTACTTTTTTTGTTTGTTTAAAGAGTAAACAAGAAGTAAAATTATCAGCTGCCATGAAACCTTGTTCATTTTTTAAAGCAATCACAAGAACAGAGAATTCAATTGATACAAAATGACATGAATGCATTCAAGCAAACTTATCACATTACAATGAATGGTGACATTAATAAATGTGCATTCTATAGTTCAACACTTATAGCTAAATAACCAACATATGCATTTCAAATTGCGGGAGTACCTAAAAGGAAGCAACATGATGATTATAGCACTACCTACCTCATTGCCAACCACAAAAATAATCTTGTTTTGGCATGCTGGACCTGCTTTTGTCATGAGTAGGTGGTGAGGGAGGAAGAATACATGACTGCCTCTGGTGGCTCTATGGTAGGAATCCATCGGTATCACTGATAGACTTGGCATCCTTGGTGTGGTCTCCCCTAACGTTTTGCCTCTGTTTCCCAGGTTGTTGAAATGTGCTGAACATTGTTTTCGCTGTTTTTGTTACTCTGGGCACTTTACCACTGCTATCCAGTGCGAAAGTGCAAGTGCTCTTATATAAAATGTGTATGTAATTGGCTTTCCATGATTGGCATATTTGATTTACTGGTAAGTCCCTAGTATAGTGCACTAGAGGTGCCCAGGGCCTGTACATCAAATGCTACTAGTAGGCCTGCAGCACTGGTTGTGCCATCCACATTCGTAGCCCTGTAAACATGGCTCAGACCTGCCACTTCAGTGTGTGTGTGCAATTTCAAACTGCCAATTCGATTTGGCACGTGTACCCCCTTGCCAAGCCTAAACCTTCCCTTTTCTTATATGTAAGACACCCCTAAGGTAGGCCTTGGGTAGCCCTATGGGCAGGGTGCAGTGTATGTTTAGGGTAGGACATATACTAAGGTGTTTTAGATGTCCTGACAGTGAAATACTGTCAAATTCGGTTTTCACTGTTGCAAGGCCTATCTCTCTCATAGGTTAACATGGGGGCTGCCTTTAAAAATGATTAACGTGTGGATTACCTTTGGGAGCAGATAGACAAGTGGACGTTGGGGTCTCTGAAATCACAATTTAAAATACATCTTTTAGTAAAGTTGGTTTTGAGATTGTGAGTTTGAAATTGCTACTTTGAGAAAGTAGGCATTTTCTTGCTTAAGCCATTCTGTGACTCTGCCTGTTTGTGGATTCCCTTTCTGGGTTAGTGTGACAGTTGGGCTGTTTGCACCTCTCTCTAGACAGTGACACAAAGGGAGCTGGGGTGTAGTCTGCATATCCTGATGGGCCATCTGTGCTAGGAGAGAGGGGATGAGTGGTCATTTACCCAAGAAAGGGCTGTGCCTGTCCTCACACAATGCAGTCTCCAACCCCCTGGTGTGTGTCTGGGAGACTTTCCTTTGAAGTAGGCCTACTTCAAAGATAGAAATGGGTATAAGAAGGGCACCCAGATCCCCAAAAATTAAATCACTTATGGAAATCAAGAGGAACCTCTGCCAAGAAGAGCTGAAGAGCTGAGGAGAAGTGCTGCCCTGCCTGTGACTGTGCTTTGTGGACCTATCCTGCAATTGCAGCTTCTGCCTGTGAAAGGGGACAAATACTGGACTTTGTTGTGCATGCCTGCTTGTGAAGAAATCTGCAAGGGCTTGAAACTGAGCTTGCCTCCTGTTGTTGAAGTCTCAGGGCCATCAAAGACTTAGCTTGCCAGCACCTGGACTCTCTGCTGAGACTCCTGCTCTGCCAAGTGGTGCCCTATTCAGTCCCTGGGCTCTTAAAAGATGAAGTTGGCAGACCAAGACTGAAAATTCACCACAGACCGCTGTGCAGGGAAAATTTTGACGCCCATTCCGAGACACGGCTGAAAAACAAAGCGCCGCTACCTTCGCAGCTAATATCTACGCTCCACCTACATCGCAGCGGGAAGATCGAAGCAACGTGGCTGGAGAAACGATGCACAACTTCAGCTGATGGAGGCTGTTAATGTTGCAACCCCATATAGTGTGGTTTTCTGATACGGTGCGACCGGATTTTCGATGCAAACCTCGCTGGGCGCGGAAAGACAACGCAACGCCTGCCCGGACCCGAGGTGCCTGTCTGGATCGATGCATCGCTCTCTTGCGGAGAGGAAAAACGATGCATGCGAACTAACCGGAGGAGGAACAACGCACGGTCTTTCTTGCGAGTGAGAAATCGACGCATCGCTGGGCTTGTCTGGCACACACTCGCCCGTGCGGTATTATTTTGACGCAACCCAGGTACTTTTTCGCGCTAACAGTGTTCCCACTGTTTTCTAAAGGATTTAAGACTCTTTTTGCTTTTTAATTCATAACTTGACTTGTGCATGTTGGATTTTTGTCATTTTGGTCTTGTTTTGTTTAGATAAATATTGCCTATTTTTCTAAACCTGCGTTGTGATTTTGTAGTGTTTTTACTGCATTACTGTGTGTGTTAGTAAAAATACTTTACACATTGCTTCTGAAGATAAGCCTGCCTGCTTTTGCAAAGCTACCAAGGAGGGTGAGCGGGGGTTAACCAAGGGTGATTGTCCTTACTCTGACTAGAGTGAGGGTCCTTGCTTGGACACGGGTAACCTGACTGCCAACCGAAGACCCCATTTCTAACAATCACCTTAATGATTTGTTGGTGGAAAGTCTACTACCTGCTCAGCTTTGATTCACACAACAACTACAATGCAACATTAACAGTGAGTGACTGTCACTCTTCCATGTTTAGAGGTACGTATGTGGCTTAATAAAAAGCTGCAGTAAGTTGATGTGCCTGTTATTCAATACCAAGCACCCACCTACTTTTTTTTTTGTAACTGATACCAGTAATAGGCACCAGCTAAGGGCTTTTTACGTCCAAACCTTGTATCCATTTGTTATTTATCCCAGCAAAAGTAACCATGTGATGCAACCTTGCATTGGTTTCAGGATCATTAAGGGAATAAGCAAACGTCGCCTGGTGCAAGAGAAGTAATGGCAGACCTGAAGGAGCAATGCATGACTTCAGCTATGTCTTTACTCACCGCATGCCACCTTCCGTCACCTGTTGAATTTTCAGTTTGTTTACCCCAGTACATTGCCTCATTCATAATGCACACTGCCAGCAGTGTAAAGAGAACTATGATGGGATAAGCAGGGAGTAGGGAAAGGGGACGTAGATCTCTACGCATCGTAAAATGTGCATGCAACGTTAAGTGCGTAAATACGCTGATTAACAACGAGCGTTTGAAATGCAACTCTGTGTGAGCAGCTTTTAAAATTCAATCCCGGGCGGTTAAAAGTGAGTGTTTTGAGTAGATGAGATTCAGCAACTATAAATGGAGACTGACAAATAGAACGTTTAACTGCCATACAATAAGGAACACACAGTTCATTAGAATTCGGAGGTTGTTTCCAACCCCGTTTAAAAAGAAATATGCTCTACTTTGCATCATAATGCAGTCACTCAATGCAGTAAAGTTTACATTATTCGTGTAGAGATATCAATTTGAAGAGTAATAATTTTAAAATCCTTCCAGCCTTCCGGCTGCATTGTTGTCAGGAAATTATCTATTCTATTGTGGTTTTAGTGAGATTACAAGCACTGGAAATAATCCATTGCATCTGTTAATGAGGAAAAGTACTGGGATTAACTAAAGCAGTCTTCCAATGTTCCAGAAGACTAGGAGTAAGGGTGCTTCTCATTTTGTTTTTATAAATAATTGCATCTTGACCATCCTTTATAATTATAATTGGGTTTGCAAAAAGTGTAAAATGTTCGCTTTCATGGCAATATAAAATGCCAAAATATTAGCAGCGCTCCCCAAAAGTAGAACAACATAACTTTTTTAAAATGAGTCCTAGTTTGAAAAATTATCGTTTTTGACTGTCTCCACAAGACTGCTACATAAAACAGTTTTTATATTATATTTCTACGATTTGAATTACGAGTGGATGCCTCATAAGATTCAAATCGTATGAAAATCTTGTAACCTGCAGTTATAGTAATAGTAACAATAAAATAATAACAATAAAAATGTACCTTTATGATGTGCACACTTACGTTTTAAGGAAGAACATGTTGTTCACATTTTCCAACTCCCCGATGTTCATTATACATGCCTCATAAAAACAGAGTCCACCTGGGACTGTATCATGAAGGTATACGCCTTGGTGGGGCGCAGCCATCCACCTCTATTTTGAGCGATTGAGTTAATTGAACTCTAAAGCAGAGACATTTAATTCAGATTTTTTAATTAATGAAGCAATCCGTGCTCATTATTTAGATCTGTGCAATCTGCAGCACATGCACTAACTCAGAGAAATTCCGAGTTAAATGTCTGAGCATCAGAAAGTGCAATCGTGCACATACAGTCACCCTCGTGATAGGGCCCCGAGTCCTGTGAGTGTAGAACTTGGAACTGCATTTTATTCAAACATCTGCGCATGCGCAATTCACGCGGTTGTTTACCAGATATTGTGAATATGTTGTATTTCTGAAATAGATAAAAACAAGATCAAAATGTTCTTTCATTCATTGTACTATATTTCAGGCCTAAATGAATGAAAATGACATAGAAGAGACCGTTCACATAACATATTATTCGCGCTTTTCTAGTTTATATCGATGACCAAGACAAAATAAAGACCAGCATTGCTAGTTTATCCCGATGTTGGTCCCAGAAGTACATTTACATTATGCAGACACAGGGAATACCCATTTTCACAGTTAGTGGTGATTTTTATTCTTTTTACTCAAAGAAAAACAAACTAGAAGAGAACATATTCATCCCGACTGTGGTAAAGTGTCTTTCAGTGACCCCTACTACTGAGAAATGACAGAGGCTGTGTGTGAGGAGCAGGCTCCGTTTGGGTTTCTCCTTAGATGAAGCATCTACTACATGTTTTTCACATTTTTTCATGCAGAATCCGCTTTCCTGATCATCTACATCATTGCCCCTTTGTCCTCATGCCCTCCATGTTCAGTGCGCCCCTGCACGATGTATATTATACCTTGTGCATAGCAATGAGCTCTAAGACTTCATGACTTTCGACACATTTTCAATAAACATTCTTCTGTACAATCAATTGATTTAGATGTGTAGTGAATAATCTGCAAAATTATACAGAAAATATCAACTGTGGATCTAAAACAGTGACAGTTTTTTTTTTTTTTTTTTAGAAAATTCCAGCATTTCAGTATATTACAGTAAATATATTGGTGCCGTTTGTCTCAGTGCGTTCTCAGTAAGATTCCTCTTAAGCAGAAACCTGATGCAGAAGTTAGATACTACATACAAAGACATGGACAGTAGTTATTTGCTCGGTTAGTGCAAAAACACAAAGATTTGGGGGGGGGCAAGTAATATGTAATGATGAAATTAGCAAAAGTTCATTTAAAGAGGTCTTAACGGTGTCCACTGAATTGTCTGTGAAGTTTAATACATAATATTATATAGTGTTCATTACAAATTAAGCGTGTCTTCAAATAATGGACCAAATAGTATGCTGTGTCATAAGGTAATGGAAGATAGAAGCAACTGTTGTGAAACAAGTAGCTATTGGGAAGGGAAGAAGATGAAAAAAAATCTCACATGAGTGATTTGGCAGATCATGTTGAAAATAGGATGGATTTGGCCCATACAAGTCAATTGCACTGTGCTAAGATTTACAGAAACATGACTGAGGATTATAGAAGATTCTCATGAAGCAATTATAATCAATTAGACCATTCAGTCCTGATGATTCTTGGGTCTCTAGTTTATTTACCAAAAACAGTTCTCTGTATAGACAGAATCTTGTTTATTCCCCCCAGGCTCTCTAAAATCCACTGTAGGTCCTAACATCCTGACTAACTACTGCCCCATTTGATTGTTACCGTTCCTGCAAAAATTGTTGAACATGTTGTCCATTCAATTTTCAAACTTCTTTGAAGAGAGCATCATTTTTGATCCTAATAGATCCTTGATTAAGGGTTTACAGCAGCCTTAATTTTATTATTTCTCTAGGCAGCCTTTTGACACCATCTCTCATTCCATTCTTAAAAGAAGGCACAAGGCCTCAGGGGTCCAAGTCTCTGCTCTTCAGTGGTGCAAATATTTTCTTTTCTTATTAGTAGGAGTTTAGCAATTATGTGACCTTTTCTACTTCTAATCTAAAAGAGATTTTATCACTGGTGTAACAAAACTCGAGAACCCTCACTCCTCCACTCCCCCCCAAACTACATGGAGGGACCTCCCTCTTGACGTATTCAGGAGCTCACAGGCCCGAGTACTGTACTAGGCACCCCCCCTGGAGGTCACTCCATCCCCCCGGCTGTAGGGGACTTTGTTACGCCGCTGGCTTTTATGTGATAATCCTCAAGTGATTGGCCATTAGTCCCCGTTTATTTCATGTTTATGTGGCTCCTCCGCCTGCTCGGATCAGGAGTTTCTATGTTAACTGTTATTTGTACACAAATGACTCAACATTAGTCATCTGCTTAGACTGCAATTCCACAGTTTGTTGCAACAGTTTCCAGGATTGTCTCTGAGCCTCAGCTGGGTAGATCAATGACCATGCTCTCTGTCTTCATGTAAAAATAAGTTAATCATCCATGGACAGCAGAATGCCTAGTCTACATCTTGGTAGTCCTTGGAACTGAGGATTTCTCTGAATCCATCTGGCTCTGCACACAAAGTAGGTATCATCTTTGGCAATCAATTATAATTCAAAGAGCATATTGCTAAACTCTGCTGGTGCCCTACACATTAAAAAAAATTGTATATCTTATCCAAGCCTGCCATAGGAAAACAGTAGTTCAGTAATTGATTCTGTTGAGACTGGGTTGCTGTAATATTTTGAACATTAATCTCCAATATTACCTTATTCTCTCTTTTCAAAGCATTCAAAAGGCAGTTATCTGAACCATACTATGCCCTAGAAGAAGATTGCATATTTCTTCACATCTTGTATCACTGCTTTGGCTGCCCATCATGAACCTTGGCCCTTTAAAGTATTTTTTAAGATTCTAATCATCTGTAATAAAGCCATCTACCATCAAGCAGCACACTACATGTAGAACCATTTCAGGTGGTATACCCCTGCTGTGACTCTTTAGAATTATCAGGCCAACCCAGGTTGCTGTCACCTGGGTCTTCAAAGCTCAGTAGGGCATCCAGTGATTGTTTTTTGACATCCAAGGTCTGGAACCCGTACCTTCCAGCATTACAACCACTTTCAATCTGCTGCGAAACTGTGGAAAAAACACCTGTTCATCATTCCAAGTAAAGTTCTTTGGTATATGTACTTCCCATTGTCGCATGGTCAATATAATCTAGACACTGTAGAAAAAAAGACCTGGAAAGGCATTTCTAGACCCCAACCTAGCACCCCATCCTGAATAAGGTCTGCTATTTTGGCATTACTAAGAACTCTGTCTACTTCTAGCAGTACGTGAGAGTATTTTTTCACTTAAGCAGCAACAAGGGGGCGAAAGAGCATTTGATTGATTTTTGCATCAACGTTTGTGCCATGACCTCAGTTATCATTCTTTACTGAGAAAGTATAAACAACATATTCAAAGTAAAAAACAAGTGTGGCAATTTTCCTGTTATAGTAAGTGGAAGAGAGACATTCAGGTGTAACTCTTATCCTGGCTCGATTGTGATCTTTTCCATTCATCTAGAAATCCTGGGATTACATTATTGTACGTGCCTTTCACCTCGTAACCAGAGTACTACTTTCACAAAGGGTCAAACAGAAGCCCCTCTGAAAGAAAGAAATAACATGATCTGTTCACTAGGTTTTCCTGTAGAACGGTAGAGGCGATTGTGTTTGACTATTGCCAGGATGACTTGAATGTGGCCAAATTATATTTGTCTTCATGAGAGTTATGATTGTTCCCTCAGGGCTGTGTGCTAGGCTCATAGCTGATCATCGTTTAGTACAGACACTTATATTAGCATTTTCCATGCAACCTACGTGTTGGGGATTTACTCTGGGTCTAGTCCAGCCCTGCCCACAAGTACAGCAAAGGTCGGGGTCTGGAACTGGTTGTAGTCTTCTCATTCTCCCTCTGATTCTGAGTTGCCCAGGTCACATGAACATTTCGCATACATGTGCTGTTATGTGAATCCTTCACTTAAACACGCCTGCAATGGTCGACGTTCAAGCACCATCTCAAACCGAATTTGGAGAAACCCATCATATTGTAAATGGACTTGTTGATATCTCTAACTCTTTTTAAGTACTCTCTTTAAAATGCTCAAACATTGCAAAAAGCACAGTGATAATTGATTGTTTTGGTAAAATCGATGAGCAGAATCAGTTTATGCGCCTGTAATGAATCACGAAAACCGACCACCTAGTGTAGTGGTTCCCAACCTTTTCACTTCTGTGGACCGCCACTAAATCATTATTGGAATCCAGGGACCATCCATTTAATCATTACTGAAATCTGGGGACTTAATCTTTTAATATGATTTAATTTTCTAAGCAGTTGCGGACCACCTGAGGAGGCTTCGCAGACGCCCAGGGGTCTCCGGACAACAGGTTGGGAACCACTGACCTAGTGTTCTGTTAAAAAAAATGTTGTGAACTGGTGGCTTAGTTTTGCATTTTGAAAGCCTCCCTTTAGGATGCTGGAAACTCTGTCTACTGAAAAGTACATATTCTATTTTTAAAGAAATTATTTGAAACCCTTAACGTATAAAAAAAAAAAAAATGAGTGTGAAACTGAATTAATCACATGCAATATAACCCTAGGTTATCCCCTCAATTGTGATCCCTTGGAAAGTTACAGGAAGTTCATGCTTTGTTTACTTGTATCGTGGCGATCACTTCCTCTTCTGCCCTCTCTTAAAAGCTTGCCTCACTGGATGATCACACTGATAGCCAGCAGAAAATCAAAATGTGTGAGCGAAGCCTGACCAGCTACTCATCTTAAGTCAAGCTACTCCCTGATCTTGTCACTTCAGAGAAATTGCAGTGTGATTCCTGTGCCATTTCATGCTCTGCTCCTAGATTGCAATCACATTATTTCATTAGTTTACACTTTAACTGAAGTCATATCGTGAAAAAAATGGAATCGTTTGTTTTTACAGAAATCACATCAATGCATAACTCTGCCTCAGGTACAGGCTGATGGGTACTGGAGCAATGAGAAATTATAAATGATTTAGTGTTTCCCTCGCTTTCCGGAGTGCACGTGGGTATGATATGTAAATAAGTGTTACCGCTTACTGAACTTGTTTCGTACAGATCAAATAGTCTAATATAATTGAAATCTTCATTCTATTGCAAAGCTGTATTTTAATGTCCCTGCCTTATCGTGTTGGGTGTTGCGAGTTTGTAAGAATCATCACCCTAGACCCCTTTAATGAATATAACTTGTTTAATAACACATCCTGCAAAACCAGTAACAAATTATATGTTCCCATGTGTCATATCTAGTGCAGGAAATTGGATTTTTGGCTGAGGGATAACAAGGGGGTGAAAACCCTTCTGAGGCAACAATCAATATCTCTGTCAGGGTGAACCACAAAAGTCATTAAAGTAACTCATTCTTAATCCTCTAGTAGCTTAGCACAAAAGCAGTCAGGATTAATTTAGAGGCAGTGCAAGACTTAAAGTGTAATATAGTGAAAACACAAAAAAAAATCCCACAACAATTTCGAAAAATAGAGTAACAATTCTTAAATAAAATGAGACCAACACAACAAATATCCAATCAGTAAAACTGGAGATATGGAAGTTCAAGGAGTTAGGTAAGTATGCAGTGCCTAAAAGCACAAAGCGACATTCATTGTTTTCTGGCATGCTAGACTGGGGAGAAGTCACAAGTTTAGGCCGACAGCGATGTGCAGGCCAGATGCAGGGACCAGGTTAGTCCCACTGAAAAAGTTACCTTCTATGAGTCTGGCACTAAGAGTTCAACTTGCAGTGGAGAAGGCCACGAGGAGCAGGGAGATCCTCATGGATTGTTGTCGCTGTAGGGTGAAGAGCAGGCCAAACATTGTGGATGGTCATTGCTGTAGCACTTAGAACAGGAAGTAATTTCAAAAGAGGCCAGCAGGGCTCAGGGAGGTCCATTTGCAGGTCCAGATAGGTGCAGTGCAACAGGTCAGCTGGGCAGTTTCATGGAGCCTTCTAGAACTTGTTGCATCCCTATAGCCCTTAACAGGAGGTCAGCCACCTGACCCTTTGAGTAACTCTGTCTGGGATGAAAGAAGCAGGTCCAGTCTTCCTTCTGAGAGAGCAGGGCAGTTCTCTGGCAACAGGTCAGTCCTTCTGTTGTAGTATCCACAGGTCTGGGAGTGTACTGAAGAGTTGGCCTGAGGCTTCAATATTTATACCTGGTGCCAGTTTTGAAGGGAGAGAAACTTCTAGACTTTCACCCATATCTGGTTCTGGAATGTCCTTCCATTCCCTGCCATGGCCCCAAGGGACCTGGAGTGACACTAGGCTAGTGTCACATTCTTTGTGAGTGTGATGGAGGCAGCTCCTTTGAAATTTTATTGTAGCAAGGAACAGTGCCACCCACCATCCTGGTTGGATGGCCGACCCTGCCCACATCTAGTCCCCCTTTGTTTCACTGTCTGGTAGGGATACACAAAGGACAACTCCCAACAACACCCAGTTAGGTGACCCAGGCACCATATGGTTAGGACAAGATTGTGCCAACTTTCTAAAAGTGGAATTTTCAGAATTGTGATTTTAATGATAAAGTCAGATTTAAGAGTATTTTATGCTACAAATTAGACCAAATTAGATTTTTCTACCTTTTCCCAATTATAAATATATAATATATAAAACACAAGTCCTACCTTTTACCATCTGAGTGATTTAGAGCTTACCTTACAGGTGACCAATATGTATCAAAAGGTGAGATTTAGGCCTTACAAAAGGTTGATTTGCAGGCCAATTTGACAATTTAAAACTGCACATGATTTGCAGTGGCAGGCCTGATATGTTTTAAAATGCTACTTAAGTAGGGGACATTAAGGCCCATATTTATACTTTTTGACGCTAAACTGCGCTAACGCAGTTTAGCGTCAAAAAATTTAGCGCCGTCTAACGCCATTCTGAAGCGCCATGCAGGCGCCGTATTTATGGAATGGCGTTAGCCGGCGCTAGCAGACCGGCGCTGCCTGGTGTGCGTGGAAAAAAACCACGTAGACCAGGCAGCGCCGGCGTAGGGGGAAAATGGCGTTAGGGCGTCTTAAAATGGGGCAAGTCAGGTTGAGGCAAAAAAATCGCCTCAACCCGATTTGCGCCATTATTTTCGACGCCCAGACGCCATTTAAATGACTCCTGTCTTAGTAAAGACAGGAGTCATGCCCCCTTGCCCAATGACCATGCCCAGGGGACTTATGTCCCCTGGGCATGGTCATTGGGCATAGTGGCATGTAGGGGGGCACAAATAAGGCCCCCCTATGCCACCCAAAAAAAATTAAAAAATATAAAAAATTATACTTACCTGAACTTACCTGAATGTCCCTGGGGTGGGTCCCTCCATCCTTGGGTGTCCTCCTCGGGTGGGCAGGGGTGGCAGGGGGGGTCCCTGGGGGCAGGGGAGGGCACCTGTGGGCTCATTTTGAGCCCACAGGCCCCTTAACGCCTACCCTGACCCAGGCGTTAAATAGTGGCGCAAATGCGGGGTTTTTTGACCCGCCACCTCCCGGGCGTGACTTTTGCCCGGGAGTATAAATACGACGCATTTGCGTCGCCGTCATTTTTTTAGACGGGAACGCCTTCCTTGCATCTCATTAACGCAAGGAAGGCGTTCACGCAAAGAAATGACGCTATTTGCCCATACTTTGGCGCTAGACGCGTCTAACGCCAAAGTATAAATATGGCGTTAGTTTTGCGCCGAATTTGCGTCGAAAAAAACGACGCTAATTCGGCGCAAACGGAGTATAAATACGGGCCTCAATGTATTGCTGGCCCACTAGAAGCATTTAATTTATAGGCCCTGGATACATGTTGTACCACTTTGCTAGGGACGTCTAAGTATATTACAAGTGGCAATCATCTGTGGGCCACTTTTACCATGTTTTAAGGAGAATTCAGAAGCACTTCAGCACTCGCTTGCGGTGGTAAAGTGCACAGAACTTTAAAGCCATCAAAAATATATTTCAGCAGACAGGAGGGGAGTAGGCAAGGGAAATAAATGGTTAGTGACCTGTGCATCCACGATATAACTTTCTTGCAGGGTTGTTCAATTGCTATTGTTATTTTTGCTTCCAATGAATGGAATTCTGACACTAGGCTTAGGTCTGTGGCATGACATTCTAAAGCATTTCTGAGTTTGTGTAACTTCAAAAGCTTCCCAGCACCAGTAATAGCCACCTTCTACTAAACCATGATAATCTAAGCCTTGAATGAAAGCAAACACACTTTGATGCACATTTTCAATTGACAAAAGAGATGCCATTAATTGCCTTCACAGGAAAGAAAAGCTAAACCAGAATACATATAAACACACGAAACAGACAATCCACAATTACTTCAGTTTCCCCTCAAACCACACCCAAATAGTCAGCCTTTAACCTTCTCACTTATTCTGACCTCACCAACATCACTGACTCCATTACAACCAATATGTGCCCCTTCCCCTTTTAAACATCATCAGTACCTCTCTCAGCCGAGCATCTTTCCTGATAAGCTGAGACCAGGACTGCTTCTTCCCATGCATAAATTGCTGTCTGAGCTAAGATGTTTCCACAATGAGCATTTTAAGTTGACAATGTGTGGTTTTGAGGTAGTTTTTTGTGTGGAAATGTTGGCATTACACTTGTTTTGGGGTGTAAAAAAGAGTGGATTCTAATTAAGTCTTTTTTCCTACAGGTGCCCAACAGGGCGCAGTCCTATATTCTGAAGAGAATAAGACTGGTCCTTGACAGGAGATTCCAACAACAGGGTACCTATTTGTAGTTTTTCCTTTTTGTGCAGCTTCAGTCACCTCTGGTATATATTCCTCCTATTTGTGTGATGGATATTCCTCCTAAAAGGATATTACAACGGTTCTCTTCTACCACCAGAGTTTTTGTCAGAAAGGGTAGCCAAATTCAAATCCTTTGTCTGTTACTGTTTCTCTTAGAGTCCTTGTAATAATAGAGCTGTGTGTATATAGTCTGATATTATAGTAATAGTTCATCCTAAAAGGCTTGTTGACTCTATCTAACACACCTACTGCTTTGTTGTAACGTCTCTTACATAATAAAGTAGACTAATGACATTTGACATGATGCTTCCCAAGGAACTAGCAAGGCATCTAGCCTTGAATATGGCCTGCTCTATTGAACATTATCTGTGCAATGCAAGCACCATTTCATTCCTACCCCCCATAATTCTTGCCATACAAACTTCTTGCCATACAAATTCTATAGGAAGGATGCCCAGCATGGTGGAGAAGCCAAAATCCTTCTCTGTAGTTCTTCTTAGAGCTTGTTATCTGTTGATCACATAAGGTATGGTGAAAAGTGGGCTGTCAAACCAGACCTCTAAACAGTAGACCCTAGTCAAATTTGAGAGAATTAAATCACTGTCATGAAATTAATTCTGTTCCCTTCATAATTAAAGCTCTTCATCATGGGCTGCAATAGACTTAGACATTGTATCCAAACTGAAGGTTTTCCTCATACCCATAACACACAGCTATTGGTATGCAAATGGCATGGAAACGGAAAAATAAAGACAGTGCTTAATGGTTAAAAGAACGAATGTGGTGCCCAAAGCTCTACTCATAAGCCTGTGGTTGGAGCTATTAAAGTTTCAGTACGCCAAATACCAAGACTGCATAGTCCTAAATCCACCTTATGCATCTTTAATCCACTACCAGACACCCCCCGCCCCTTTAGCTAACTCTTAGAGGTCCCTGCTTTCTCCCTTGGTAATGCTTTTCCATCTTTCTCTTCCTCCTTCTTTCCTCTTTGTGTGTTTTTCTCTCGCTTGCTTTCGGCAAATGTCGAGCAAGTAAAATACAGTAAGGGCCTATCCACAAAAATGAGTGGTGGTGGGCCACTTCGCAGCCATCGGCTCAAATTAAGCACTGGATACAGATATTGTTCAAAATATATATTCTTATTCACAGTGGAGACAAAGGGTATATATAGAGAATATTCACCCACAAGATGAACGAGATTTCTTTGCATATGAAGCGAATTGGTACACAAGTACCACAGCCATAGTGGAGAACGTTCCCTCCTTTAGCTCTCTGGGCATCGGCTTATATAGTAGAATGTAAAACTAGGTGACACAATACAATCTACCACAGCAAGAACAAGGTGCAAATATACATCTCATTAACAAATAGTTTTTATAACATTAAACTACACGATACACTCTACTACAAGTCACACAAAACATCTTCCCTTTTTCCCTTTTATACGATGAAGCAAAGGAAAAGAAATAAACAAAAAACAAAAAAAAGTAAACACATAATTATTTATTCACAAACGTAATAATCCTTCATCCACAAAGAGAGCTTCACCTTCCCCTTTGTGCCTCTCATTCAGCAGTGCCTTGACTACAGAATCATCAATTGAGGCAGCTGTATTTAGTTACAGATATTTACTAATGGAGTTGATGAGGTGCCAACAATAATTTAAGGCCCACGCGTGCCTTCCGCTCCTGACCTCAATGCTGTTGTTGCTGCCGCCCTTCTAATGAGAAACAGGACCCTGCAGTAGAATGACAGTCTTACCCTAAATCCATTTTAATGCATTATTTCTTTCCTCTGCCAGACCGTTTTAGACACCTGATCAATCTGGTCTACTGTGGTTTTTCCAACGAATTATTTTCTAGCTTCGGATTCAGGAACAATCACGGCAGATGTACATCTCTATTTTAATCGAATTCGTTATTGATAAATGATCTAATTTCCTTTAATACATGTTATATGTCTTTTAGGGATAAAAAGGAAAAAAAAGCCTCTTTAATTTATTTTTCGAAACAATGTTATGTTGTAGATTATAGGCATTTGCTTATACTGGGATTTCTTACATAACAGATTTGAAAATATCAGATAACAAGTGCCTCATAGCATTTTTGCTGCGGTATGATAGATTGTATCCTTTAACACGAGAACCAATTGTGGTTGGTCTTGTCGGGCCACTATTTGTGTCTGCTTCTGTTAAAACTTTGAAAATTAGTGACATCTGTAACAAGATTTTATTAAAAATTGTTTAGAATTGCACTGCAAGATATGCAACCAGGAAAGTGAACAGGAGGCTCACTTTCTAATCTCCTTGTGACATTTGTGTGAGACAATGTAACGTTTTAACTGTTAAAAAAATAAAAAAGTAACATTCACCAGTTATAGTTGGCTCTGAAAATTATATCTTGTCCCCTTAGATAACTATGCCTCGCACCCCCACCATGCATAGTTTTCTCATCAGTGATTTTATAGAAAATGTTGCAGTGAGACTATCAATGATGTCATAGAAGATTTCATGAGTGATGTAATATGTGGGGTATTTGGCAGTGCACAGTGAAGGCGCAAGTTATAGTTACCTCAGGTCGCAAGTTATAGTTACCAGAGCTAACTATAACTGCTGAATTTCAGTGGTTGTACTTTTAAAATGTTATGTTGTCACTGAAATTTTAACCTAACTATAAAGTCACGTTACCTTTGTTTTTTCAGTGAATTTCAAGTTTTTTTTTTAATGCAATGCTTAAAGCCAACCCCTCTCCGCATACAACCTTCGGGCTGTATGTTTCAGGGTGTTGGCCATGGATCCTGGCCTATGGCTAGGCAGTCTGGTCAGCACCCCCGTAGGCAGCCAACTGCATGCTGACACAGCCTTAGACTGTGCACAGCACGGGGTTGACCACAGGACATGGTTTGTATCCAGGCCCTGTTTCCAACCCCCCACAGGCATACATCCCCATGCTGTGCATTGATTCAGCCATGTGCCACGGGGGTTGGCTGCTTCCAGGCCCTGTGGCCAACCCCATGCAGGCAGCCAACCCCTCACTGTGCATGGCATTGGCCATGTGCAGCAGAAAGGGGATGGCTGCAGGTAGTCAATGCCACTTTGTGCATGGTCTTCAGCTATGTGCAGCAGGGGGTTGGCCACGGGGTCTGACCTGTGGCCAGGCACTCTAGTCAACCACCCTTGCAGGCAGCCAACCTCCCTGAGCCAATAGCTGCCTTAGGGACCCCGTCCTCCAGGGGCATAGGATATGAAAATGGCAAGGAGGCAGCATGCTCCCTGGAGAAGTATGTCATTATAAAGGGATGGGGGCCACATGGCCCCCTCCCTAAGTCTTATTAGGCACTTGGTACCCCAGTCCCTGTAGACAAAATCCATATAAAAGCAGAGAGGGGCCATGTGCCCGCCTTCCCCAAACTTATTAGGCCCCATGGAGACTTACCCTGGGCCTGCATGGCGTTAAAAAGGAGAGTGGGGCCACACAGCACCCCTCCCTGAGCTCATTAGGACCCAGGGACCGGTTCCCTTGGGGCCTATTGCCATTAAGTGGGGAGGGGCAACACAGCCCCCTCCCCATTCCTATGATGACCCCAGTGACCCCATGCACCAAGCATGTTTTAATTATATAACTGTTACTCACCACTCTACTATGAAATGTGTTCTCCCAAATGATGAGATTTAAGATGCTAATACATCTTATAAATGGTATGATTTCATATGTGTTAAATGATGTAATATGAAATGGTGTAAGCATTGCCTGGACAAGGAGCGAGTAATCGTTATAGTGAGGTTTACGAGCTGAAAACAGCGTGTATGTAGGCGCATCACTCATAATAATATCAAGGTGGTACATAAATTATAAACTTAAGGTATAACTGTAACTTTAGAATTTGTAATGTTTGTGTAGTTTTAGTATTCTTTGTATAGAAACAAGAAAGAAAGGTATAGTAATTTAAAGTTTAAAGGTGATGCGTAAATTTTAAATGTAAGGTATAATTATAACTTTAGAATTTCTAATGTTGGTGTAGGTTAAGTCTGGTTTGTGATGAAAGAATGAAAACAAATTTTCCTCACCGTAGCTAGGTTTTAACCTTTGGTTCTTTCAGAGTATAGTAGGGTGGGGTTGTATAGAGTAGAGTGGGGCAAAATGTCAGTACGAGTGGAGTGACATAGAGTGGAATAAAGAGTCATAGAGTGGAGTGGTGTGTTGTACAGTAGTGGTGTGGCATACCCTTGAGTGGCGTGTCATACAGTTGAGTGGTGTGTTGTAGTGTGTCAAACTATTGTAGAGTTGAGTACAGTTGAGAGTCATAGAGTGGAGTACAGTTTTGTAGAGTGGAGTGACATAGAGTGTGGTAGAGTTGAGTGGCATAGAGTGTCATAAAGTAGAGTGGCATTGAGTGGAGTGAGGTAGAGTGGAGTAGACTGGAGTAGTCTGCCACAGAGTGGAGTCAATTGGGGTGGAATGGCGGAAGTTGCGTAGAGTGTCGTACAATGACAAAGAGTATACTAGAGTGTTTCACAGTGACATACTGGAGTATAGTGCTGTGCAGTGGACTGCCATAGAGTGGAGAAACATTTGGTAGACTGGAGAGGTGTGATGTCACAGAGTGAAAAGAAAGTGTTGCACAGAAGAGTGGACTGCGGTGACATAGACTGGAGTGCCATAGACTGCAGTGTCACACAGTGTTGTGTGTTATGCAGACTATTGTGGCATTGAGTGTTTTGGGGTAGAGTGTCGTGCAGAGTCAAGTAGTTCAGAGTCATGTCGTAGAGTGTTGTGTCATAGAGTGTCTTGGTGTCCAGTAGTGAAATGGTGTAGACTTGATTAGCATAAAGTGGATTGGCCTAGAGTGGAATTGCAGAGTGGACTGGTGTTTAGCGGAATAACATACAGTGGAGTTAGTAGAGTGGGGATGCACACAGTGGAATTGCATTGAGTGAAGTGGTGTAGACTGGACTTGCGTACAGTGGAATAGCATATATTGTAATGGTGTACAGTGGAATACTGTCTAGTGGGGTGGAGTGAGAGTGGTGTCCAGTTCAATAATGTATAGTGGAGTGGGGTGTCAGAGTGGAGTGGTGTCTTATAGAGTACTGTAGAGTGGCATGCAATTAAGTAACATTAGCCACAGTGGCGTAGAATTGAATAGTGTATAGAGAAGTGTGGAGTAGTGTAGAGCAGAGTGCCACAGAATGGTATACATTGTAATAGCGTTTAGTGGAGTGGCATACAGCAGAGTGGCGTACACTGGGATAGCGTGGAGTGGCATACAGTGCAGTAGCGCAGGAGTTGAATGGTGTAGCGTTGAGTAGCATACAGTTGAGTTCCATACAGTGAAGTAGTGTATAGTAGACTGAAGTAGAGTGGATTGGCATACAGTGGAATAGCTTACAGTAGAGTGCCATGGAGTAGAGGGTCGTAGAGTGGAATAGTGTGGAATGGAGTGGCGTACAGTGGAGTGACATAGAGTTAAGTGGCGTACAGTGCAGTTGCATACAGTGGAATTGCCTACAGTTGAAGAGTGGAGATGCATAGAGTGCAGTTGCATACAGTGGAATACCATGGAGTGGAGCTGAGTGGCACAGAGTAAAGTGGAGTAGCATTGAGTGGAGTGACATGTAGGTAAATTCCATAGAGTGGAGTGGCACAGAGTGCATTGGCATACAGTGGACTATCGTAGAGTAGAGTGGAGTGGCATAGAGTGAATAGTGTACAGTGGAGTGGCGTAGAATAGAGTGGAGTGGATGGTCATAGAATAGAGTAGACTATCATATAGTGGAGTGACATCATAGAGTGGAGTGTTGTGCGGTACAGTGAAGGGGAGTGGTGTGTAGTACAGTAGAATGGCATGGCGGGTCATAGAGAAGAGTTTAAAGAGACGTACAGTCAAAATGGCTGAATAGATGTACATGAATTTTAGGAGGGCTGTAGAATATAGTGTGCAGAGTAATGCAAGGCAGCAACTTGCGCTGCCATGCATATTCCCAGATTTACCAGACAATGCAGGGTGATGCATGGTGGCCTTGCGTTGCTTGGTAATTGTGCCTTAAGTATTGAGTTGCCCTTAGGACACCATTCGTGATGCAAGTGTAATGCAATACAAAGATAAATCTGTTCCTTATTTATATATTGTGCCATGGTATACCACTGTAACTTGCAGATATTCCACAGTGCATGCAGATAACAAGGCTGTATATGATTAGCTAATGGTTGCCTTTATGAAATCAAAAGGAAGTCATGTTCTGTTTACTACACTTTAGCTGTATTCTGGGTTAGGGTCTCAAAAATTAGTAAATAGTAGTTTTTTTTGTTGTCCCTTTCCTATCACCACTTTAACAAAGTGGTAATATATAGCAAAGTGTATTTTTCTTTATATTTTTCCACAAAGGTAAGAGAGTACTGCACTAGCACACAGGAAGTAGTGTATTCTTGGAAACATGTACCTTCTTTTTAATATATTTAAGTGGTGTTACACTTTTTCAGTATTTCCGAGGTACTCCGTACACTTTGTTCAAAAGAATGAAATATGTAAAAAATTTAACACACATTGTAGTACACTATATTTGTGAAATATGGAGTATTACAGGGTTTTTAGTACCAAAGTGACTTTGTTTTAAAATATATAGAAACTATTTGATCTTTCCCTACCTAGTATACACTTTCAGAAAGTGGCACTAGTAAGAAAAAATTGTAAAGCCTAATACTTACCTCTATCTAAGCCCCTAACCCAGAACACAGCCAAAATGTGCTTTAAACAACGTGGCTACTTTCAACATTTTAGAAAGCAGTCATTAGACAGTCACATAATGCCCGTTGATTGACATGTAGCATGTTAGTTTTGAGGAATTACTGTGGTCACCCCCGTCACCAGCAATCTCAAAACTTTGCACCCTCCTCCAAAGTAGATAAAGCTATAGGTCATGCATAGTTTTGTGGTGATTAGTCCAATGGGTGCATAGTTATTGATTGTCAAAAAGACAAGGTATTTCTATCTCGGGGAATCCTAACTATAACTACAGAGTGGCTGTCTCCACAATATACCTGTCAGTATGTACCTGAATTTCACTGTGTGTACCAATACATTTTAGAGTGAAATATGAATGTTAATCCTTATTTATCTGAAGTGACCTTAAGCCTCACTCTAGAAGACCCAGTATCTGTTTTTAGAGTAGTACTTTTGCACATTTGCATTATGTAACCTCTTTTTCAGTTTTGGCATTAGTGAACTCAGTATTCTGTTCAGGAATTATATTTTCTTCTCTAGGGGGTCTCATGTTTCCAAAGGGAGAGATCCTGCCACCTGCTCATTAGATAAATGTTCGCTAAAAGTAACACGTTTCTGGCACATGACTAGGTTCCACAGACTGGTATTGAAAGTAAACATATATAAACTGTCATAAACATCATGTATTTTAAAAGTAGGCTGCAACAGAACATTTTAGTGACCTCTGTTCAGGTGGAAGAACATTTTTTGGTTTAATTGAGGTGCTGCTGGCTATTTCTTATTTAACACAATTAAGACATGTAGACGTCACAGTATATTGGGTTTTATTGCGTAGAGAATCACCTTATCAGAAAGAAGAGAGGGCAATGCTGGTCTGGGCTTAACACAACATTCCCAGGTGCCAGAGGTAAGGCAGACATTTCCCAAAGGGGACTGAGGTAGAGAATGGCCCAGCCCTCAGCCTGATAAACTGGCTCAAGGTGTGAGTGTAAAACAAAACAAAATCTTAGGTAAAGTCCAACAGCATTTTCTCTGTGTTTTGTTTGCATACTATGCATGACTAATATTGCCCTATGGCTAACGTATTGTTAAAAAGGGAGTACACACATGTTGTCTGGGTAGTAGATGAGATGAAAGATAATATATATATTGGTTGGGTAGTTATGTTTGGAAGGAGTGTGGTATTAGGGAAGATAGGCAGGAGTGCCAGTACTTGAAGGACAGAGCTTTGAAGGATGATCATGTGAGAGAAAAAGGCCCTCTATTCTACTCAACCCAACTCCTTCATGAGCCTCTCCAAGTCTGACAAATACAAGATCTTCAGGTATGAGTGCGTAATACCTTATCTCCATTCTATGAGATCACCTAGAAGAAATACAATTGAAGGGAACCATATTTATTTTTCCATTCCTGCCCTGCATCCCTGCAAAAGGCCTTTAGACCAAATTCCTCTTACTGGTGTTTAATAAGATATATGCTGAACACTGGCCTCTCTTCATGGCGCCTTCATTGTAGTGGTACATTTGGACTGGGAAAGGCAGCTTATGCTGAATTAAACCAATACAGAATTAGATTATCTTTTAGCAGCCAAAGGGGGAGCTTAATGCTATTGTAGGTACTGAATGTTGCACCCATATTCCCAACACTTCCCTTGGCATACATGAACCGATAATTAATTTATGGGAGAGTGCCCAGAAATTACATGAATTACAGAGTGGGCCAGCTCTAAGTCCCAATAGCATCTGGATGTGGCTGGGGGGAGTCTTTGGAATCTGGGGACAGAAAATGTTTGAATCAATTATCACAATCGTTTTAATTGTGTTGGTCTTTTAAGCATCAGTAAAGTTAATGATCTGCATAATTCTAGGCTATTGCAAAACTAAAGGCACTGAAAAAACTTTCTTAAAATAAGGATTTAAAGACGAAAGTGATTAGGCTCTTTTTCCATTGTTGTAAAGAATGCTTCCTCCAGTAAATAAAGGAGAATTCTGCAAATATAATCCTATATTCCTATGTCATTCATTATTTCGTGTGTGTGTATGTGTGTGTGTATATATATATATTTATATCTCATGGTGTAGCCATCTACTTTATAATCAAATATGGATGTTGTTTCTTGGTGACCTAAAGTAATCTTTAACTTTATGAATTTTTGATAGATTTCATGGCTACAGTAGGCCCAGAAGGCATGTTTGTTTTTGTTGAGTAGAACATTTGCAGATTTCTGCAAAAAGTAATCATGTTTTCAGTTTTGACAAGCAGAAGATAGGTTATAGTTAGAAAATAGAATAAATAAACGTTGGAAATTCACTAAAAAAAAACAAAGGTTACAGAGGGCGTTATAGTTCAGTTCATAGTTTACATGCACAAAACCACAGAAATGCAGCAGTCAAGAAACTATAACTTGTGCCGTAAGGTAACTATAATGCGTGGCACCGCCATGCACAGTTTTATCATCAATAATTGTTTTGCTGTGTTGCACTGATATTATCAATGATGTCATAGAAGATGTCCTGACTGATGTAACATGTGGGGTAATTAGCAGTGCATGGCAAGGGATGAATTATAGTTAACTGAGGGCAGGAGTTACAGTTTCTAGTAGGTTATAGTACAGGTTAAATATATTTATATATATCTCAATATCTTAATCACCAACACGATCCGCAAGTGCCGGAATGCGGCAGTCTGAGTGTTGCTCTCATAGCATTAATTAGCTCACCTCACAAGTTTTATCCTTGAAGGTCAATCTTTGGTGCAATCAACTACCAATGAATCCTCTTCAGTGTATGAAAAATAACATTGTAAATGCAGAACCCTGTCCTCATTTTTTTTTTTATATATATATCTTGTTAAACCTACTCTTTAGTGGGGGGTTATGGCCAAGCTGGCATCCAAGATGGTTGCTCGACTCTGAAGCTCTGGTGGAGTGAGACCAGTTTTACCTAATATATTGGGCCCGCAGCAGCCCTTTTGTGGGGTCGACACCTGACTGCTGTGAGCGAGCGATGTCCCGCTACCTGCAGGATCCTTGATCGGATGCTACTTTGCACTTTCGAGCACTCTACATTGGCTTTGGGGAAGGCCAGCCCACGGTGACAAGAGCCACGGGTGAGCCTATGCTCTGAGGAGACCAAACCTCGTCCGGCTGCCAGTAGTGCCCAACTCCAGCCTTCGCCCCCTCTCGCTGACCACTTGGGAACAAAGTGGGTTAGATGTGAGAATATTGTGGCACTGATGACACGCCATCTCCAGCAGAATCTTGCTGTGGCCGACCTTCCTGTCCACCTCATGGCGGCTCCTGACGGGGTCCACAACGCACACACCCTCTCCACTCAATTCTTCTTCTACAGTGGCTCCCGGTATGTGAGGTCTGCAAGTGGAGGGGCTATGTGCATGCTGGGGCCTGCTGCCTGCGTGGCGGATGCCATTCCTGCTGGTGCTATTCCTGTGCCACTGCAGTGGTGATCCGTACACTCCACTATCAGCCCTTGGATGGCTCCAACTCAGCTGCACACCCTTCTCCTCAGTTGTGGTGCACACCCTACTCCTCAGTTGTGGTGCAGGCCCTGCCGACCCTCTACTGGAACCTATAGCCAGATGAATTTATCAGCTGCCCATATCTCCACTGTTCCAGGCAGGCCAAATATGCACAGAAGGCCTTGATCTTTTAAGTCCAGGGACACGTCACTCCTGTCTGCCCTCTAAGTAACACTATACCTATCAAATAAACCCCTTGGCAGCGACTCTGGACCTTACCTATTGGTTCTCATCTGTGCTGGGGCATGACACCACCAGGGGGCCCATCTGCACCATATGCCTCAACTATGACTTTCCTTTGCATCACCATTTGGTGCAAAATGCCCTCCTCCCCGTCACCCCCTCCTTGGCCTCACCTGCCACGGCGTGAGCCGTCCTCGATGGTGGTACATCCCTAAGAGGCCCTAGACATGATCACTGTGCAGTCATGGTCCACGGTAACAACTGACAGCGCAGGCTCCCATTTGCGACAACTAAAGTTACAGACACTCTGGACGCTGCCCCCACAATGGAACTGGGGACCACTGCGGCCATGCATAGTGTTCAACTCGCCAGCAAGGATGACATCATAGTAGAGCTCCACACGAGATTCCCCATCATTGACAATAAGTTTGATACTCCGGTCGGCCGTCTTGATTGCATGCGTTAGACACTAGATAGGCACCAAAGCAGACTGGAGATGCTGGAGGAGCACATTTCAAATCCAGAGGACAATGTCGCCTTGGCATCCAAATGACTTGAAAGACTCCTTAAAACATACGTATGTATATCCAATCAAGTAGGTGAATTGCACGATGTCTGTGCTAGAATGGCGTGAGTGGAGGCACAACTGATAGAGACAGACAAAGGTGCTGCACAACACGGAGGTTTCCCCCCCACTCACACATTGTGGCTCTTTGTTGACTGACTTTCAAGACCTGGGGGAATGTGAGACGCTTTTGCTGGGGAAATATGTGAGATCCTGCTAGCACGGGGAGGAAGCGCATCCTGGGTGCACAGACTAGACTGTTGCAGCCCCTAGGGGCTCCTCTTACACTCCCGAATTACTGTTGCCTGATAGCACCCAGGTCATGGATTATGAAGGTATCCGGGCCAGCCTATTACACTATTATATGCATTCTTAGAAATGGGGTCTCTAGTTGCCAGAGGTTTGCACCTGTCCAAGTAAGGACCCTCACTCTATTCAGGATAAGAGAGCCACACAGTTAAGATAACCCCTGCTCACCGCCTTGGTAGCGTTGCAAGAGCAGTCAGGCATATCTCAAAGGCAATGTGTTAAGTTTTTGGAAACACACACTGTAACACAGTGAAAACACCACAGTTTAGAAAAATAGGCAACATTTATCTGAGTAGAACAAGACCAAAATGACAACAATCCAACATACACAAGTCAAGATGCGAGGCTTTGACTTTGCAGTGCCGCAATCACACCACGGGGCCACAGTTGCTGCAGCGGAGTTGGATTTGGGTGTCACGGATGTCGGTGAGACAGCACTCGGGACCCATGCTGTGCCAGGACTGTGGAGAAACTGCGACAACGTCCGGCCTGTGTTGCAGGTCACGATCTTTGCACTTTTCCATGGCTCTGGTGCAAGCAGCGGCACAGAGTCTGACAGTGACACCAGTTCCGAAGTCGCTCCGTAGTCTTTGTGCTTGGTTTTGTCTTGGTTACACCACAGCGTACTTCCAAGGGCCCAGAACTGGATTTGGAGCCACTTAGAAAGTCAGGACTCTCAGCAAAAGAGCCCAGGTTCTGGCAGCTGAAGTCTTTGAGGGACCTGAGACTTTTTAACAGGAGGCAAGCTTAATTCAAGCCATTGGAGAACCTTGTAAAGCAGGATGTAGAAAACCAAGTCCACTCCTTTCAATCCAAGGACAGAAGCACAAGGCCAGCACAACAAAGTAACAGGCAGAGTGGCAGTACATCCTACAGCATCCAGCTCTTATTCCTGGCAGAATGTCCTCAGTCCAGAAGTATTGTTAATATGTGGTACCAAAGGTCCAGTATTTCTGTCTTTGAAGTAGGCAAACTTTAAAGAGAAGTCTTTATAGTACACAAGATCCTGTCTTTACCTACCCTGCCCCCAGACGCACTCCAGAGGGCTTGAGACTGCTTTGTGTGAGGACAGTCACAGCCTTATTCAGGTGTAGGTGTAATCTCCTCCCACCACTCTAGGCCAGGAGGGCCCATCAGCCTGGTGATGGACCATCAAGATATGCAGGGCACACCTCAGCTGCCTTTGTGTGACTGTATTGAGTGAATGCACAAACAACCCCACTGTCATCCTCACCCAGACATGTGTAGATCCGACAGACAGGGGCACAGAGCGGTTAAGCAAGAAAATGCTCATTCAAAAACTGAGTGTATTACAGGCTTGAATATAGTGTGAAGTCACCCCAGGTTTAAATTCATAATGTCTTTAAAATAGGCTAGTCACAATAAACGAAGTCAGGCAATATGCCATTATCATTACTTTTCATTATAAATCGAACAGTTTTCTGGTATTTAAAGTGCCCTTGATCACTGGCTTGGCGCAATAACCATCTCAGGCCTACCATTTTGAGTTCACCACCACATAACGCATTGGTGGCTGGTGATATTTTAAAGTGATGGGGCATAAAAGTTGTGAATGACTTTTCAGTAACAAGTAAAGTGAGCAAGCTTGTTGGAAAAATGTATGGTTCGGGGGGTACCGCCCTTAAAGAACAATTTGAAAAAAAGATTGGCAATTTGTGCATTCCAAAACACATTTTAATAAAGAAAGCATGACGCTCTATAAAGTAATTGTGAATGTGTAGTCTTTAACCCCTTTGCTGCCAGGCCGTTTCCCCCTCCTGTGCCAGGCCTTTTTTGGCTATTTGGGGCAGTTCGCGCTTAGGCCCTCATAACTTTTTGTCCACATAAGCTAGCCAAGACAAATTTGCGTCCTTTTTTTCCAACATCCTAGGGATTCTAGAGGTACCCAGACTTTGTGGGTTCCCCAGAAGGAGGCCAAGAAATTAGCCAAAATACAGTGAAGATTTCATTTTTTTTTTTAAATGGACAAAGTGGGTGCAAAAGAAGGCTTGTGGTTTTTTCCCTGAAAATGGCATCAACAAAGGGTTTGCTGTGCTACAATCACCTGCTTCCCAGCTTTCAGGAACAGGCAGACTTGAATCAGAAAACTCAATTTTTCAACACAAACTCGGCATTTTACTGGGACATACCCCATTTTAAAAAACATTTCTGCTTTCACCCTCCTTCCAGTCATTGACAGAAATGGGCATGAAACCAATGCTGGATCCCAGACACCTAAACATTTCTGAAGAATAGATAAAATTCTGAATTCAGCAAGGGGTAATTTGTGTAGATCCTACAAGGGTTTCCTACAGAAAATAACAACTGAAAACAAACAAATTGAAATTGAGGTGAAAAAAACAGCAATTTTTCTCTACGTTTTACTCTGTAACTTTTTTCTGCAATGTCAGATGTTTGAAAGCAATATACCGTTACGTCTGCTGGACTCTTCTGGTTGCGGGGATATATAGGGTTTGTAGGTTTGTCAAGAACCCTAGGTACCCAGAGCCAATAAATGAGCTGCACCCTGCAGTGGGTTTTCATTCTATACCGGGTACACAGCAATTCATTTGCTGAAATATCAAGAGTGAAAAATAGGTATCACGAAAACCTTTGTATTTCCAAAATGGGCACAAGATAAGGTGTTGAGGAGCAGTGGTTATTTGCACATCTCTGAATTCCGGGGTGCCCATACTACCATGTGAATTACAGGGCATTTCTCAAATAGACGTCTTTTTTACACACTCTCTTATATTTGGAAGGAAAAAATGTAGAGAAAGACAAGGGGCAATAACACTTGTTTTGCTATTCTATATTCCCCCAAGTCTCCCGATAAAAATTATACCTCACTTGTGTGGGTAGGACTAGCGCCCGCGACAGGAAATGCCCCAAAACACAACGTGGACACATCCCATTTTTTGACAGAAAACAGAGGTGTTTTTTGGCTAAGGGCCTACCTGTAGATTGTGGCCTCTAGCTCAGCCGGCACCTAGGGAAACCTACCAAACCTGTGCATTTTTGAAAACTAGAGACCTAGGGGAATCCAAGATGGGGTGACTTGTGGCGCTCTGACCAGGTTCTGTTACCCAGAATCCTTTGCAAACCTCAAAATGTGGATAAAAAAACACATTTTCCTCACATTTGGTGACAGAAAGTTCTGGAGTCTGAGAGGAGCCACAAATTTCCTCCCACCCAGCATTCCCCCAAGTCTCCCGATAAAAATTATACCTCACTTGTGTGGGTGGGCCAGGTGCCTGCAACAGAATAAGGCCAAAAACTTGTAGAGATAGAGGGGATAGCACAGCGAGTTGATAAGGACATATTCTTCTTTTATACATCTTTAGACTGACTCTGCTTTGGGGACCCACACAAGAGAGGTGTCATTTTACTTGGGAGACTGAGGGGAACGCTGGGGAGTAGGAATTTTGTGCTGGAGCGGTGATCGTACAAACAAAAGTCAGGAAAATATGCTTTTTTAAGCAAATTTTGAAGTTTGCAGAGGAGTCTGGGGAAGAATATGTTAGGGGATCCACGCAAGCCACACCTCCCTGGACTCCTTGGGGTGTCTAGTTTTAAAAAATGTCTGGGTTTGGTAGGTTTCCCTAGATGAAGGCCACACCCAGGACCAAAAACATAGGTGCCCCCTCCCCCCCAAACACAGATAGTTTTGCAATATATCATTTTGATGTGTCCACATACATCTGATGTGCCAAACACAAAAATTGTGATAAGAAATGCACTTAGGTTATGTGAAAAAGACCCCTCACCCACCAACCAAGTTGGTGGCATGCTTCGTCATCGGGGTCTCACCTGAGACACCTAGTGTGTCTCAAGTGTGCTGCGACGCCTGATTACAGCGGAGCAGGTTTTGTCATTTGTACCACACATACTGGTTGGATTTGGCACGAGGGTGAGTGATGGTTCAGTAGATAAAATTTTATTAACAAGAGATTTCACAAAAGTGAAATGCACTGGTAATAACTGAAAGGACAAAAAACTGAACCAATGACTCACAGCTCGTGAGGTGTAAAGCCATGGCAAGGCACACACCTTTCATACATGATATACACAAGACCATTCACGCCACCAGCCATGGGCCCAGCACATTACAACACTCACATCGACAGACCGCGCCAGTCAAGGGCCCATCACATTCATACACACACATGCCTGATACAGCAATCACACCAGCTGATGAGTGTGTGGACTGGCGTTTGGCTGGCACTGCTAGCCAAGCACCACCCCACCCATACCGCCAGCCAAGCGGCACCCCAAGCACACCGCCAGCCAAGCGCCACCCCACCCATACCGCCAGCCAAGCGCCACCCCACCCATACCGCCAGCCAAGCGCCACCCCACGCACACCGCCATCACTTTTTTTGTTGATTTACAACAAAGAAACCACTAACTACTTATAAAATAATTACAAAACTACAAACACAAAAGCTCTAACTAAATACATGACAGTAATGCCAACCGTGAAACCAAACATATGAAAGTATAAAATAGGCAGTTTACCCTCACGGTATTTCCCAAAAGTTTTATCTTGTGTGGTAACTTCTAAAACAGCTGGGCACACACAGCCCAGGCTTTGAAGGGCATTCGGGGCAGTACATCCGGCTCTCCCTCCGGATTGATCTCCGGGCACATACTCTACATTTCTTTGTGGGCAAGTCTTTTTTGGGAGTGGGAGGAATGTGATCTGGAAAGTGGCGATCCTTCAATCTAGCCACATCCTCCACCACTTCTACTCCAGGAACTGTTGCCCGTTCCACCACAATAAGGCTCTCTATCACTGACTCCTGAAATGTAAAAAATTTCATCCTTGACTCAGGTAAACAATCCTTGAACACAATAAAAGTATTAAAAGTTGCCAAATGAAATAAATGTAGGGCCAACTTTTTATACCACACGTAAGACTTACGAAGAGCAGTGTAAGGTTCCAACCTCTGATCTACTCTATCAACACCACCCATGTGCCTATTGTAGTCCAAAATGCACGCAGGTTTGCTCACTTCCGCAACCTGACCCCAAACAGTCACAGGGGAAGTACTCTCATCATGGATGGTAGATAGCATGTACACATCCCTCCTGTCTGAAAATTTCAAAGATAGCAGCTCATTATTCCGCAAGGCACTGCACTGTCCCCTCTCAAGTTTTTTTACAGACAAGCTCCCTTGGATAGCCTTTCTGGTTAGAACGGATTGTGCCACAAGCAACAGTGTCCACTCTGAACAACTCCTTGAACAACTGCACTCCAGTGTAGAAATTATCTACGTACAAATAGTGACCTTTGTTAAACAGTCGTCTACCAAGTTCCCACACAATTTTTTCGCTAACTCCAAAAGTGGCCGGACAACCAGGAGGGTCAATACTGAAATCCCTACCAGTGTAGACCCGGAAATTATACACATATCCTGTACTGCTTTCTGACAGCATATACAATTTAATCTCATACCGTGCCCTCTTACTAGGAATGTACTGCTTAAAAACTAAACGCCCCTTGAAAAGGACCAAAGACTCGTCTACACTTATCTCTTTGCCTGGAACATAGACCTCTGAAAACCGATCTACAAAATGATCAAGGACAGGCCTAATCTTAAAAAGACGGTCACAATCAGGGTGATCTCGTGGCAAGGCTAAAGCATTGTCTACAAAATGTAGCATACGAAGAAGAAGCAAATACCAATTACGTGTCATAGTTGCAGGAAATATAGCCGTTGCCATCAAGGGACTAGTAGACCAATAAGAAGCCAGTGACGGCTTCCTGATCAACCCCATCAAAAAAGTCAAACCTAAAAACTTTTTCATCTCTTCCAGATATGTGGGAACCCACTGAGTAGCTCTAGACTGAGGCTTAAGTCTTGCAGCGTTGTCCCGCAAATATTGCTCTACATACAAATTAGTCTGCTCCACAATCTCTTCCAAAAATACATCGTCCATAAACAAGTGAAAGAAATGGACAGGCAATTTTTTTTACGTATTGACTCTACACCCTGGGAGACCAGTAAATGCAGGTAACTGTGGCTGCTCCATGTTTGGGGCAATCCAGGTGTCAGGTCTTCTAATGGGAAACCCTTCAGCCCCAGGCTGCACTCTTGGCACATCAATGTCCTCCTCTACAACAGGCCCTTCATCTGCACTGAGAGTAGCTTCCTCATCAGAAGAATACTCTCGGACAGAAAACTCACTGCCAGAATCACTCACTTCCTCCTCTGCCTCAGATGCAGAGTCAGTCTCGTAATCATGGTCTGAAGATGACTCAAAGAGCATGCCAACAACATGCTGAGCGGTCACTCTGCGGCTAGCCATGATCCTCACTAACAACAAATGGATTGCCAACAACAACTAGTACTAAAATAAGTAATAAACAGAGTGTAGCTTTATCACAAAGAGTTATATACTAAAAAACTATACCACTCACTTGCCTGAAAAAGCTACTCACCAGCAACTACTCTGCACAGACACAGCAATCACCAATGATATCCCACCAAAAAGAAAAAAGAAAAAAGCAAATTAAACATATGACAACTCAAATAACATTGTGCTCAAATCTAAGGACAATTGCACACACAATACTGCATTTAGTACACCACCTACAAGCATGTCATTCATGCATGTCAGCAATACTCCTTTAGAGTAAATTGCTTTCACTTACCTAAAACATGCAACTATGCAAACCGCAGGACAACTACTGCCAAAACAGCAAGGATCCACAGCAAAGGAAGCAAAAGCTTTGAACTAGAACAAAAAGAAGAAATAAACTGTTATAATCACAAATACAAATACTTCGCCAGTTGAAAAACACCCCACCACCAAGAACTTAGAAATTGTCCCTGATGCCTAAGTGGCTTCTGCCCCACTAGGAGGCAGATGGGCCTAAAAAAAAAAATAGGCTGATCTGCCTCCAAGGGGGGCGACCCTTGCCAAAGGTGCCGCCGCCCCCCCACACACAAAACACACACACACACACACACACACACAGGATCCCTGGTGCCTAAGTGGATTCTGCCCCCCTTGGGGGCAGATGGGCATATAAAAATTGGCCGATCTGCCCCCAAGGAGGGCAGAAATGGCCAACAGCTCTGTGCCCACTTTAGGGGGCAACCCTTGCCAAAGGGGACCAACGGGGGCACCCCCAGCACTAAACAAAAAAAGGGGAACCAAAAAAAAAATCCCTGCCATATTGGTGGTTTCCGCCCTCCTTGGGGGCAGATGGGCCTACAAAAATAGGCCCCTCTGCCCCCAAGGGGGGCAGAGATAGCCAATATGAAGTTTCCCCCTTTGGGGGGCGACCCTTGGCCAAGGGGTGCCCCCAAACACACAAAACACACACCTCACTATCCCTGGCACCTAGTGGGTTTCGACCCCCCCCCCGGGGGCCAGACCGGCCAAAAACATGGCCTATCTAGCCCAAGGGGGAGCCGAAACATATAAAAAAATTATTGCCCCCGGGGCAGCAACCCTTGCCTAAGGGGTTGCTTCCCTACAACAAAGAAAATAATTTCCCTGGTGTTTAGTGGTTTTCACCCCCCCCCCCACCCACTGGGGACAGATTGGCCAAAAAATTGGCCGATCTGCCCTTGGGGGGGTGAAATAAGAAAAAAATATAGCCCCCACTGGGAGTGACCGTTGCCTAAGGGCTTGCTCCCAAACAATATGCTGTAAATAAAGCATCCCTGGTGTCTAGTGGTTTTTTGACCCCCCCCCGGGGGCAGATCGGCAGAAAAATCGGCCGATCTTCCCTTGGGGGGGGGGGGGGGGCGAAAAAGGAAAAATATGGCCCCCAATGGGAGCGACCCTTGCCCAAGGGGTCGCTCCCCAAAACAACCAACATAAGAAAATCCCTGGTGCCTAGTGGGGATTCCTGCTCCAGGATCACGGGCCCCGTCCGTGATCCTGGAGCAGGAATCCACAGAAAACAGGCACCGGGGGAAAGGAAAAACCCTTTCCTTCCTTTCCCCGTGTCTGTTTTCTCCCCACCCCCAAAGAAGAAAGGACTCACCTTTCTCCTGGACGCGCTGGAAGCAAATGGCTTCCAGCGCGTCCCTCGACAATATTTGATGACGTCGCGCGCTGTGCGCACTGACATCATCGGATTGCCAAGGGGGTGGTCGTGGGCAGAAAGGGAAGGACTTCCCCTTCCATCCACGACCCAAGCCCAAGGGGGGAGCGCTAGCGCTCCCCCCAGTTCCCGGGTGCAGGACGAGGTGATCTCGTCCAAGGCACCCTAGGGGTTAAATATTTAGACACATAAACAGTTTCCCAAATCTTACTGTATTGATATGTTCAACAGTTATTGTAGTGTGCAAACTGTACAGTGCAGCAACTTTAGGTCCTGTAAAGTGTGTGCTTGCTCAGTGTGCTGTACTGAGTACAGCATCAACTTTAGTGGAAAATGCTCTAACCAGACTCGGGGAAGCACCCACAGCTGCTTGCTGCAGTCAGTCAAATAGAAATATGCCCAGACAGGGCTTTAAGTGGGATGAGAAGTGATGGTCTCGGAAAGGGGTGTGGCTGAAATATGTGAGCTAATTTTCTGTAATTTTCCTAGTGTGCCACCCACTGGTATTTTGGTTTCTTTCTGAGCTTTTTGTTATTGCAAAAAGATTTATAATAACTGACATACATTTAAAACCTGCTAGGACTTTTGGAGTTGTCAATGGTTCTTAGTAGTTATAGATATATGAGTAACAACAATGATTTTGTTGTAAATAGTTAATATGGAAAATGAATGTGGGAAACTGTGAATTAAATATTATTGACGCATGTAGAAGGAGCATTACTCTTTATTTATGTGCACTTTGTTAGACATGTATGCTATTTTTCTCTCCACATCTTGCCCATCTGCAAATCTTAAACTTCATAATTTTCCTCTTCAGCACCCTCTTTTCACTGTCTCCTGAATGCAGTTCCTCCCATCGCCTTTACTTCATTGCTGCTAAGCATACACTGCACTCATTCACACGTAAGTACTTAATTTTCTTTTACTTGCGCCTTGTCAATATTTTGATAACTGTATACTCCCTTCACACACATTTAGATGGAATTTCAATTATAACTGGAATTATTGACCATCACTGTGTGCTCTGCAGAGACACCAATCCACTGACAGGCAGTGTCAGAAATATGCACTACCTCGAGCCTCAGTGCCAGAGCTTTCAATCGCAGCCCGTCAAACACCTGGCGGGAATCAAAGTATGCACTATACCAGTTTAATAAGAAACACAACAAAAACACAAATGCAACATGTTGGAAGTAGCTTACACTCTAAGGGACTGCAAAGAGTAAGTAAAACATATGAATTAGAAACTGGAAGTAAAATGGCTGACATGCATTGCCTTAACATTAACATTAAGATTCATTGTTCAGAAATGAATCAGCGTTTTTGGCATTCATTTTAATGGCTTGAATATAGGGCTTGACAACTATCCGTTTCACTGTCTCTTTTAATGTTACATGACACTGACTGATCTCTAACAGTAGCATCCAAAAAAACTTAGCATGCTACAGTGTATGTCTTTAAAATCAAAACATGTCCAGAGTGAGGTTAAAACATTCAAAAACTGTTGCGCTGATCAATCTAAAAAAAATCAGGACCATAAAGAGCATCAAGTATGCACCCCTAATTCTAGACATGCATACTCAGAGCATTTAATGTTTTTTTTGTACATTTTTCTGGTGTTCCACAAATCAAGACCCTATTTGTAAACATGTCTCCCTTTGTGCATGACTCCCTCAAAAACTGAGGTTATTTGGTGCTTCAATTCTGTCCTTTGATGTCTCTCCAATATGCTCCAATCCCATCACTTCTAAAACTGATAATTGCCATTAAAATTGTAGCTTTACTTTAAATAGGAGAAGTATTCAAAGTCCCTGTGTATGCATAGTATTTTCTACTGATAACATAAACTGCAACACTATATTGGACAGAGAGTGAATAATTTGAGATGATTTTATTATTTGCCCAGGTCCAAGTAGTCTGTTTCATGTTATCCGTGTTGAGGTCAACCTGGGTTAGTTTCCCCTGTCATGTTTGTGGAGGGAAGTTGCTAATGGTGAGCTGAGCATATTTCTACTTAATTATGCAAGGAATCAGTGAACAGCCACAGTTTACGACTCCTTTTTTTTTTTTAAATCAGATATTTTTTTAATCAGATTTTTTTAAATCAGATTTATTGGTATATATTCCGTTTATATCTTTTTTTTAACGTGCTTAAAATGATAAATGTTCTGTGGGTATTATATTGTTCTTCTAAATGGTAGTTCAACTCTCACCATGTGCGAACATCTACATTTTTGCTTTTAGAAAAAAGGGTCTGCCTTCCCCGGGACCGTGAAACTGGAGCAGTAAAATTGGAGATCAGGAAACAAATTAGAGTATCATCTCGTATGTGCTGCATTGTGGAATCCTCATCTTATTAGCAATTTGTACATAGAAACCAACAAACTGTAGAATGAGCAAATCCGTCCAGGTTGTTTTCCTTCAGCTGCAAACACTACAATTGCTTGTGTGATCATGTCAACCTGTGAATTAAAATGTCTCATGTTGGTATGCATAAGTAGACAGCTTTAAATAATGAAGTAGAAAGTAATCATTATTTTAATTTTGAAATTATTTACTCTGCCGCCCATAAATGGTGATGACTTTAAAGTGGGTTTTGCGCACTATAGCAATCGTGGTTACATTTATGGGGGCAAGCAGCATGTGTAGTATTTACAGAGATACAGTTCGCACGTAAAAACTCTGTTGTTTCGCTCCTATTGCCAAAAAGTTACTTTCATTATCTTGACTCTGATATTTACTTTGGAAAAATCTTGAATCTGATGTTTACTTTAGAATCATGAACTTTCATTTGTGTAATCTAATCAGTTACACAGCAATTAAATTCACATTACCGGTATGCAAAATAAAGTGGATGATCGTTTTAATACTTCTGGTGTTGAATTGTGTCTTTTGGTTTTAGGGAGTATTAAAAACTGTTAAATTACAGCACCGCCGTGGAAATAATGGTGGATGTTGATTCATCAAAATTGTCGAAAGTTAATGCAATAACTTTATTGGCCCTTTGTCCTTCCCCTTAAAAGGGTCATATTTGCTGATGATGATCCAGGGAATAGATAAGGGGTAAAAACTACAGAAATCCAACAGATCTCTTTAAGTGTTGTTTCCTTTCTGATTCTTTTGCTACCGTTGTGACCTGTAGAACAAACCCATGGGACGAGAGGTAGTTAGGGACCACACACAATGTCAAACAAGTGATCCATACACACATGGACACAGGAAACTCAGTCTGTGATAGAAAGTTGGTTTCCCAACTAATATGACTTTGTCAAGAGGCCACAGCCTGACTCAAAGGAGGTGGTGAGAAGATTTGAGGTTAGATACAATACAAGAGTGTTTTCACAATTGCAATAAAAATAGAATGTTTGCCAAAGATACATACATTTAGAAGCACTTATAAAATATGCAACCTATGGGTAAGGTTTGAACAGTACCACTGAAATTTAATTTACTACACACAAACACTAAAAATATTAGATAAATGGCTCATCAACCAGGGGGTGGCAGAACCCAGTACTAAAGGGAGTCAAATAGGGAGTCTGACCATTCAAGGAATCTGTGATTTGGGCTCATAGGAAGAAAATACACACTCACAGCTCACAGAGAATTTCTATCAGCATTTGGATAGAACTTCCCATACAAGGTATGTGGGATATTGACCTCTTCACAACAAATTGCAGTATTGAGCAGTCAAATTTGGCACAGTGGAAATTTGTATAGCACGTAAGCCATGGAGCATGGTGGGTAAATAAGCTTAATGCCAAGATGGATGGATGGATGTTAGTGGAAGTTAACAGATTTTGGCTATACTACAAACGTAAATAAGAAATCAAAAGTACAAGGAGGGATCATGCTCACCAGTCAGTTACCATTCAGCGTACCTGCATTTGGCAGCTAATCTGGTAAAGCCTTCTTTTATAAATGGGTTCTCTGGTTGACAATCAGTTTGCATTCTGTCCAAACAGGTACCCTCACTCTAGTCAGGGCAACGGAGCAACCCACTTAGATAACCCCTGCTTACCCCCTTGGTAGCTTGGCACTAGCAGTTAGGCTTACCTCAGAAGCAATGTGTAGAGTATTTGTACCAACACACAAAGTAATACAGTGAAAACACTACAAAATGGACACCACACCAGTTTAGAAAAATAGGTAACATTTATCTAAATCAAACAAAACCAAAACAACACAAATCCAACATGCACAAGTCAATATATGAATTTTCAAAAGAGTAAGAATCTTACTCCGTAGAGAACAATGAAAACGTTAATTTTACACAAAGTACCTGGTTTGTGTTAAACATAAAGCTGCATGGGAAAAGTAAGCGTTGCGTCAATTCCTTACTCGCAAGTGAAGGCCGTGCATCGTTTCTTCTCCAGTTGGGCAGGAGATGCATTGTTTGTCTCCCTCACAAGAGAGCGATGCGTCATTTTCTGGACAGGGCATGCATCATTATCAGCAGCTGCCAGCGGGTGTTGCATTGTTTCTCTAGCTGCGATGCATTAATTCTTGCTGCGAAGCAGGTGGCCCATCATTTAATAAGCCGTGTTGCAGATGGTACGCCTTAAATTTCCCCGCACAGTGTTCTGTGAGTTGATTTTAGCTCTTGTTCTTCCAACTTCACCTATCAAGGGCCCATGGACTGGATAAGGCACCACTTGGCAGAGTAGAGAGTCCAGGTACTGGCAGAGGAAGTCCCTGATGGGCTGAGACTTCAAAACGGGAGACAAGCTCAGTTCAAACCCTTGGAGATTCTTCAAGCAGGAATGCACAGCAAAGTCCACTCTTTGTCCCCTTTCACAGGCAGAAGCAGCAACTGCAGGTTAGCCAAACAATGCACCGTCACAGGCAGGGGCAGTACTTCTCCTCAGCTCTTCAGCTCTTCTCCTTGGCAGAGGTTCCTCTTGGTTCCAGAAGTGATCCAAAGTCTGGGGGTTTGGATCCAATACTTATACTGCTTAGGCAAACTTCAAAGGAAAGTCTCTGTTGTTCACAAGATCCTGCCTTGCCCAGGCCAGGCCCCAGATACACACCAGGGGGTTGGAGACTGCATTGTGTGAGGGAAGGCACAACCGATTCAGGTGGAAGTGACCACTCCTCCCTCCACTCCAGCTCAGATGGCTCATCAGGATATGCAGTCTACACTCCAGCCCCCTTTGTGTCACTCTCTAGAGGAGATTCACAAACTTCCCCAACTGTCAGTCTGACCCAGACAGGGAGTCCACAAACAGGCAGAGTCACAGAATGGTTAAAGTAAGAAAATGCCCACTTTCTAAAAGTGACATTTTCCAACTAGCAATCGAAAAACCACCTTCACTAAAAGACATATTTTTAAATTGTGAGTTCAGGGACACCAAACTCTAAATTTCCATCTGCTCTCAAAGGGAGTCTGCACTTTAATATTATTTAAAGGCAGCCCCCATGTTAACCTATGAGAGAGATAGGCCTTGCAACAGTGTAAACTGAATTTAGCTAAATTTCACTGTTAGGATATGTAAAACATATAAGTGCATGTCCCACCTTTAACATACACTGCACCTTGCCCATGGAGCTACCTAGGGCCTACATTAGAGGTGCCTTACATGTTTAAAAAGGGAAGGATTGGGCCCGACAAGTGGGTACACTTGCCAAGTCGAATTGGCAGTTTAAAACTGCACACACAGACACTGCAGTGGCAGGTCTGAGCCATGTTTACAGTGGTATTATAGTGGGTGGCAAAACCAGTGATGCAGGCCCACTAGTAGCATTTGATTTACAGAACCTGGGCACCTCTGGTGCACTTTACTAGGGACTTACGAATAACTCAAATGTGCCAACCATGGATAAGCCAATTACACATACATTTTACATCGGAACACTTGTACTTTAGCACTGGTCAGCTGTGATAAAGTGCCCAGAGTACCAAAAACAGAGTCCAGCACACAGTCAAAACATGGGCAGCAGAGGCAAAAAAAGACAAGGGAGACCATGCCAAAGATGCCAGGTCTAACACCTTCTATTGCTCACTGGTGAAGGATTGAACATGCTTCTTGGAATTCTGTCTGCATCTTTAATCTTGGAGTGACTGCAGAATTTCAAGCATGTATGGTCATCTGCAGCAACTGAACAGGTCTGTTGAATTTCTGAACATATATAGACTTAATCATAGCCTTTGATATACATACACCTATGCAGCTCATCATAAAATAAGTACTGCACCAGGTAATATGGCTTGAGCTTATTTGCTTTGTCCTTAACAGATGTGCAGGAGTCAATTGATGCTCAGTTCAAGTGCACACTTACAGTTCCGAATTCCTACATCTTGGAGAAAATGTGGTTTAGGCAGGAATTGCCCTGTCTCCAAAAGCATTGAAAGGCTTGTGCCTCCATGACACCAGGTGGGGATTTTCTAGAGGTCTATTCTAGCACAAACAATGTGTGTGTCTACTTCAGACAAGCACATGGGCCAAAGAAGCAAGAGGCAAGATGAAGGGTATTGAGTTTGTGGGAGCCAAACTTGAGTAATCATCTGAACCCAAATATTTGATCACCCCAAAATGTTACCAACATAATTTAGCTCCAGTGTCTTCTGTTGATCTATCGGTTAGAGCCTACACTCCTCTTCAAAAAACCAGAATCATAGCAGAGTTAAATAGAATAACGTATTGGAAATGTGAGGTCTTAGTTAAGGAGCAAAAAGAGCTCAAAAATGTATTTATTGCACAATATTCAAGTGCAGTACAGGGAAAAATGTATGAATTGCCATGAAGGCCCAAATAGAGGAGCACAGATAAATGCAAAATCATAAAACTATATAATATATAGCTAATCAAAATCTAGGCAAACATTCAAAGTGTCAAACTCATAAGGAGCACTGACAGCATGTCGCCATGAGGTAAATAGTAAAAGAATACCACGAACAACAGAATCCTAAAGGTTTTAGAGACACATCACACAAGCTATTACTAGATGCTATAAATTCAGTATAATATGATTATGGTTTGGGTCACATTTGACAAATAAGAAACAGCAACATTATAATTAAAACTGCACAGTTATTTAACATTCATCAACTTCGCAAGGGAAGGCAGATCTTCTGCTTATTTTCTCAGCAACTGCATTCCAGAGATGTATAACACAAATAAAACATTTCTTAAACAAAGGCTCATAGCATTAGCACTAACATCTTTAGTGGAACTTCCGGCATAAGTCCTTGAAATGATACTTCAGGTACACAACGTGAGCTTCATTCACAAGACACTTTTTCTAATAATGTTATATTTTGCTAATACATTTGTTTTTTACTTAAATTCAAATTCAGATGTATTGAAAAAGTTAGTACCCATATCCCTGATCAAAGTATGACTGTGATTTCAGCAGCTTGTAGGTTTTATTAACTTGCCATGGATGGGCTTTTTTGTTAAATTGGATTTATCCTCAAGTCGTTCACTTGATGCTCAATGGAAACAAGGGGAGAAATGGTTTTGCAGCGGTACACTGATTGGGAGGAGGGCAAGGCAAGAGCAAGTTGAACAGAAAATTTCAAACTGCACCAATTTAAAAAGTAATGGCTTGTTACATGAACATGTGGCATAAATATTCTTAATATTATTTACACTTCTAAGTGTTCGAGGTAACTTGTTTCAAGGCACAACACCCTTAGCTCATTGGTTACAACCCTAATTATCAAAAATAATTTTCAAATTACTTTTGCACATTTTGAATGTTCCAAAAAACACTACAACATGCTATTCTCACTGTTTATCAGTGGAAAGCAACTATACTCAATATTAATTTCAGTGTTCATACAAAAAGATGTTCCCATCATCTAAGGTGAACCCTATCGAAAGGTGCACTAAAAACAATTCAGGTCATCCGAGCTCCTGGACATGTTTGCAAACACCATTACCCAATGATTAAAAAGAAAGGAGATCACTGGATGTCAGAAGAACAAACCACAGGTAAAGTTGCTTTACTGCAAAGTAGCATACATGTTATGAGCAGCTAGAATCTGTTTAGTGGGTAAAGGGGCATGCTATCGAAAGGCACTACATTTGCAATCCAAATTCATAGGTTGTTACAGGAGTTCTGACACAAAGCCAGTCTTGAAGTTTTACCTTATAGGGAAGTAGTAGACCACAGGATAGGAGAATGGGATTAGAGAGAGAAGGAGAGATCCTGGGTATTGTCACCTAGCATTGCTAAACAGATAGGTTCATTTTGTTCTATAGGAACATTGATACTTAAAAACATGAGAATACTTTTAGTACTGCTGTAGTGTTGACATTGGAAGTTATTTATTGGTATCATATATATATACTGTACATTTTGCTACTCTGTATATTCCAGTCCCATTACAGAATTGAAAATGAATGCAATAAGGTGGATGTGATAACTGTGAACAACACTCTAAATCCTTACGCACTGTGTGCTAAAGAAAGCTGCCTTTAAATGTGGTTGATAACTCATGATTCAGTTTACTCAGAAGATTACTGTTTGACTTTAACATGAAAATAAATTCTTAGCATAACATAATTCATCCATAGCCTTACAAATGATATACTTATTATCAGTATCTCCGCATCACATTTGTATGCGACAATTCTATGCTTGCAATTCCACTGACTTAAATATAAAATTATTTGCAATGATTGAGTTCTTAAACCAAGAGTATTACTTTTTGTAGGAATAACATAGTGCAAAGTAGAGTGCACAATCCTAACAGATGAGTGTTGGTGAAAATAAGTTCAATATGTGTGTAGTCCTAACAGATAGCTTTATCTGAAAACAAGTGCAATAGAGTATGTAATCCTAATGGGCAATCTTGGTGTAAAAACTAAGTGCATGTTCATATCCTTTGTCAAATACTATGAGAGGGTAATTCTCTGATATAACTAATGTCTTTTGCCAGCTTCTCAGCATAGTAGATCAAAAGGATCGCTTAGCGAGGATGCTATGGAACACAAAGAACATATACTCTTGCATTCAAGGAGGGCGCCCATACATTGTGCAACTATCTATTCTCTTTGGGTCCTGAAGACATGCAAGGTCAGGGGATTCCTAGTTCCACAAGCATTAAATTAACTGCATCACACATCCTCTCAGTTGTCCTCTGCAAGCCAAATGTTGTGGAAACAAGATAAGAGTCCACACCATTGAAGGGTACACCAAGGGGAGCACTATATTCACACATTTGGAGTCTTCATTGCAACTAGGGGTTCATCCAACTCACCCAAGAAAGTGAAGGGGAAGCACTCCATTAGCATGTTTTTGGTCTGATTTGCTGAAATTCCTTGTTTTGTGATCCTGATACTCAGTCCACTTTGCAAATACCCAAATCATTTACCTAGACCCTATCCACTCTTGGCCTGCTTACTAATGCACTTGTTATCCCTTATGTGTAACCAATAGTAGGAAAACTTTGCACTTATTTTGGGTAGGGCTAGTTTTGTAATATAGAGTATAGGTTTCTCAGTATATGTATTATCCAGATGGAATTGTTTAGATATATGTAAAACACCACAATTTTTAGATGTCTGAACAGCAAAAAAAAATCTAAGGACATATACAGGGAGTGCAGAATTATTAGGCAAATGAGTATTTTGACCACATCATCCTCCTTATGCATGTTGTCTTACTCCAAGCTGTATAGGCTCGAAAGCCTACTACCAATTAAGCATATTAGGTGATGTGCATCTCTGTAATGAGAAGGGGTGTAGTCTAATGACATCAACACCCTATATCAGGTGTGCATAATTATTAGGCAACTTCCTTTCCTTTGGCAAAATGGGTCAAAAGAAGGACTTGACAGGCTCAGAAAAGTCAAAAATAGTGAGATATCTTGCAGAGGGATGCAGCACTCTTAAAATTGCAAAGCTTCTGAAGTGTGATCATCGAACAATCAAGCGTTTCATTCAAAATAGTCAACAGGGTCGCAAGAAGCGTGTGGAAAAACCAAGGCGCAAAATAACTGCCCATGAACTGAGAAAATTCAAGCGTGCAGCTGCCACGATGCCACTTGCCACCAGTTTGGCCATATTTCAGAGCTGCAACATCACTGGAGTGCCCAAAAGCACAAGGTGTGCAATACTCAGAGACATGGCCAAGGTAAGAAAGGCTGAAAGACGACCACCACTGAACAAGACACACAAGCTGAAACGTCAAGACTGGGCCAAGAAATATCTCAAGACTGATTTTTCTAAGGTTTTATGGACTGATGAAATGAGAGTGAGTCTTGATGGGCCAGATGGATGGGCCCGTGGCTGGATTGGTAAAGGGCAGAGAGCTCCAGTCCGACTCAGACGCCAGCAAGGTGGAGGTGGAGTACTGGTTTGGGCTGGTATCATCAAAGATGAGCTTGTGGGGCCTTTTCGGGTTGAGGATGGAGTCAAGCTCAACTCCCAGTCCTACTGCCAGTTCCTGGAAGACACCTTCTTCAAGCAGTGGTACAGGAAGAAGTCTGCATCCTTCAAGAAAAACATGATTTTCATGCAGGACAATGCTCCATCACACGCGTCCAAGTACTCCACAGCGTGGCTGGCAAGAAAGGGTATAAAAGAAGGAAATCTAATGACATGGCCTCCTTGTTCACCTGATCTGAACCCCATTGAGAACCTGTGGTCCATCATCAAATGTGAGATTTACAAGGAGGGAAAACAGTACACCTCTCTGAACAGTGTCTGGGAGGCTGTGGTTGCTGCTGCACGCAATGTTGATGGTGAACAGATCAAAACACTGACAGAATCCATGGATGGCAGGCTTTTGAGTGTCCTTGCAAAGAAAGGTGGCTATATTGGTCACTGATTTGTTTTTGTTTTGTTTTTGAATGTCAGAAATGTATATTTGTGAATGTTGAGATGTTATATTGGTTTCACTGGTAATAATAAATAATTGAAATGGGTATATATTTTTTTTTGTTAAGTGGCCTAATAATTATGCACAGTGATAGTCACCTGCACACACAGATATCCCCCTAACATAGCTAAAACTAATAACAAACTAAAAACTACTTCCAAAAATATTCAGCTTTGATATTAATGAGTTTTTTGGGTTCATTGAGAACATGGTTGTTGTTCAATAATAAAATTAATCCTCAAAAATACAACTTGCCTAATAATTCTGCACTCCCTGTACGTTGAATATTACAAGAAGCAAGTCTAAATCTTCATTTTGAATGTGTGTTGAAAGATTATTATCCATGATCAATGATAAAATGCCTTGGAGATGCTTCATAAAATTGTACAGGGTATCAATTCCTACCCACAGGTGAATTTTTCAGTCCGTATTGTGTCACTGTAAAGTTTATTACGCTATTGATCCTGGTGCAGCCCGGTTGTCCAAGGTGTGTTAATTTGGACATGGACATGAATGTTTCAAGATTTGTTGCAACACTCCAATATCTACTGACACGGTTTTCTGAAATGCTATATACTTTGGGTCCTGATACAACCAGCACCACATGCATGCCTGGGTTTTCTTAAGGCTGTAATGGGGAAATATGATGAATAACCTCAAGATAATTGGATTTTTATACCCTGGTTAAAGGTGCTACACTTGGGTGAGATCACAATAATCTGGAGAATATTCTGCACATGTGCTTTATTTCAGAATTTAAATTTGTCCAAGTAAGAAGTGATTGTGCAGAATAGGTGGTAATGTATTTGGATACTCTAAAGAAAGTAATTTTCTGTAATCCTATAGTGAAGACATATTTCATAAGTAATATTGATAGAATTGATACATGCTACAATTCTTTGCAACTTTGCTTTGTTGTGCATGTCCCTTGTCTTCCTGATAATATTTTTGCTTTGTTTCATGGCTCTAAAATATAATAAGGGCAACAAAATATGTCAGATATTGAAAAAACCTTTTATTACATTTGAGGTTAGACAGGAACGTCCTCAGGAGAAAATATATAGGACATCTATTGCTAGTTAATTATTTAACCAAGTGAATTCCCTTGTTAAGGACTATGAATACTTTTGATAGTATTGACATTTAGCGTAAAACAAAATAGAGTAAAATGTGTGTAAAGATATAAGGAACCGAAGATCCAGTTTGGTTGATTCTAAGTAAAATCCCAGACGACAGCAATGAAAATGATAGTTATCCGGAATATTCATCCAAACTAATCTGGGTAATCAGAGCCAGGTCTGTATACCGAGAAATATTGGTTACCCAAAAATCTAGACAAGTGAATCTATCTTAGTATGAATGGACTTAACCAGTCTTGGGTATAATGTCCATTTGTGCCATCGCTGTGGTCCTGCCTGTGTGAGAACATACGCTGTCAGTGTCCTAGTCAGGTGCTATTTTCGAAGTGCTGACTAATCTAGTCCTAAATTAGTATTAGTCATAGCCCAATTGTGATGCCACATGCTGCTGTAGTGTCATCTTGGAATGCTACTTCAAATGGTTATTTTAATGGTGGGAGGATTCATTTCTTAAATTTATGGAGGTACCTATTGAATAGCAGAATTCTAAGTGGTGAATTGGAGCCGCTAATAGAAAGAAGTAGATTGAGTGCAGTAGTCTTCTTTTGATGGGAAATCAGTAAATGACAGAGTGGACAGTTGGGAAAATCCCCATACAGTAATACATATTTTTTTTTTTTACAAATATTACATATGTGAAAAATTTTGAGAAGTGTATGGAATCTGCCTTTTCTGCATGGTAATCTCAGATTTTTTCCTTTTTATTCACACTATTTTTGCTGGTGTTATGACGTTCTGCTCTGAAACAGTCAATCAGTGCTGGAGTGCATATTCTCTGTCCCTTAAATTCATACTATTAAATTGGTTTCACCAAATTGGTTATTTAACTTTCCAATCAGGCAATTGCAGGTTGGTCCTGGAATTGCATCTGTGACACAGAAGTTGCACAGAAGTTAACTGTTACATGTGAGCTGCAATGTGCATTTATATCACCAACATATATGACAAAAATTGTATTGTTCTTGAGACCACCATTGTATTCTGGCTGTGCTGCATTTTTAAAGTACTGCAGTAACACTTGCCATGTAGAACATATTACTTTTACATATTAATGATGCCACCTCCCTAAAATGTACCCTGTAAACCCACTGTGTTTTGTGCTTACTGTGTTAAAGTTGGGTAACCTACATATTGAGAAAGTATGCACCCACCTTAAACAGTTCTAAAACCCTGTTTGCCGCTCTGTAGGTAAAGCTGTATTTTCCATGTTATTTTTTATACCTTTAGCAGTGAAGTAACGTTATGAAAGAGTACTGGTTTAGAAACTTGTTCACCTCACATTTCTCCTTCAGTCGCTCATACATATTAGGAAGACAGGAGTGGTGTTAACACTTTCTATTTACCAGGGACTAGGCATCTGGGAGGGAGACAGGAACAGCTGGCAAAACAAAGAGCAGTGTTCAGAGCTGTTGCTTTGAAACTGTGATCCCAAATGGGGCAGCCACTGATTTCCAGAGTCATGCTAGGCTTTTGTTTGTGTTTCTAAAAGCCAATAAATAACGTTCTACCACTGACAAAGTGTAGAACACCTAATGTCCATAGTGGAGTGGCTGAAGAGATGGGGCTAAACTGCTGTAACAAAGATAATGAGGGCCACTTTGGTTGAGGCATTCTTTGAAGGTTTACAGTAAAATGAAAGTGGAAGCGCTAAACAGGTAGGAGTTCCTTGAGGAAATAGCCATGACAGGGTGTAGGGTATTATTCAATCACTGCCTAGTGCACAGGATAAGACTAGTACTTCACTACTACCTCCTGAAACATCCCTAGAGCTGGGGAAAAAAATCCTGAAGGATGAAGATACTTAGTTGCTGCTGGCATCCAGAAAAGGGGAATGCTCCCCAATGGTCAAATGGTTGTCCTCCAGTTACGTTCTACACAGAATCCAAGAAAATTCAGCTGACTACTGCAGTCTGAACACTGCAGGAGATGTGGCTGTAGAAAGACCTTGTTCCTAGATTCCTGCTCTTTGGGCCTGAGAGTTAAAGAAGGGACAAGGGTGTACTTTCCCAGCTTTTGGAGAGAATTGAGAATTCATTATTTTTATCCACCACTGGAAGCCTAAGCAGTGGATGAGGCTTCCCTTCGGAGAGTGCATAAATGGCAGTCAAGAAATCCAGGTTCATCCAGCTTAGAGATGTATGTTGTGAAGAAAAAGGCTACATCTCAAAAGAAGTAGTGTTGTAGAGCCCTTCCCTACCTCAGCTTCCAGCCGAACCACAATAGTGTCTTTTTAAACCAGGAAAATGCAGAAGTTCGAAGGTACAAGGTGGGATCACAGGCTGACCACGATAGAGCATATGTCTCCTCCATCATGGTCAGCCTGTGATAACACCTAGTACCAGTCAACTGCTAATTGTGATTAGTGACTTGTATTGTCTAGCTATGTTTTCTCACAAACATCTCATAATTGATATCTCTGGTTCTCCTAATCTGGTAATATTAAATTGGTGTCAATTTACGTGTTACATTTGTCTTGAAGCACTCAGTTTCCCTTTCTTGCACAGCCTTGCCTGGGTCTCCAGACACTTGAGCACATTGGCAGTTTGTAGTTTCTCCCACCTTCTTCTGCCTCTCCCAGGTCTCATAAACCTGTGGAAGAGAGCAGAACATTGTATTGTATTGTACTGTAATAGTATTTATATAGCGCTTACTACCCCCTGACGAGGCATCGAATCGCTTTTTGGCGAGTAACACACTACTCCAGAACCCAAAAAGAATTAGTGGTGGACTACTATAGGGAAATATGAGTAGAGTTTTAGTATCATCATGAGTTAATTTGAGCCGTGGATATGTGAGTTTGCTAGTTGGATTGACTGGAGTGAGTGAGGGGTGGAGGAGGGAAGAGTCCATAAGTGTTAATTGGGAGTTTATGGTAATAGGACTTTGGCTTGGGATGAGTAAAGGAGGGATTGAGGAGGGAAGAGTCTGTGGAAAGGGTTGGGGAGATCATAGTAGCAGGGTGAGATAAATGAGGGAGAATTTACTAGTGTTGTTTGGGAGATCATGGTAGGAAAGTGAGGCTTGGGTAAGTTAGATGTGGAAGAGGAGGGAAGAGCTTAGGCAGGGTTATTTAGGAGAAGAATGTTGTAGAATGGATTTGGGATGAGACAGAGTGGGAATGGAGGATAGATTGATAGAGACATGACATATGGTGATGGGTAGACAAAGTGTGATATACAATGAGAGCAGGGATTCATAAGTATCTAATAGAACAACTCATCTAGGAGTTATGCAATGACCTATGAACATGTTAAGCATAGAATACCATGTATGTGTGTAGTTTATTGTTATGACATAGTAGTGATACATATTTTCTAAAGAACTATATATAACTAGAATATACACATAATCAGATAAAAAATATTTATCAACATAGGCATATGCAGTCCATAGCTGTTTGAATATGGTGGTTATGAAGGAAAGAGCTAACTCTTGAGTAGTTTTCTGAAGACAAGATAGTTATCTGTGGTTCTTACAGTTTGGGGTAATGAATTCCATAGTTTGGCTGCTTGAACGGAGAAGGATGTACCACCAATAGTCTTTTTCTTGTACAGTGGTGTTCCAAGGATGCAGTGCCAATCTTGAGCGGAGGTTTCTTTGTTGAATATATTTGGTTATTTTGTTTCTGATAAAGAGCGGTCCTGTTCCATGTATAGCTTGGTGGGTGATACAAAGCAGCTTGAAGGTACATCTTCTGGCAACGGCTAACCAGTGTAGTTCTCTCAAGGCAGGGGAGATGTGGGCTTGTGACTTTACATGTAATAGTAGCTTGGCTGTGGAGTTCTGAATACGTTGTAGTTTTTTCTTAATAGATAGAGATGATCCATGGTAGAGGCCATTGGCATAATCCAGTTTGCATAGTAGAAGTGAGATAGTAGCTTGCACCTTGTGTGGAAATCCGAGGGGTGGGAAGATGCGTCGTAGAGTCTTCAAGGTGATGAAGCTTGTTTGTGCTAATTTGTCCACTTGGGCAATCCTTGTTAACTTGGAGTCCATAGTGATTCCAAGGTTTTTAACTTCCTTGGATAATTGAGGAGGTGGTCCGAGATCGTCAGGCCAGGCGTACAGTGGGTCATAATTTTTCCAGTCACCACATATGAGTATTTCTGTTTTGGAGGCATTTAGTTTGAGATGGCTCCAAGTCATCCACTGATCAATGACTCTGAGGCAACTGAAAATTAGTGAGTTTTCAATGTTTTTGGGGCATTCTAATGTAAGTAGTATTTGTGTGTCATATGCTTAGTTGTAGCATGTGAGATGAAAAGCATTGATCAGTTCTGGTAATGATATGTAGATGTTGAAAAGCAAAGGTGAGATGATTGATCCTTGGGGGACCCCTGCTTTTGTGAGGTTGGTTTGGACGAGAAGGGGGGCGAATAGATGATATTAGTTATTTTTATGAAGGTAGAATGTAATCCAGTTGAGAGCAGTCCCTTCTTTGCCAGATTCATGGAGTCTTTGAATTAGGGTGTCATGGTCATCCGTATCAAAGGCAGCCGAGAGGTCCAAGAGAGGTAGTGCAGCAACATTAGTGGTGCTGTGCTGGCACAAACCTCCTTTTCACCTGCCAGTGTGGATCTCTGCAAACTTGTGGCAAAACGAACATGAGCCTCCCCCCTGCAAAGCACATGGAAGGGCCCCCTCCCATACTCCATCAGAAGCTCTCATGCCAGGGTATTTGGCTGAGGGGGCCTCCTGTAGCTCAGGGGCCCCCATACCACAGTGGTTGTGGTGATTAATGTTATGCCACTGCTGCAGACCCACACTGGGAGAAGCAAAGCTGCACTGACATGCAGCTCTCACAGAGCCACTGTCAACACATTGTGTGAGTGGGAAAACATCTTTAGGCTGGGATGGTGTGGCATATTGCAGAGGGTAGTAGTGCTGGGTGGCAGTTAGCCTGGATTTATTTTTTATTTTTTCCTGTTTAAGCAGGTGGGAAGACAAAGGTGTGAGTCAGCAGGAGGACATATATTTTGTTTTATGTATGTATGGATCTGTTTCATGCATCATGGCTTCTCCCCACACTCACAAATAGTAATAAATAGAATATTACACATGAATACATTATATTTTAATAAATCTCCTTCTATGTCTCGTCACTTACGACTTTATCACTACGCAACCATTTTACATCTACTACAAAACATTGCCCTTCCACCCTGTATTTTACATTCCTGCCAACTTTCATTTACATCCGTTCAGCCATTTCACACTACTTCTGTTTAAACTACACTCTACGCCATGCCACTCCACTCCCATGAACAACACTCCACTTCCCTCTTACACTCCACTCAACTCTGACACTTCACTCCTCTCTGCATCATGCCACTGCATTGTACGAAAAGCCACTCCACTGTACGACATGCCACTCTAAGCCACTCCACTGCATGACACACCACTACACTCTACCGCATGCCACACTCCTCAACGACATGTGACTCTACTGTACACACTCCAGTCTACGACATCCTAGTTCACTCTACTCTACTCCACAATTCAAGACATTGGTGGTCATTACAACCCTGGCAGACGGTGTTAAAGCGGCGGTAAAACCGGCAACAGGCCGGCGGTAAAAAAATTGCAATTACGACTGTGGCGGAAACTGCCAACAAAGACAGCCACTTTAACACTCCGACTGCCACGGCGGTACAAACAAACACCGCGGCGGTCAGCGCCAACAGACAGGCGGAAGACAATGTATCGCCCACACTATTATGACAGGCCAATCCGCCACCTTTTCCGGGGCGGATTCACCGCGGATAAAAACACGGCGGAAACAGGAATTTCGAAGGGAAAACGCTCACCTCTACACACCCCACGAGGAACGAGTACACCATGGACCCGGAACTCCAAATTCTCCCTGCGATAGTCTTCCTGCTCCTATACCAGGAGCACGAACGCCGGCGGCGAAGACCACGGTGAGTACTGCACCTACGACACAGAGGAGTGGGGAGGGAAAAAACAGGGACACACACACGCAACACCCCCACCCTCACCCACTACAACACACACAAATGCATATCAATACATCACAGTTACACCCCCCAAACCCTCTGGAAGAATGCAAAAACAATAGAAAATTAGTGTAACCATTGTAATATATTAAAAACAAGTAGGCAGAAAAATATATATATATATATATATATATATATATATATACATACATGCACACACCATGTACAAAATAAATACCAACATAGTAGTCCAGGTAGTGCACTAAGATAGTCTGTGCCCACACAAGATCCCCAACCATGACCGAGAGAACACTGCAGGGGCATCAGATACCAAGAAAGCAGGCACCTCAGGGGGAGGGAAAGGGGGGGGCACCTCAGCCGCATGAGTGCATGACGTGAAATCCACGAGGGGGCCACAGGCCCACTGTTCCATCCTGAGGCGTGCAAAGCCACAGTCTCTCAAGTATCACAAGTGGGTGGTCTGCCCACTGTTCAATCCTGGGGAGTGCAAAGCCACAGTCTCTCAAGTATCTACAGTGGGTGGTCTGCCCACTGTTCAAACCTGGGGAGTGCAAAGCCACAGTCTCTCACGTCTCTACAGTGGGTGGTCTGCCCACTGTTCAGTCCTGGGGAGTGCAAAGCCACGGTCTCAGAAGTGGATGACAGTCTCCACTGGTTCTGGAGGGGGTATGGTGCCCAGAGTGCTTCATCCTGTTAAGGACAGAGGTAGTGGATGACAGTCTCCACTGGTTCTGGAGGGGGCATGGTGCCCAGAGTGCTTCATCCTGTTAAGGACAGAGGTAGTGGATGACAGTCTCCACTGGTTCTGGAGGGGGCATGGTGCCCAGATTGCATCATTCACCCCGTGACGGACTCAGTTGTGTCAGTGCCCCTGCCGCTCATGGGCTAGCGGTGCTTCAGATGGCGGTGCCCTGTTCAGCGGTGCTTGAGATGGCGGTGCCCTGTTCAGCGGTGCTTCAGATGGCGGTCTCCATTGCAGGGTCTCAGCTGCTGGCAGTTCTTCATGGCCCAGCGGGGCTTGTGCTGGAGGTGGCATCCTGGGCAGCTGGGCTTGTGCTGGCGGTGGCCTCCTGGACTTGGCCTCCTGGGCAGCTGGGCTGGTGCTGGCCTCCTGGGCAGCTGGGCTGGTGCTGGCGGTGGCCTCCTGGGCAGCTGGGCAGGTACTGGCGGTGGCCTCCTGGGAAGCTGGGCTGGTGCTGGCGGTGGCCTCCTGGCCAGCTGGTGCTGGCGGTGGCCTCCTGGCCAGCTGGGCTGGTGCTGGCGGTGGCCAGCTGGGCTGATGCTGGCGGTGGCCTCCTGGGCAGCTGGGCTTGTGCTGGTGGTAGCCTCCTGGGCAGCTGGGCCGGTGCTGGCCTCCTGGGCAGCGGGGATGATGACGGTCTTCTCTGCCGTGCAGCTCTTCCCAGACTTGCTGGGTTTCTTGTGGCCCTTCCCCACCTTACCTTGGAAGGGGTCACTTCTGACTCCACATTCCCAACGGGACCCCTGGGAGCGGCTTCAGTGGCTGGAGTCTTCCCCCTCTCCCGCCGGGCACTGGCCAACTTCTGATGCTTCACAGGTAGGGACCTGTCTGTGCTGTGGCTCCGTGCCACACTGGCTGCCCTGTGCACTCCACATTCCGGTGACTACAGGCACCACTGGTCCTGGAGATGTTGTGTCTGAGGTGCTAGTTCAGGACCTAGGAAACGGACGGGTTGGGGGAGGTGTGGGAAAGAGGTCAAGGTTGGACAGCAAAAGTTTTTGGGAGATACTGCTACGGGTAGCTGGAGGGGGGTTGGGAGTGGAGGAAGAGGTGGTGGTTGTAGGAGGTGTATGTTTGGTGACTTTGGGTGAAGGTGCATGCTCTGGAGGCTGTCGTGAGGTGGATGTCTGTTGGGTGGGTGTATGCCTGCATTTGTGTATCTTGGGAGGGGGCGTCACAGACACACTTGGAGAGGACACAGGGGACGTGTGAATGGTAGTGGGGGTGGTGACTGCATGTGAGCGGGGTGTGGTGGTGGGTGTGCTGGAGAGGGTCGTAGTGGCTGTAGAGGTAGTGCATGCAGGTGTGAGTGTAGACGACACTGGGAGGGAGGAGGGAGATGGGGAGGAGGGGGACACAGTGGAGGCAGTGGATGTTGGTGTGTCTGCATGTGTGTGATGCTTGTGTGAGTGCCTGTGGGATGTGTGGTGCTTAGGTTTGCCTGAGCTTCCCTTGGGTGTTGACGTGTGTGCATGTTGGTCTCTAGGTGTGCTTGGGATAGGCTGAGGTACAGGGAATTGGGTCGGGGTTGAGGAAGTTGGGGGGGGGAGGCTAGAGACGGGGACAATGGCTGCCATCCGTGCTGAGGCCAGAGTCTGAAAAGTTCGGTGAAGGGCCGCCTGACCAGAATGAATGCCCTCCAGGAATGCATTTGTTTGTTGCAACTGCCTCTCTACACTCTGGATGACATTCAAAATGGTAGACTGCCCAACAGTGAGGGACCTGAGGAGGTCAATGGCCTCCTCACTGAGGGCAGCAGGGGTGACTGGGGCAGGGCCTGAGGTGCCTGGGGTGAAGGTGATGCCCACCCTCCTGGGTGAGCGGAACGGGGTAAAGGCTGAGGGGCTGCTGGGAGGGCAGTGCTGGTAGGGGGGGTGGCGGCTGTACCTGTAGAAGTGGGGGGCACAAATGTTGCTGCCACCACAAGGGAGTTTCCATCAGAGGACGAGTCCGTGTCGCTGGTGTCAGCTCCTGTCCCCGCCGTAGAGCTCCCCTCGCCCTCCGTCCCACTGGTGAATTCAGACTCCGTAGTGTTACCCTCCAGGGACATGTGGGATGCAGCTCCCTCGTGCTCCGTTGCCACTGCTCCTCCGCCTGATGATGCTCATGCACACAAGAACAGGGAGACCACAAAAAGGGGGGGGAAGACAGAAGAAAGACATGTTGAGTGCATGCATTACCGCTACCGTTGGCGGACACGACAGACACAGAAGCCCCCTGCACTACGCCGCACTCTTGGGCTCCACTGTTCAATTTCTGGGAAATGGCCTACAAGGCTATGAACGACATCTGCACACATAGATGACACAGGGGCATGACTAGCTGTACTTGGCACTCTACAGAGGTGGGCTGGGGTGCCACATGGCCTGACATATGGAGGGGCCTTGCCTTCGGAACTCGCCCTGGCCTAAGGAAACCCACAGCCCTCCTCCCCCACCCAGACACCACCACTGCGCGCAAAGTCAGCAGAATGAGAGTGTACTCACCCCCTTGTGGCTGCTGTGATGCCCTTAAGCGCCCATCCAACTCTGGGTAGGCCACCACCAGTTTCCAATATCAGAGGGGTCATGGTGCGACGGGCACCCCTCCCACGTTGGGAGGCCATCCCCAGCTGAGCCTCCGCCGTCTTCTTGCTCCAGCGGCGAATGTCCTCCCATCTTTTCCGGCAGTGGGTGCTCCATCTGTGGTAGACCCCCAGGGTCCGGACGTCCTTGGCGATGGCACGCAAAATATCTTTCTTCTGGTGGGCGCTGACCTACATGAAATGTACAGGCAAAAAAGACAAAGTTATTACCAACTGCACAGTCGAAGTGATTGGGCCCCATCCCTACCCTTGCCATGTGGCACATCCATTCACCGTCTTTCATGCACGCAGCACTCCCCCCCCCCTTCCTTCTTACATCCAGCCCTCTCCACACAGGCATAGCCCATACAACATGCTCCCTGTGTACTCACCTGTTTGTCTGGAGGACCGTAGAGTAGCGTGTGCTGGGGGAGGACCCCATCCACGAGTTTCTCCAACTCCTCCGATGTGGAGGCAGAGGCCCTTTCCCCAGACACTCGAGCCATTGTCTCTTCCAGACCGAGGTCACAGCAGCAATTGCAGTGTAGGTCCTCTCCTGTCGAAGATCAGGTATTGAGTGATTGAAGTGATAGAAAATGGCGGTCACGTCCGCGGTGGTGCATACTGTCACCGCCGGCGTCCATCGCCACTGGCTCCTGGGACCCATATGGTCCAATGTTAACCAATGCAGCATTGCACCGCGGTCTTCGACCGCCTACTGCGACGGTGTACAACACCAGCGCAGTTACCTCACATCCCATTGTCCCACTTTACAGGTCAGGCAGCCGCCATTTCAGGGGCCCACATGGCTTCATTTCCAACTGCGTCACTCATACCTAGGCCTGGACTCAACACACCAACAGGCCACCTTTTGTGTATGATAGGTGTTCTGTGTAAACTGTGGGTACGTACCGTTGTTTGACTCTGTGCTCGCTGTTGTCCTTCATAAGCACCGTCCGCTGGGACATATGAGGAGATCTCGGCATCCTCCGGTGTACCGACCGTTGGTGGACCTGTCGACAATGGAGGAGCGACATTTGATTATCACATACAGCCTTGACCGTGCCACAATCCAGGAACTGTGTACCCAGTTGGAGCCAGACCTGATGTCAGCAATCCGCCATCCCACAGGAATCCCCCCTCAAGTACAGGTGCTGTCAGTGCTCCATTTCCTTGCAAGTGGTTCCTTTCAGACAACAGTGGCCATGGCAGCAGGGATGTCCCAGCCTATGTTTTCCAACGTATTGTCCAGAGTTTTGTCTGCCCTTCTGAAACACATGCGGAGCTACATCGTTTTTCCTCAGGTGGAGGATTTGCCTACAGTGAAAGGGGATTTCTATGCCCTGGGACACATCCCCAACATCATAGGTGCCATTGATGGGACCCATGTGGCTTTGGTACCTCCCCACAGGAGTGAACAGGTGTACAGAAACTGGAAGAGTTATCATTCGATGAATGTACAGATGGTATGTTTGGCAGACCAGTACATCTCCTATGTGAATGCCAAGTTCCCTGGCTCAGTGCATGACGCCTTCATCCTGCAGAATAGCAGCATCCCTTATGTGATGGGTCAACTCCAGAGGCACCGTGTGTGGCTGTTAGGTGAGCACCTGAAAGCAAGTCAGTGGGAATGGTTGTCTGGGTCTGGGGATATCCCTCCAGGTTAGTGCGTGTCTAACAGTTGTCCCTCGCCATTTGCAGGTGACTCTGGTTACCCCAACCTGTCATGGCTACTGACCCCAGTGAGGAATCCCAGGACAAGGGCAAAGGAACGCTACAATGAGGCCCACGGGCAAACTAGGGGGGTGATCGAGCGGACCGTCGGCCTCCTGAAGGCCAGGTTCAGGTGCCTCCATATGACAGGCGGATCCCTATTCTACTAACCAAAGAAGGTGTGCCAGGTCATCGTGGCCTGCTGTATGCTTCATAACTTGGCTTTGCGACAACAGGTGCCTTTTCTGCAGGAGGATGGTCCAGATGGCGGTGTTGTTGCAGCTGTGGAGCCTATGGACAGTGAAGAGGAGGAAGCAGAGGAAGAAGATATGCACACAGGGACTCAGTGATCCAGCAATATTTCCAGTGAGACACAGGTAAGAATACAAACCTGCCTGCTACATGTACCTTAACACTATTACCTCTTTACTGTGTGATGCTTTCACCCAGTGTATGGTCACAAAGTTGTCACTTTCCCTTATGATTTCACAGATGTGGGTCCCACTGTGTGACATCTGCTTAGATTCCTCATGGACTAGAGCTGTGTGACATAGGTATGTTGATATTAAACTTGAAAGAGCATTTTGTCACTGTAATTGCCAATACACTATTTCAAAATCACAGAGAGACTCCAGATTGTTTTGTGCTTTAAGTGTGTTTATTTAAGTGCTCAATATTGGAGGGGGTAGTGAAATGGTGAGGGGTGATGGTGAAGGAATGTCCATGGCAGAGTCCTGTCTATTAGTCTCACAGGTGCATTGCCCATATGGGCGTAGGAAGTGGGGCTGGGGCAGTTTCAGTATGGACAGAGTGCAAAGTGGGACAGTAGGATGACAATCAGGGTGGTCTCATTTCTTGGCGGGGGTCTTGGCATCGTGCTCTGTCTTTGTCCTGGATCTCAGGGACCGTTTTCTGGGTGGTTCTCCCTCTGCAGGGGGTGGGGTGCTGGTGTGGTGGTCCTGTGGCGGGGCGTCCTGTCCACTAGCGCCGGCGGAGGTGGTGGGTAGTTCATCGTCCATGCTAGTGTCAGGGGCCCCTTGTAGTGCCACAGTGTCCCTCCTGGTGTTCACAAATTCCTTCAGCACCCCTACGATGGTGCCCAGGGTGGAGCTGATGGTTCTGAGTTCCTCCCTGAAGCCCAAATACTGTTCCTCCTGCAGGTGCTGGGTCTCCTGAAACTTGGCCAGTACCGTTGTCATCGTCTCCTGGGAGTGGTGGTAGGCTCCCATGATGGAGGAGAGGGCCTTGTGGAGAGTGGGTTCCCTTGGCCTGTCCGCCCCCTGTCACATAGCAGCCCTCCCAGTTCCCCTGTGTTCCTGGGCCTCCGTCCCCTGGACTGTGTGCCCACTACCACTGCCCCCAGGTCCCTGTTGTTGTTGGGGTGGTGGGTTATCCTGGGTTCCCTGTAGTGGTGGACACACTTCTGATTGACGTGTCCTGGGGACGGAGGTATGGGCCCACTGGGTCGGTGCTGTGCTGGTGTTTCCAGAGGGTGGAAGGTCTGTAGTGCCCTGTGACTGGGTGATGGGAACCGACTGTCCCGAGGTCCCCGATGGGCTGGGCTGGTCATCTAGATCCAGTTGGACAGAGGTGCTGTCGTCACTGTGGGTCTCTTCTGTTGGTGGTGTGGACAAGTGTGGACCCTCCTGTCCGGTGACGTTGGGCAGGGGGTCCTGCAGGGGTATAAAAGGATGGTTATTACATCTGTGTGTGTCATGGTGTGCAATAGGTGGGTGACCGTGTACCCCAGTGCTTGCATTCCTGTGTGAGACCTTGTATGAGGATGGTTTAGGGGGTTGTATGGGTATGTGCAGTGGGCATGATTTAGTGATGGGTGTCCATGGTTTGTTGTTGCATGCAGGGCTTGGTGTTGGGATGGGTGGTTTGTGATGTTAGGACATATGTGAGGAGTTGGGGTGCTGGGGGTGAGGGTGAGGGTGGGGGTATGTGATAGCATGCAGGTAGGGTGGGGGTTGTAATAGTTAAGATTTGACTTACCAGAGTCCATTCCTCCACCTACTCCTGCGAGGCCCTCAGGATGCAGAATCGCCAAGACCTGCTCCTCCCATGTTGTTAGTTGTGGGGGAGGAGGTGGGGGTCTGGAACGCACCTTCCCCCGTAGGTCGTTCCCCCGCTTCCTGATGTCCTCCCGATTTCTTGGGTGCTGTCCCACTGCGTTGACCCTGTCCACTATTCTTCGCCATAGCTCCATCTTCCTTGTTATTGTGGTGTGCTGCACCTGTGCTCCGAATAGCTGTGGCTCTACCCGGACGATTTCCTCCACCATGACCCTGAGCTCCTCCTCCGAGAACCTGGGGTGTCTCTTTGCCGTGCCATGGGGTGGTGTAGGTGATGTGTGGGGTGGAGTGTGTGGTGATATGTGTGCTGATATGTAGTGGTGTGTTGTGTGAGGTGCGTGGAAGTTCTGTGGGTGATGGTGTTGTGTGCCTGTGGATGCTGTTGTTCTTGCTGGTGCTCTCTCTCTGGCCTTCTTTCGGAATTTTTTGTCGTGGGGGTTTGTGGGTGTTGTGGGTGTGTGTTTTATATTGTATTGGGTGTTTGGGAGTGTTTGGGAGTGGTGTGTGTATGTGTATCAGGTGTGTGTATTTTGAATTATTTTGAATTGTCCAATGTGGCTGTGTTTTGTAAATGTGTGTGTATTTTTAGCGCGGCGGTGTGTACCACCAATGGAATACTGCGGTTGAAAGACTGCCGCGTGGATTCGTGTGTCGTGATAGTTTGGGCGTATTTATGTTGGCGTGACGGTGTCGGTTTTGTTATCGCCAGTTTATCACTGACCTTTGGTGTGGCGGACTTGTGTGGGTGTCTGAATTTTGGCGGATTCCGAAATATGGGTCATAATAGCTGTGGCGGAATTTCGCGGCCGCGGCGGTGTGCTGGCGGTCTTCTGCACAATGGTAAGCGGCTTTTACCGCCAATGTTGTAATGACCGCCATTGTATCTCATGCCACTCTGAGAATCCACTTTGCTCTACTGTACGATTCATCACTTCACTGTACAGCATTCAGCTCCACTCCACACCACTCCACTTTATGCTGTTCAACTCAATGCCACTCCACTATCTGCCACTACATTGTATGTCACTCAATTCTATGCCACTCCATTAAATGCTACTCCATTCTATGCTACTTCACTCTATGCTACTTTACTCTGTTGTTCCACTGTACACCATGCCATTCTATGCCATTCCACTCTTTGCTACTTAACTCTGCTATTCCACTCTCCTCTGTCCCAAGCCACTATGTCACTCCACTCTATGCTATTCCACTTAAATCACTTCACTCTGTGCCACTCTACTCTATTCCACTCTACTCTATTCCACTCCACTCTATTCCACTCCACTCTATGCCACTCCACTTTACAGTATTCTTCTTTGTCACTCCACTCTCGGCTACTCCATTCTACACCATTCCACTCTATGCCACTCAACTCTACATCACATCAGTGTATGTTATTTCACTCTACACCACTCCACTCTGTGCCTCCCCACCCTACACTGGTCCACTCTGTGCCACTCCACTACACTCTGTGCCATTTTGGCCTACACCACTCTGCTGTACTCTGTGTGGCACTCTACTCTGCACCACTCTACTCTATTTGATTGCATGCCATTGCACTCTATGCCACACTACTCTGCCATGCCACTTGTTAGAAATAGGGTCTTTGGTTGGCAGTCAGGTTACCCCCTGTCCAAGCATGGACTGTCACTCTAGTCAGTGTAAAGGAGACTCACCCTCAGTAAACCCCTACTCACACCCTTGGTCGCTTGGCACGAGCATGCAGGCTTAATTTCAGAAGCAATGTGTAAAGTATTTGTACCAACACACACAATACCTCAGTGAAAACACTACAAAATGACACAACACAGGTTTATATAAATAGATAATATTTCTCCAAACAAAACAAGACCAAAACGATAAGAATCCAACATACACAAGTCAAGTTATGAATTTTAAAAATAATACATGTCTTAATCCTTAGAAAACAGTGAGAATGCTGTTATTGCACAAAAGTACCTGGGTAGTGTCAAAATAAAGCTTCACCTGCATCGGAAAAGGCCAGCGATGCATTGATTTCTCACCCGCAAGTGTGTGTCGTTCCTCCTCCAGTCGGGTCGGCGTGCGTCATTTCTTCTCTCCCACAAGAGAGCAATGCGTCAATCCGGGTGTGCATCTCGGGTCCGGGCAGGCTTTGCACTGATTGCCTGCACCCAGCGCTGTTGCATTAACATCCAGTTGCACAGTGTCAAGAAACTGTGCTGTGTGGGGGCTTGCATCTTTAACAGCAGCCTCTGCGTGTTGTTTATCCAGGCACGTTGCATTGATTTCCCAGCTGCGATGCAGGTGAAACATCGATTTTATCCGCGAGGCCGGCGGCATGTCGTTTAGCAGCCGCGAATTGGATGGCGTGTCACTGCGGTTTTTGTGTGGATTTTTGTCCTTTCCCACCAGCTGTACCTTTCAAAGACCCAGAGACAAGTTAGGGCACCACTTGGCAGGCAGAACTCACAGCAGAAAGCCTGTTCTGGCAGAGAGAAGTCTTTGTTGCCCCTAAGACTTCAACAACAGGAGGCAAGCTCAGTTCAAGCCCTTGGAGATTCTTCACCAGTGGGAAGTCACACAAAAGTCAGTCTTTGTCCTCTCTCAGGCAGAAGCAGCTACTGCAGGAAAACCCAGCAAAGCACAGTCACAGGCAAAGGGGTAGTACTCCTTCTCCAGCTTCTCCAGCTCTTCTCCTGGGCAGAGGTTTCTCTTCGTTCCAGAAGTAATCTAAAAATGTGGGGTTTTGGGGCTACTACTTATACTCCTTTCTGCCTTTGAAGTTGGCAAACTTCAAAGGAAAGTCTCTGTTGTTCACAACATCTTGCCTTGCCCAGGCCAGGGTCACATCAGTGGGCTGGAGACTGCATTGTGTTTGAGGGCAGGCACAGCCCATTCAAGTGTAAGTGTCCACTCCCCCTCCACTCCAGCTCAGAAGGCCCATCAGGATATGCAGGCGACTCCCCAGCTCCCTTCCCTTTGTCTCAGTGTCTGGAGGGAATTCACACTGTCCCAACTGTCAGTCTTACCCTGACAGGGAATCTACAAACAGGCAGAGTCACAGAACGGTTAAAGCAAGAAAATGACCACTTTCTAAAAGTGGAATTTTCAAAATGACAATTTAAAAAACAACTTTACCAAAAGATGTATCTTTAAACATTGCGTTCAGAGACACCAAACTCCATATTTCTATTTGTCCCCAGAGGGTTTCTATGCTTAAATATCATTTAAGGGCAGCCCCCATGTTAACCTATGAGGGAGATAGGCCTTGCAACAGCGAAAGCTGAGTTTCAGTATTTCACTGTTAGGATATGTAAAACACACCAGTACATGTCCTCCCCTTAACATACACTGCACCCTGCCCATGGGGCTACCTAGGGCCTAACCCATGTAGAAAAGGGAATGTTTAAGCCTGGCAAGTGGGCACACTTGCCAGGTCGAATTGGCAGCTTAAAACTGCACACACAGACACTGCAGCTCTGAGCCATGCTTACAGGGCTACTCATGTGGGTGGCACATCTAATGCTGCAGGCCCACTAGTAGCATTTGATCTACAGGGCATGGGCACCTCTAGTTCACTTTACTAGGGACTTACTAGTAAATCAAATATGCCAATCAGGGATAAGCCAATTACACAGGAGCACTTGCACTTTAGCACTGGTCAGCAGAGGTAAAGTGTGCAGAGTACCCAAAACAGCAAAAAGAGTCCAGCACACAGTCAAAACATGGGAAGCAGAGGCAAAAAAGACAGGGGAGACCATGCCAAGGATGCCAGGTCTAACACCACTGTACTCCACTCTACTTTACCGCATTCCATTTTATGCCACTCCACTGCGCTCCATCCTACTCCATTCCATTCTACGCCACTCTCTTCTATGTTACTCCACGTATGCCACTTGACTTTTCCCCTTACTGCACTCTACACTATTCCACTATACACAACTCCACTCTATTCCTCTGCACTATATGCTAGTACCCGCTCTGCCACTCAACTCTCTGCCACTCCAGTATATGCCACTCTGGAGTAGCTATTTCACTGTGCTTTCCTCCCCTCTACACACTGAGCTGTACGGCATTCCAATGTCTGCCACTCCACTCTAAGCCAATCTAGTCCACTCAACTTCCTTCTATACCACTCCAGCGTATGCCACTCTATTCTATGCTATCCAATTCTAAACCGCTCCACCTAAACTATTCCAGAACAAACCACTCCACTCTATACCACTCCACTGAACACAGCCTCTCTCTACCCCACTTCACTCTATGCCATTCCAGTGTATGCCACTCCAGTCTACAGCTCGTAACTCTCTTTCCACAGTATATCACTCCCATCTATGAAACTTCATTCTAGACCTCTCCACTGTATGCGGTTGTACTGTACACCACACCACCCTACCCCACTCTACAATCTTCCACTCTGTGGCACTCCACTTGAATGTAAGCCACTCCAATCTACGCCACTCCATGATATGCCACTCTGCTCTACACAGTTCACTGTATGGTATTCCACTGTACGCCACTCCACTCTACGGCACTCCAGTCTATTCCACTCCATACTACACTTTTCCACTCTATGCCACTCCACTGTACCCTGTTCCACTTTAAGTTGTTCAACTCTATGCTGGTCCACTCTACACCAATCCACTCCATGCAACTCCAGTCTACACCAATTTAGTGTCTGCCATTCCACTCTAAAACACTCCACTCTGACATTGCATTGTACACCATTCAACTAAATGCTATTTCAGTGTCTGCCACTCCACTGTACACTTTTCCACTGTATACTGCTCCAGTCTATGGCACACCATTCTACACTATTATACCGTAGGCCACTCCACTCTACAATGCCCAACTCTACTCTACGAAACACCCCTCCATTCTACATCACTCCACTCCATACCACTCCACTCTACAACACACTGCTCAACTGACTGCCACTCAAATCTATGCCACTGTACTATACTCCACTCTACGACACAGCACTCCACTCTGCGTAACTCCACTTTACTCAACTCTGTTATCCCACTCCACGCCACTCCACTCTATTCCACACATGCAAATCCACTGTGCACCACTTCGATATATGCCACACCAATATATGCTATTGGACTGTACACCACTCCACTCTCCCCCACTCCACTCCATGATATTCTACTGTACGCCACTCTACACCGTACCAATCCACACCAAGCTATTCCACTGTACACAACTCCAGTCTACACTATTTCACTCCTCAGATCCGCTGTACACTGATGTACTGCTCTGCTACTCCACTCTATGCCATTCTATTCTATGTCATTCCATTCTGCCAATCCACTCTATGTCACTCCACTCTATGCTACTCCATGGTACTTCACTCTACTGTACAACACTCTAATCCACTCTACAAAACTCCAGTCAGCAGCACTCCACTGTATGCCAAACCACTGCACTCTGGCATGCTGCTCCACAGTACACCAGTCGACTCTACAACTTTCTACTCAAATTTATGACACTTTACTTGCCTGTGCGCTAAACTACTCCATACCACTCTACTCTGACATGCTACTCACATCTGACACTTTACTCTACTCCACACTATGCCATTCCACTTTGCTCCAGTCTACTCAACTGTACAGCACCTCACCTCACTCTACACCAATGGATGACACTCCAGTCCAGTACACACCACTCCACTTTGACAGACCACTGCACTCTAAACCTTTCCACTCAGCCCCTCCACTCTTCCCCAATCCACTCTAAGCTACGGCCATGTACAGTATTCCACTTTAGGGCACCCACTCTACTGTGTGAGACGCTACTCAACTCTACACCACTCAAATCTGTGCCACTCCACCCTGCCATTCCACACTAATCTGACATGCCACTGTACTCTACAACATGGCAATCAAATATATGACACTTTAGTTGACTGTGCGCCAAATCATTCCTATTGACTGCACACCACGCCAATCCACTCTGACACTTTACTCGACTATACACCATTGCACTCCAATCCACTCTACCTCACTCTGACACTACACTATAGCACAGTTTCCTCCACTGTACTGTACAACACTACTTAACAAAACTGCACTGAACACCAATGTACTTCATGATTTGAAAAATGTTTTTTCTCAAAAAAACATTGTTTCAATAAAAAAAGGTTAAAGCTTAGTTATAGTTAACAAAAATGTATTCAGTCTTTCTAAGCCAACCAAACTTAAACGACACAAACATTTAAAATTATAAAGTTATAGGTATAATTTAAGTTTATATTTTATGCACCACCTTAAGAAAAATATAGATTTATTTATTCTTTCACCACAACCCATACTTAAACTACACAAAGATTAGAAATTCTCACAAATAATGTTGAATGTTTTGATTACAGATGGTGTAAGTGATGTAATATGAAAGGGTATAAGCAGCGCATGGAGAAAGTACAAGTTATAGGTATGACTTACCAGGAACTTTGGGACTCGTCAATTACTGAATGTGTCACAGAAAGTTAGAATGAGTCCCTTAAGTGCTGAAAGACCCACCTTGCCCATACTGGGTAGATTGATGGCATTTGATGACTGACCAAATTTACTGATTGGGGATGTAGTAACACACTTAAGTCAAACAGTAGATATTTATAGGTGGCTTAGACAAAATGTACTGTAGATGAGTTTCCAGAACAACTCCTGTTGGACCTGTAGGGTGCCACACATGCAATTAGTCTACAGATTCTAAATGCCATCATGGCAGAATGATGATAAAATGAGTTGAAATTATGTTCTAGATTAGGCACAACACCCCAAGATAAGCTTAGAATTCTTACTGTGTGTATTCCACTTGGGACAATGCCACCTGTAGAAGAGTGCAACAGTTTAGGAAGTGTATTTGTTAGTATTTACAGTTCTCCACAAGGCACCCCCCCATTATCGGTGTTGCCAGATGTGTTGAAGCAAGTGGAAAGTGAGCACATTGCCGTACCAGCTTTTGCTGTAAGTATGAAATTAATGGGTAATTTTGAAACCGGTTTCACAATTATGTTAAGTAACATTCTCAGAGAATGGCAACAGTGCCTGCTCAGAACTATGAACAGGATATGCCTAAAATAATTTCAGAAGTCTATACATCTGTGTGCCATGACACCTTTGGATCACGAACAATTAAAATGCAGTCCAGACCAAGAAGTTAGACTAAGGGTTCTAGCAAAGAAAAAGCTACACTGGAGACTAAAAGAAGGAGAGATTAAAACAAAAAACAATGATTGGTTCTCAGTCAACTCAGGAGTCCAGCCAGGGTGGTTACAATTATTCCAATAGTAAAAGGGCAAAAATAAGTGGACAGACAGAGTATTGCAGGAGGGAAAGTTTGTCAAGCAGAATAGTGAGTCAGGAGGTAATGCTGAAAAGAAAGAAGCCAAATGTCTGAACTCTAGAAATCATTTTGAACAGAAAAAAATGAGTGGACTTAAAAAAAAAAATGGCTTGCTAATTATGGCTACTTATACACAATGGGACAGCACTTTCAAACAGTGCAGCAGAAGTGATAAGTTAGTCAAACTTTCCAGGAGTGTCTGGAAATGAATCCCATTTAAGAATATCTATAGGATGAAAAAGCAGATGGACTTGTAAATTCTCCAGACAGAGTTTAAGATGTAAAACTATTAATTGAGGGGGCATGCCATAAAATAAAAAACATATTCTGGCTGCATTTGTCGGACGATTATGATATGATTTTTGTAGATGATCACTGGCCTTCTGTCTTTATAAAGGATGCATCCTCAGGTGTGTAAGTAATAATGCCAATATGTTCATCCTTAGTACTGGAAAACTTCAGGAAAAAGCGAATGGGCTTTAAAGCAAGCTTTGGGCATGGATAGAAACAAAGAGTAATAGGTTAAAGATTTTCTCAACATGTTATTCCCGTATGAAGTGACAAACATAAATGCTATTTTAGATCAGCTATAAAATCAAGGTATTAGAACTCATTGTAGTTCTGGAATAAATACCCCATTTTAATGGTTTTAAAACTTGATGGATCATACAGAATATTTTTAGACTATAAGAATTTGAATTCACATACCGGAGCTTATGCTGAACAAAATTCTCATTGCACAGAATTCATGACTAATTTGGTGCATACAAATATAAAACATCCCTGGACATTTCTGATGGGTCTTGTAGTCAGATTGTAGAGCCAAATATCTAACAGCTTTTCTGTTTATTGGAATTCAGTATTGATACATAATATTGCCTATGTGCTTTAAGAATAGCACTGGTCTATTTGTAGCAAGGATCATAGAGATCTTCGAGGAAGATCATGACACACTATTATCAATGGCAAAAAAAAAGCAGACGATGACTTCACTGAACACTTGAGTAAAGTGGATAGGATAGAGACATACTAACCACACATGAGTACAAAATGAACTTTAAAAATCCAACATTGCTTATTTAAAATTGATGTTTTTTATTACAAGTTATCCAGTGAGGGTAATGGTTTGGCACTTGGCTTCCCACAGAAAGGTGCTACTTTACAAATTAACCATTACAAATATTACAAGCCCTGACAAGATTGCACACATTTGAGAGTACTTTCATGCCACTTTATGCCTAGCGAGTGAAGTCTATGTGTGATCTCATTTCCCCTATGTTTTAAGGACAGCACTAGACATAAAAAACATACAGTTTTCTTGTGTGGACTGTGCACAGACATGTTGGAGACTACATATTTACAGTCTAGAGATTACAAAGTAAGGCTAATTGATCAATTCAAGTGCTTTATTTCAGATGCCAGCTTTGTGTAGTCTGACACAGAGGGTGGAGCGGGAGACAGTGTCAAATGCAGCAGAGAAGTCGAGGAGGATGAGTGCGCTCGTGCCTCAGTCAGCTATTGTGGTACATATGTCATCAGTGACTGCTAGGAATGCTGTTTTGGTGATGTGGTTAGTTCTGAATCCAGATTTGGATGGGTCTAGGATTTGATGTGTCTCGAGGTGATTTGCTGGTTGACGGACATTTCCTTTACTTTGGCTGAGAAAGGGAACAGAGAGATGGGTCTGTAGTTTTTGAGCTCCCTTGGGTCGGTGGTGGGTTTCTTGAGCAGCGGGTTGATCTCTGCGTGTTTCCAGTCTGATGGGAAGGTGGCTGTCTCGAAGGATCGGTTGACAGGTCGGCAGAGCTCACATGTGATGGTTGTGCTGGCCAGGTTGAAAATGTGATGAGGGCACAGATCTGAGGGTGTTCCCGAGTGGATGGAGTTAATGAGTCTTTGGGTGTCCTCTTTGGTGATGGGAGTCCAGGAGTTCAGGATCAGGTGTGGTGCTGGGTCCATAGTGGTGTTTGTGGGCGGTGCAGGTGGGTTTTGATTCTTGAAGCCTTCGTACCAGTGCTACAGTGTTTGAGCCCACTCTCCTCAAACATGATAATATTGACTTATGCCAATTGGCATATTCAATTTACTTGTAAGCCTCTTGTAGAGTGGTGTATCATATATATACCATATATACAGGTCCTATAAATTAAATGCTACTAGTGGGCCTGTGGCACTTATTGTACAACCCACTTCAGTAGCACTTTAAACATGTCCCAGGCCTGCCAAGTTGACTTGGTATTTAATCTCTCTTGTCAAGATATAAACTTCCCTTCTAATAAATATTTTTAATAAATATAAGAGACCCCTAAGGTAGGCCCTAAGCATCCCACAGGGCAGAGTGCTGTGTAATTAAAAGGATGGACATGTACTTTTAAGCTATACGTGTCCTGGAAGTGAAAAACTCCTAAATTAGTTTTTCACTGCTGTTATGCCTACCCCTCTCATAAGATAACATTGGAGATTCCTAATGCATCTTATAAGCTGTAATTTTCAATTGGAGACTGGTAGGTATGTCATGTTTAGTGTCTTTCGAAATGTGCTGAAGTGCCCTATTTAATGGTAAAGTCAAGTTTGTAATCACGATTATAAAAATGCCACTGTTAGAAAGTTGGCATTTGTCTGCCCTTAGCATTTTGTGCCTGGAGCCTGGCCTGGACACATGACTGGGTGTAACTAACAGACTTTGGGAATGCCTCTCAAACAATCACACAATAGAGAGATTAGGTGTGTCTGAATGGGCCAGCTGCTGACAGGATGGGGAAGCTGAGCACATCACCACTTACACTTGGATAGCCTGTGCTCTGCCTTCACAGAAGGGGCCTAACAACTGTGCATTGTCACTTAAGCCACTTTGGAGCCAGGGCATGGGATGTAGGAAATTCCATGCACTTCAAAGTCACTATTTAGATGCTTCTCCCACCTTCCAGACCCAGGACACCAGGGCAAAAAAGTATTATCACAGACACCAACTCTTTAGTACACTTCTGGACCTTTAGATATTCTGGCAGAAAGGAGGACTGCTGTGCTGTTATAATGACTGCCATTCTGCTGGACTGCTTCACTTCAAGACTGCTAACCAGCCCGGATTGCTACCCTGTGTGTGCTGCTGCTGTGATATATTCTGCCAGGGGACAAGGGCTGGATCTTCAACTGTCCCAGGACTTCAAGAGTGACTCACAAGGGGTAGTTTGCTGGCCTCCTGTTAAGAGGCACAGGGATACAAAAGGATTCCTATTTAACCCACACCACCAGGACCCAACCTGAGTGAGTCCTAACACTCCAAGTTGTACCCCTCCAATCCTGGACCCTTGGAATTAGTGCTAAGCATGCCCAGATAGCCAAAATTTCGGAGTTTGACAGTTTTTGGCTAAAAACTGCTCTAAGAACCAGGAGGAGACCACGACCAGTCTGCTTACTAATCTGCTTGAGGTGCGTCGCTGGTCAGATTGACTTGTGGCTTCTCATGCTACGTTCTTAACCACAGCAGCAAATCAGTTTCAGTGGTCCTTTGCCAAAGGGGGTATCTGACCTCATGGAACTGTCTTCGGCTATAGCCCTCTGCCTCATCCCACAAGAGATTTTTGACTTACATTTCAGAGACTCTGGGCCTGATTATGACTTTGGTGGTTGGGAAACCCTGTCACAAACATGACAGATATCCTGTCTGCCATATTACAAGATCCAGTATATCCTATGGAACTCATAAAATGGTGGCTGGCATATCTCTCACGTTTGTGATGAAGTATCCCATCCACCAAGGTCATAATCAGGCCCTGAGTACGAATGTCAAATTATCTTCACTGCAGCTTCAATCCAAGGCTATCTGACATCAACCCTCTCTCATTGGACACCACCTGCAGCCTTGCCCTGGTGAACGTATCACCTCAGAACATTTCTCTGAGTTAAAAGGCAAGCACTGACCATGCCGAATCTCCTTCTTGTATCCCAATCGTGCTACATTGCAGCCGGCCATTTTTTTCAACTTTGACCCAGTCTCGAATGACTAGATGTCCGCTGTTGCAACTTTGATTGTTTCTCAAGTTCCAATGATTTGGTTTGTGTCATTTGGATTTCAAATAATTTATTAAATCTTACTCTATTTCTCTAAATTAGTTTGGAATTTTTTAGTGTTGTGTTTTGATTTTATTACTGTTTGTGTCCTTTAAATACTATATTTCACTCTTTGAATACAACCAGCATAGAACCCTGTTTCAAAAGTATTGGCCTGGCATGTTGACTGGTTTTAAGACTGTTTGGACTTATTCCTTCATTCTTTGGTTCACTGTTCTCAAGCATTTTTCCTGTATTTCCAACAATTCGTCAGATCATTGTCTTTAAGATTCCTATCTCTCTTATAGTTAAAACCATCTATGCCAACAACGTGAACTACACCTATCCCACCTAAAAGCAGCACCAGAAAAATCTACCATTTTATCTTTGATTCAAGTAGCTGACTAAGCTAAGTGAACACTGATCTCTATCATTTTGCAAGTTGAGCACACAACAACTGAGGCTAGTCTTTTGGTGCCTAAACTGTTTTCAAAGCACGCTACTCAAATACTGCTGGAGATACCCCGATAGAATCTAGCAATGTGAAACAACTACTTCAACCACCGAGGCTGCACCAAGCTTATTGTTGTGCCTTACAACTGCCAATACTGAAATATGCTCAGTATGCGAGGCCATCTGCTTTTCCAGTGTTGGGGGAAAAGGACAAACGCAACACCTGAACTATCTATTATGATGAGAGTCAATCCGCAAGAAATGTCTCCATCCTTCTTAGATGTTGACGATCGGTTCCAGTACACGTCAATCTTCTCGATCAGTGGTTACTAAGGCAAGAGTGAAATGTCAACATATAAACCATTTCTGTGCTCTTTCAGTAAGCGTTCATTAAGTGGCAGTAACCATTGGATTTAACAGAGAATAGTGAAGAGACTTCATGACATCACCTATTGAGGAAAAACATGAATATAATTGAGTTAAATTCCAGTACAAGAAGGGAAAGACCACTTTTCTGAAACCAAATGAAGAAGAGTGTGCTTAAGGACAGTTTGTACCTTTTTCTTTTTGCTTTCCTTTAATTCACTTAGCAGCAATAGCAAAAACAATTGCATTGTTTCCCTGGTTTAGTGTTTTTTTCAATTGTCAATGTGCAAATAGTCTCTAATATGATTTTATATACATATTGAAAGTCTTAAATGAGCCTATATCAATTTAACCGGGGAAGTTGCGAACACTGTGACAGTTCCTGTTTATACTTTTACATTTTTTTCTTTATTCATACTTTTCCATGTGTTTAATCGAAAGTGTGAAGTTTTAAACCATGCATCGAAATGTTAAAAATCATTGCAACAGCTTTCTTAGTATGATAATCAAATTGACTCATTTTGCCACTAAGATTGATATGTTTGTTTTATTACCGGTTTGGTATGTGCTAGCTATAGCATTGTTTTCAAAATATGAGATCAATATTCACATACTGTAAAATCCCAGGTACTAGCTTATTTTAGAACAGGATTTTATGCCAGGACTATTGAGGCAGAGGTCACACCCGTTTGCAGCATCAACTTTAGATGGTGGTGACAGTGGAAAAGACGAAGCTTTCAGCCATTTGCTGTTCATGTTCGAACCTCAATGAAGCCTTGGAAGGAAATGGCTAGCTTGCTATTTCATAACGAAAATACAAGTATACTTTGAGAACCGTCACTGAAACTCAAAAACAGGCTTGCTGTTTATTGCACTAGCTAAAAGTTAACATACCACTTAAAAACAGCTTAAAGGTGCTAGAACAATATACACCCAAAAACAATATTATGTTTTTTCTTCTTACTGTTTGCAATTTCCATGAACTGTTTCAAGACATTACTTTTCGTATTATTTCTAGTTACGATTCATATTTTATGCAAGAGGTTAGATTTTAAAATAAACATTTTAAAATACATATCCTGGTTCTTAGAGCGTTAGTGTCTTTGAGTTTAACAAAAGAGAGATCAGAGTTCCACTGTGCCTCTGAAATCATCTTGTGTGACTGGACCTGGCCAACACCAAGAAAATAATTCTACACAATATTATTCAGTGAGTTGTGTATAGGTTGCAACCCAACTTGATTTCTAATTTATATTGGCACCCTGACTAAGTCCCTTCCCCATGGGGTTAGCAGTCCAACTGCTGTGACTCCTGGGCAGTGGGGTACACCGGCAGATCACTTATCCCAGTTATGTCATCACTGAGGGCACTTAACATATAATTGGTGATGTAGCATGTTAAGTCATAAGTGCTGAATGGTGGGGCACAAAAACGGAGTCCCCGAGTCCTCAGATGGCTGCAGCCACATCATTGTTGATGTGGTGGTAGCCCATCAGATCAAATATTTTGATTTGTTGGATCTGCGGATCCTCTGAGGCATGAAAGATATAATTATTTCTTAAATTTAATTTCTCCAAAACTACAGAATTTCCTCAAACCACAAAAAGCACACGGTCTGGGCCAAGATCTATCTTTCTGCTAAATTTGGTGTATTTATGTTTGCCCTTTTTGGCTGTAGTTGTGTCTAATTTTTTGTATGGAAGCATGAATGGGGAAATTGTGTTTTGGGGCCTCCGTTTTTCCTGAACCAAGCTTAACAAATGGCTCTGGATCTTTCCAGGTAAGAGCTGCAGTGGATGAAACTTTTGAAAAGTTTCATGAAGATCCATCAAACTGTGCAAAAGTTATTAGCAAACCACAAATTGCTCTTCCTATGGAAGTGGTGCCCTTGTCGTACCTCTGAGAAGCCCTGGGTGCCCCATCCCAAGGCCATATTAACAATAAAGGGAGGGGTGCCATGCAGCTCCCTTACCGAACCTCTAGTGCCCTCAGGACTCCATCCTCTAGGACTGTTATCTATTTTAGGGAAGATGGGCATGCAGTGCCCCTACCTGAGGAATATTATGGCTCTGGGACCCTATCCTCCAGGGCCAACCTTTATTACAAGGGTTACGGGGGAGGAGGGTGTCAGGATCCCCCTCCCCAAACCTCCACCGGCCCCAGGCATCACATCTGCAGTGATCACATTCTTATCATTCTTGTTTAAGTCCAAATAGAGATATGAAAAAAGTATGAAGGTATCAATTGGACCCTCAATCCAGTAAGGATATTGATACTATAAACTCCAACCAATGTTAATGTTCAGCTAAAGAGAAAAGACATAGACTTAATGGATAACACAGTCTTTGCTGAGTCTCTGAGCTTGATTAACAAGACAGGTTAAAGGGGAAACTAGGTGTGTCCCTAGCGCCATATGTAGATAGACATGTACTTTTTCAGACCTAAGTGTATATCAGGAATCGTATTACCATATGGAGAGACTAAGATATTCCAAATGGCAGATGAATAGAAATGAATTCAATTCAGTCTAGGAATAGTTTTATTGAAACCCAAATTCAGACAGCTGTGTTTTATACCACTACTAGAATCTATTGTAACTTTAGAAATTCTGGACTATGGATATAATTCCAAGAAATAGCAGTCCAAAGATCCTTGGTGTCTATTCAGCAAAGCGTAAAACGACACACATTGAAAGGTTATATAAAAACGAAATCCTCATGTAACAATCTAGTACATTGTTAGGCAATCAGTCAGGTTAGCAGTGGGGTGGCTAACACTCGCACTCACACAGCTGCAGCAGGGGCTGACACAGTGATTGTATAATTACTGCTTTTGGGGTCCGTTCTGTCTGTTATTTACCAGGAAGCTCATTTATAAATTCGGCCTTTGTTATGGGCACAGCTGGAGTCTGAAAAATAAGAGTCTGCCTGCAAGCTGATAATTGAAGTAAAAACAGATAACGTGCACGCACCGCGAAATGTGTCCCAAGGGCACCACTTCCTGCAAGGTAGACAGGGTCTATTCTGTGAAAATTGTGGGTTGACCCCGTCAACCCACGGGAGCCCTGTATATTTTTTTCTCCAGAGTGCAATGACAGATAACATTTGGGGGTCGAGATCTATGAGTAGGGCAACAGTGATAGAGGAAGAAAAATAATCAAAATGGAAAGAAAGTAGATAGGGCATCAAAAAGTACAGTAGTGGGAACAAGCAGGAAGGGAATTGAAAAGGAAATGTAAAAAATGGGTTACGTTATTAGGAGCAGAACACCCCCCTCAGCACCAACAACCCCTCCTGAGAAGTTGTAGGGGCAGTTGGACCCCCCTGCTTCTCTTACTCAGTGCCTTTGATGTATGGTCAGAGTGGGGATATTTTTTTCTGGGTACTCCATTGCAGATACAGTTTTCTCATCATGGTTGTTGAAATATTAAGATTTCCAATTATGTACATAATAGGGTGCACGCCAGGACGCATACTCTCACTTGTGCACCAGGCCACCCAGTTAAAGAGGGCTGTTAATGAATATTTGGATAGATTACTATGACCTGCTTGCTAAAAATGTTTAGTGAATAGCTGATTTCCATTTTTCCTCAAAGGTTGTTTCATCTCTGCCCAATAACCAATAAATCAGCTGTGCTCCAGGTCTTTTCAGATCTTTAAAACAGTGAACCTCAGGAATGCGGTTTTTGGCATTAAAGAGACCTCAAAAACTAAAGCTAGTCCAACCTTTAAGAACAAAGGATAACTATAAGTTCAATATGCGCCTCTGTCGTTCATCAAACATCAGAAAATATATGAGCATCTCCAATGGGCAGCGTGTGATTTGCAAATATAGTCTTCAAGATCTGTATGCCACCCCATGTACATTCCAAGAACAGGATACAATGCCACCTTTCTGATAACGATTTCCATCTCACTTTTCATAGGAACAGCTTCACGATAGCTACTCAGTCAGTTCTGGAGTTCTCAGATTTTGTTTTATGTTATATTTTATGTTTATTCCGTTTTCTTTTCCTACACGTTTGCGCCAAGAATGGGTTGATCTCACCCTTTTTCAAAATGACTTATCTTTCTGCTATTTAATCTCTGTTTCAAATCGTGTGGCATTTGTGGCTAACTTTTTTGACACCGTACCTCTACTGAACTCTTATGCTAAACAAAACCAGACAACACAAATGCGTTTTGCTTTTCAATACTTTTAGTGAACAGATATTAACATGGATGTACAGTTTGCTCCTGTTACTTTTTGTGAGAGAACAGGGCTGATTGCAGAGGCCCCTTAACTTTTGCCCCCATTTTCCACTTTTTGCTGGTGTTTTCCTGACTCTGATGGTGCCCTGGGTACTGCTAACCAGTCCCAGGGCCTGTGCTCTGTGTAAAATCAATATGCAAATTAGGCTAATTATAATTGGCTAAGTCAACTTTCCTATAAGTCCCTAGTATATGGTAGGGCATGTAGGTTTAGGGACCCCAGCATAGGTAGTGCACCCATAGGTGCACTGCTGAGGTGCCCAGTGTCATTTTAAAGGCAGGCCTGCCTTGCTGGCTGCGTTTAAATTAAAGTTACATGCAAATTCGACTTTGGAATTAAAAGTAGTTCCAAAGTCTTAAACTACCTTATTTTTACATATAAGTCACCCCTAAGGTGTGCCCTATGTGCCCCTAGGGCTGGGTGCCGTGTAACTATAAGCAGGGACCTTATAAAAATAGTTTTATAAGCCCTGGTGAGGTAAAAACAGCCAAACTCGTGTTTCCCTCATTGTATTGAGTGGCCTCCATAGGCTAGAATGGGGAGACTTTATTTTAATTTTAAAAGTCCCCTTAAGTAATAGATACCAAGAGTTTGGTATCAAATTAATTGTTATAATAAATCCAACAACTTCTAGTTGTTGGATTTAATATAACTTGTTCAGTTAAAGAGTTTTAAACTTTACCTGAAAAGTTGCCAACTTCAGCCCTGCAGTGTTTTGGCTGCTGTGCTCTGATTGGCCAGTCTCTAGCAGCTTAGCCAAGCTGCCTTGATGAGCCTGTGGGAGGAGATCTCCCCTCAGCAGATGGTGAGGCAGGAAGGGTGAGGGCTGCCAAATTGGTCTTCAAAGGCAGAGAAGGACATTTGGAGCAACCCAGCAACACCCCCCATCCTGCAAACCCAGACAATTAGGTGCCCCCTTGATTAGATTAGATTAGGAGAGGGCAGGAGAGGGGTGTGTTTAGGATTTTTAGCCACACCAGTGGATGGGCTCAGTCAGATGTAACCTCCAAAATCACTTTAAGCTGGGATGGATTTTTGAGGAATGTTGCCTCCTGGGTCTGATTTTTGCCACACTTCCCAGGAAGTGGTCATCACAGGGGGAAGGACCCTGCACCTGACTGGAGAACCAGGACCCCCCTGTCTTTCACCCAGGAGCAAGGATAAAACTGGCAGACCTGCACCCACACCTCAGTTCCCCACCAGATCCCTACCAGGAAGAACTACAGAAGAAGAAGGACTGCCCTGCTGGACCCCTGGCCTGCACCTGGACCCTGCACTCTGAAGGACTGCATCATCTGCACACTTGGGCTCACCACAAGAAGGACTTTGCCTGGCTTCACCTGGTTCAAGGAGGGACTCCTGTTTGCTACAGGTGAAAAAATGCTAACCAGAGTCCCCTGCACCAACTCCTGAAGAAAATAACCAGCTGACCACTGTCCAGTGGCCAAAAAGAAGTTTGCACCAGGTGCATTCTGGGGGTTGTAGTCCACACCCCCCAAGGATCATCTCAGAGCTTCTGGAACCTTGTGGTGAACTGTGGACCCCAAAAGAACCTTAAAGGAACATCTGGAAGAAGATCCAGAAGCTGGGAGAAGTTTGGAGAACTTTTGAAAAAAAGCTCCATAGAGGGACAGACCCGCCGCGGCAACTCTAGCCAGCTTGCCTCGACCGCGACCTGGCCTGACTTGCAGGTTCATCCCGGTGAAGAAAATCTCAAAAAAAGGAGACTAAGTCCGAATGTAGAAAGTTGACCGGGACCTCCCAGCCAGCGTGTCTGAGGAGGGCTCCAAGGACGTCCGATCAAGATCCACGATTGCCCCGGTCGAAGGATTTTCACCTCGAAAAAATGACTAAGTCCGAAGGTAAAAGTCTTCACCAAGGGCTACCGCGATGCCTATCCGAAAAAGAGTTCCAGGAGGTCGGATTGGACTGGCAGGTTCGTCCCGCTGAAGAAAATCTTCAGAAAAACGACTAAGTGCGAAGGTAAACTTTTGACCAAGGGCTCCCGTGGCCTGTAGCCGAGCCGGGCTCCATTGTGGTCGGCCTTAAACTTTGACTTTGCCCTGGTGGAGGTGCAACCAGATGACCAGATTGGCGCTTTTTGTTTCTATGCGCTAGAAAGCAATAAATCTTTAAAAATCCATATCTCCGGTTCCCCTTATCCGATTTTATTCGTTTTGGTGCCATTTTAAATATAAAAATATGATCTATTTTTATAAATTGATTTTGGATTGTTCAACTGTTTCCTGTGTTTTATTTAATTACTGTTTTGTGATATTTGAATGTTTTACACTCTGTGTCCTAAGTTAAGCCTTGCCGCTCGTTGCCAAGCTACCAAGGGTTGAGTTGGGTTTAATTCACTGAGACCTAACTGGAGCTAAGTGGATGTTAGTGGCCTATTGCTAAGTGCAGGTACCTACCTGCCCTTACCAATAACCCATTTTCCAACACCTTTCATGTGTGCAAAGCATAAAAGGAAGTGCAAAATACCCATATACTGTAAATGAAACCTGCACTGTATTTTCATGGGCCACGTTTCGTCAAGTAATTTAAGATTTCATGCACTGACCTACATACTTAATCAAGGCAACATACGTTGCCATATTTCAGTAGGAGAGAAATGTTTGGATTGCTCAAATACCATGTTTTTCTGTTTTCTGAGCCTGCCTTTACAGGCGTTTCTCTTTCTATTTCACATATATGTATATTAATTGCAATAACAATGGGGGACCTTTCTAGTATCCATCACTTCTAAATCACTCCGACTGTGAGTACGTAATATGCTCCAGTGCACTGCTTAGTCTAAACCTTGTACAATGGTCTTGACCTTGCCAGAATCAAGAGCAGCCTATCGCATGATGCCAAGTAAATTGGATTCACACTGGAAGTCAACCTTCATGGAACAGTTTTAGAAAGCACAGACAAAGTGGTACCAGATATATTTATTTAAGAAAATGAAGCAATTCTTCCCCAAAAGTCAATTCAGAAATATTTTTTAGACGCTTGTACTCTTGTGTAAGGAAATGCCTCCTTGACATGGTTACCCCCTGACTTTTTGCCTTTGCTGATGCTATGTTTTGATTTGAAAGTGTGCTGAGGCCTGCTAACCAGGCCCCAGCACCAGTGTTCTTTCCCTAACCTGTACTTTTGTTTTCACAACTGGCACACCCTGGTATCCAGGTAAATCCCTTGTAACTGGTACCCCTGGTACCAAGGGCCCTGATGCCAGGGAAGGTCTCTAAGGAATGCAGCATGTCTTATGCCACCCTGGGGACCCCTCACTCAGCACAGACACACTGCTTGCCAGCTTGTGTGTGCTGGTGAGGACAAAACGAGTAAGTCGACATGGCAGTCCCCTCAGCGTGCCATGCCAACCTCACACTGCCTATGTAGTATAGATAAGTCACCCCTCTAGCAGGCCTTACAGCCCAAGGCAGGGTGCACTATACCATAGGTGAGGGCACAAGTGCATGAGCACTGTGCCCCTACAGTGTCTAAGCAAAACCTTAGACATTGTAAGTGCAGGGTAGCCATAAGAGTATATGGTCTGGAAGTCTGTCAAACACGAACTCCACAGCAATGGCTACACTGAAAACTGGGAAGTTTGGTATCAAACTTCTCAGCACAATAAATGCACACTGATGCCAGTGTACATTTTATTGTAAAATATACCCCAGAGGGCACCCTAGAGGTGCCCCCTGAAACCTTAACCAACTACCCGTGTAGGCTGACTGGTTTTAGCAGCCTGCCACACTCGAGACATGTTGCTGGCCACATGGGGAGAGTGCCTTTGTCACTCTGTGGCTAGTAACAAAGCCTGCACTGGGTGGAGATGCTTATCACCTCCCCCTTGCAGGAGCTGTAACACCTGGCGGTGAGCCTCAAAGGCTCACCCCCTTTGTTACAGCACCACAGGGCATTCCAGCTAGTGGAGTTGCCCGCCCCCTCCGGCCACGGCCCCACTTTTGGCGGCAAGGCCGGAGGATATAATGAGAAAAACAAGGAGGAGTCACTGGCCAGTCAGGACAGCCCCTAAGGCAACCTGAGCTGAAGTGACTCTGACTTTTAGGAATCCTCCATCTTGCAGATGGATGATTCCCCCAATAGGGATAGGAATGTGACCCCCTCCCCTTGGGAGGAGGCACAAAAAGGGTGTATCCACCCTCAGGGCTAGTAGCCATTGGCTACTGCCCTCCCTGACCTAAACACATCCCATAATTCTGTATTTAGGAGCTCCCCTGAACCTAGGAACTCAGATTCCTGCAACCTAAGAAGAAGAGGACTGCTAAGCTGAAAAACCCTGCAGAGAAGACGGAGACACCAACTGCTTTGGCCCCAGCTCTACTGGCCTGTCTCCCCCCTTATGAAGAAACTGCTCCAGCAATGCTCTCCCCAGGGACCAGCGACCTCTGAATCCTCAGAGGACTGCCCTGCTCTAGAAGGACCAAGAAACTCCTGAGAACAGCGGCCCTGTTCACCAAAGACTGCAACTTTGTTTCCAAAGAAGCAACTTCAAGACAACTGCGTTTCCTGCCAGAAGCGTGAGACTTGCAACTCTGCACCCGACGCCCCCGGCTCGACTTGTGGAGAAACAACACTTCAGGGAGGACTCCCCGGCGACTACGAGACCGTGAGTAGCCAGAGTTGCCCCCCCCTGATCCCCCACAGCGACACCTGCAGAGGGAATCCTGAGGCTCCCCCTGACCGCAACTGCCTGACTCCCAGATCCCGACGCCTAGAAAAGACTCTGCACCCGCAGCCCCCAGGACCTGAAAGATCGGAACTCCAGTGCAGGAGTGACCCCCAGGAGGCCCTCTCCCTTGCCCAGGTGGTGGCTACCCCGAGGAGCCCCCCCCTTGCCTGCCTCCATCTCTGAAGAGACCCCTTGGTCTCCCATTGATTCCAATTGAACATCCGACGTGTGTTTGCACACTGCACCCGTCCGCCCCCGTGCTGCTGAGGGTGTACTTTCTGTGCTAACTTGTGTCCCCCCCCCGGTGCCCTACAAAACCCCCTGGTCTGCCCTCCGAAGACGCGGGTACCTACCTGCTGGCAGACTGGAACCGGGGCACCCCCTTCTCCATTGAAGCATATGCGTTTTGGGCACCACTTTGAACTCTGCACCTGACCGGCCCTGAGCTGCTGGTGTGGTCACTTTGGGGTTGCTCTGAACCCCCAACGGTGGGCTACCTTGGACCCAAAGTTGAACCCCATAGGTGGTTTACTAACCTGCAAGAACTAACAATTACTTACCTCCCCTAGGAACTGTGAAAATTGCAGTGTGTCTAGTTTTAAAATAGCTATATGTGTTTTATTTGAAAAGTATATATGCTATTGTGATTATTCAAAGTTCCTAAAGTACTTACCTGCAATACCTTTCATTCAAAGTATTACATGTAAAATTTCAACCTGTGGTTCTTAAAATAAACTAAGAAAATATATTTTTCTATACAAAAACCTATTGGCCTGGAATTGTCTCTGAGTGTGTGTTCCTCATTTATTGCTTGTGTATGTACAACAAATGCTTAACACTACTCCTTTGATAAGCCTACTGCTCGACCACACTACCACAAAATAGAGCATTAGTATTATCTCTTTTTGCCACTATCTTACCTCTAAGGGGAACCCTTGGACTCTGTGCATACTATTCCTTACTTTGAAATAGTGCATACAGAGTCAACTTCCTACATCTTGTATCTGCCTGGTATTGATGCCCTGCTCCACACCTTCCAAACTCAGTGGCTGCTCCACTATGGGCATCATTCACACCGCAGCATCTCTCATCCAGGGCTGAGATATATATGACAGGATCACCACTTTGCTAATGGAACTTCTCTCGCTCTTCTTGCTAGCCTGCATCATCTTCAATATCAGGAGCATCATTTATAAAGCTATCACTCAGCACTCCTGCATATCAGGGTAAAAAGCTCACTGTCTCCAGTGGCACTCCACACACCCTCAGCCAGTACACCATCAAACTAGAGACAAAGAAATGCAACAAATTAAAAACAACACAAAAGGCCATCTAAATCTTAGCATCTAAGATGTAGAACAGCATTCTTGTTTAAATTGGGACTATCTCAAACCTGCTCCATATTATTCAGAAATAGTTGTGTACACAGCTCTACTTATGCGCCCAGAATATATCTACCTTGTGTCAAGGTCTGTGCTTTGCAGTGACATGTACTTACTAAACTACATACGAAGGTTGCAGGTGCTCATCACCAGCACTAGTCTTCCGCGAATAGAAAACATTTATTGGCTTGCAGTGACAGTGTTCACAATGGATAGGTATAAGATGTGACTCCAACACTCTGGTTGATCTGCCGGTTGTGATTTCTGGCAGACTTTCAGTGGATCAGTTCATTTGTTAGTGTGCGGGTCAATCTTGGCTACCAGCTTTGCACGTCACTTCCCTTCATTAGTTTAATTGTGAGCAGCAGTAGCAGCTAAGATAGGGCAGGATCACCGTATCCCGGCTTCTATAATGGAGTCAAAATGCTGCTTATAGTGAGAAAAAATGTGAGTGAGGAAAGGAGAAACCGGAAACATGGGTAATGACCTGGCACTTAAGTGACTAAGGTGTAGCAAATTAAAGAAAGCACAGGAGTGCGTAAATTGCTATACAGTTTTAAATCAATAGTGGCGAGCTAGCAGTCAATCTTTTTACAATGACACTCCTGATAAGCAGTGCCCGGGGTTGATGTGGGTCATAATGAATGATGGCAAGAAACCTTTAGAAAACTTTTGGACCATGACACTTCATTTTTATTTACAAATAAAGTGTTCCTGACAGCCCCTTAGCTATTGTCACTAAAAACATGAGTATGAAAATCATATGTTATAAGACGTAACATTCTTATTGTTAACCACCAAAGCTTCCATATTTCAATTACTGAATGTGTGCAAAAGTCACCCTCACTTTCTCTACCACACTGGTTAGTAACTTTAACCAACTTTAACCAAACTTTAATAAATAATCAAAAAAGGGGAATGGTGAATGTTAGCAGTCCATCACATATCCCCCATCAAAAAGCAAAACTAATTACAACATAATGACATTCCATGAGGCCAGCCTAACCCACATTGAGAGGGAAAACCATGCAACTATGTATAGTGGATGTTCTTCCTCTGTTACACGGTCTATCCTTTATTAGAACATTGGAATGCTGGGGGCTCGATTGAAAACAATGGAGTGCTGTGGGCTTTTACTGGCCGGTAAAAGCCCGCAGAGCCAACATTCCAATGTTCGCTTTGTTCACAGCAACAGCTGTGAACAAAGCCTCACGGAGCCCAAGGGGATTTTAATCCCCTCGGGCTCCGTGAACATTTTTTTTTTTAATAGAACATTCTGCCCTGTGTGGCAGAATGTTCTAATAGCCTTAGAACCCGCCGTAGCGGGCTCTACCGGCTATTAAAGTCCCTCTCCCTTGTAATGCGGGGAGCGGGCCTTTAATAGCCGGTAGAGCCCGCTACGGCGGGTTCTAAGGCTATATTAGAACATTGAAACATTGGCAGCTCCATTTAAAACAATGGAGTGCTCCGGGCTTTTACTGGCCAGTAAAGGCCCTCGCCGCCAACATTCCAATGTTCTCTTTGTTCCCAGCCAGAGCTGTGAACAAAGCCTCACGGAGCCCGTGAGGAATTTGTTTTATTTAATAGAACATTCTGCCCTGAGTGGCAGAATGTTCTAATAGCCTTAGAACCCGCCGCAGTGGGCTCTACCTGCTATTAAAGGCCCTCTCCCTTGTTAAAGGCCCTCGCCTTCGGCTCAGGCCTTTAATGTGGGAGCGGGCCTTTAATAGCCAGTAGAGCCCGCTATGGCGGGTTCTAAGGCTACATAAGATACATGGACTGCAACTACCGAGGTGGCATTCTTTATCATCGGATCCTGCTACAAACTGAGTGGGCACTACAATACGCAGGGGGTCTCTCCTAATGGAGGTTTTTGAAGGAGACCTTTCTCTAGCCCTGGTTACGATGAGGTTGTAGTGGGTAAGGGGAGATTATGAGAAGTGGAGTACTGAATTAAAATAGCCCTTAGCTGACCAACGTAAGCTGTCTTGATTTTTGGAAGGGAAATCTTTGGCAAGATTGAAAACTGTCTTGTCCAAATGAACATGAGTCATTCTTTGGACCAATTTGTGGCCAGCATCTATAGACAATTGTAATACAATACACCCATTTCTCATAACCTTAACTAATCACTACAGCCACATCGGAAATGGGGCAAGAAAAAGGTCTCCAAAAAAAGCCCTCTCTGAAGGGGCCTGCTGGGTATTGCACTGCCACCTCCCATGGAGCACGATCTGATGACAAATCATGCCACCTCGGTGGGTGAGGCTCTGTACATTCCATAAATCATGCTCTGTGTAATATAGGTACAGTAGAGGAAGAACATCTACTATACATGGTTTCTTGGGTTTCCTCATTATAGGTTGAGATAAACTCATGGAATGGTACATTATGTTGTAATTACACTAAGAATTAGACTGTTATTTTTCGTCTGTCAGTATTTATTCCCACTAATAAAACGAACACTGTTGTTAAATACATACTTCTCAAGCTCACTGCATACATACCCATCTTCCCCAATTGTTACCAAACTTGCCGTCTACCTCACATAGTTCTCTATTTGAACATCTCGTTCATGAGTCTAATACACTACATGGCAGTTGTCATGGTACCTTTCTCAAAAACCTCTCCAGCTAAGCCACAACACATTTGTCATAATACACTGACCACAAATATTTTTGTATTTTCAAATCACCATGCACTTCATGCAGGATCAGTCCTTTGAACTTTTGGTCCTCTTTAGTGAAAAACACTTCCTGCAGATCTTCACCCTAAATCCCCCTTCATGCATCATGCACATGAACTATCTCCCCGCATCTCAATGGGTCTCATCACCTTTGTTCAGAAAACCTGACAGTAAGTAAAACAAAGAAATATGTACAGTTACTTTGTTAAACAAACCTAGCTACAAAGCAACTGAATGGCAAACAAATGAGGCAGTTACATGTGCAGTAAATAATTTATGATAGGAGTTTGCATGATGGAAGTCAAGAAAGGAGGAAGATTGTGGATACCTTTGGGCATTCTAAGGGTATCATAGAGGAATGCTCCTGATTAGGAGAGAGTCCCCTATAGCCTAGGGATGGACTGAAGTTACCTACCCTCTGTGCATTAGAGAAGAGAATGTGGAGCCTGTTTTTCTCATTCACACCCTTCCTGGACCTTTTGGACAATGATGCAGCTGGTTATTTTTTACAGTTTTGGGGTAGGATATGTAGTTCCATGTCTAGCCAACTATGCACACCTCTTACATTTTTAACTTCTCTTCCAGTGGTATTGTTGTTCTCCTTCATATTTCTGTTTAGACCAGTGTGGTTAAATGCGTATTTCACTAATAAACTCTAATGCATGGAAGCTACTATCTTCTACCCTCTCTGCTGCTGAGAAATGAGATGGATTTATAGGATTTGCCATGGGGGGCTACTTAAATGAAAGGGGTTATCTTTGCTGCTTGGGTAGTGGGTTGGGTGATAAGTGGGCCCACTGAATTCTGGCTGGAAAGGTAAAGGTAGTGGGTGAATGCAGGATAAAGAAAGATGTGTGCACTAAACATAGAAAATCACCGTGATCCATGTTTTCCTGGTCCAAAATTCTCTATTAATTTATTTACTTTATTCCGTATTATGTCAATAGCAAACAGTGCAAAAGCGGGTATGCACTATTGCAAATTGTATGTAATCTTATAGTAAATAAATGTTATTGAACAATTTCCATTGCCTACTTTGTTTGGAAACAAGTGCAACTGGCCCAAGGCTATTCTTAGGGTACCACCACTGACACTTCTCAATGTCAGGGTTGCTCAATAACAAGGTTGCCTTCACTTGATTCCACCTCACACCATTTTTTTCCTGTACCCTTCACTTCCTGACTCTTTATCTCGCATTGGCAAGCTTTTTTTCTCTCATTATCACAGTTTCCCTATAATGATATGTCTGTCATATATCTATTCAAGCAGAAAATGGAGCTCAGTGCATGAGTGACCACGCATGTGTATTTACAAAGTGTAAAACAGTGTCTCATAAATCAACTGTTATTAGTTTCTAAAAATCACAAACTGCGGGTCAGAGTCATATTTTTGAAACATGGAGAATTTAAAATTATTATTGAGTTAGTCAGCATCCTTGATGAATTTTGACCCAGTCGAGGCTTCATGGTCCTCATCGGGACAAGGGAAATAGAGACTAAGCACACCCCCATACAGAAAAACAGGGGAAGACTTGTACTGAGTACGGTGAAGTGTGTTTGTTCTTTTTGCAGGATTACCATCTAGACTGTGCCTAGGAACTTGATTAACTTTAACCATATTACCATCTCATAGACAAATGTTAACGGACACTTGAGCAGGGCTCTTCTGTGTTACCCCAGTCAGTTAGTCACCAATCCCAGTGGGAGGGGAACTGCTTCCAGATCTGGTTTAGAGTGACCAAAGAGGAAAAGGTGCTCATCTCCCCTAGCCACACCTCTGGGGTGGTGCAGGAGCTCTTTACAGGGGAATACAGTTCTGCTATCTTTGTTTTAGGTAGAGAAGGGCAGTGTGGAATTGTTTGAAGTAGGACCCACTGGCCACAATCACACCTATACAACTCAGTAAGCTCAAAACGCTCAATTTATGCCGACTACTTAGTATCATGGATTTGGAAGTCGCAGGAGCAGACAGCTGCTGTCTTCCGCAGGAGATTCTTTGTTTCAGGTTTAAGTCCACTTTGTTTTGTCTACATCTAGCAGCAAACCTGGAGTGGTCCAATTTCATTGGATTGTGAATGTACAGTACCAGGGCAAATGTGTATCATTCATATTAGCCTTTTGAGTTGTATAGGTGTGATAATGGGTTGATCCCATTCTTTCAACACTGAGTCCTGATGATGGTCTTGCGGACCCCGGTGCTTCTGAAGACCGAAACATCGACAATTCCTCCTCATTGAGATGTCACAGTGTAAATCAAGAAAAAGTATTTGGAATAGTACACAAAGAAATTGTTCATGTCAAGGGAGGGTGGACATCTCTCAGGGGACCTTTGATCTTGATTACCAATTGTGTTGGATTTCTTTGTGAGGTGTACTGTGTTGTTGAAAGGAAGGATGTATTTATGTTTGTACACTAAACTTTAGCAACTGTACAGGTTTGTTTCCAATACAATCTATCTTAACACTACGTGTGTACAGTTACTTTTGACATTTTTTTTGATATTGGATCTATCTGACCAATGTCTTTTGATTCGATAAATTATGCATAAATAATTCCTCCAGGAAAATGTATTCTCTTGACATTTAGAAAGTTGACATTTTCCTGCCTTAGCCATTTAGTGCCTGTGGCCTGTACCTGGGTCGCATGACTGGGTGTAGCTGATAGTTGAGCCTTGTGTATTCCTCCTAGACAAACACACACAATAGAGAGCTCAAGAGTGCCTGGATGGGCCATCACTGGCGGGATGGGAGGGGAGGGGAGGAGTTGAGCAAAGCCCCATCTTACATTTGAATAGGCTGTGTCCCACAAAAGGCTGCATACCCCATATAGTTAGTCAGGAGGCAGGGCAGAGAAGGCAGGATACCTGAGGATTTCAAAGAGGAACCTCTAGAAGCGTCTCCACTTCAAATACTCCACTAGATATAGATACAGGACCTCTAACACCAACTCTCCAGTACACTTCTGGATCCGTGGCTACTCTGTCAGGAAAATGACTGCTGTGCTGCTGAAGGACTGCCATTCTGCTGGACTGAACCCTGCTGGACTACTGACTTGCAACTGACCTTCTGCCCCCCTACTAGGACTGGACCTTAATTTCTTGAACCCAGACCCGTAGAGTGACTCCAAGCCTAGATGACTGGCCTGCTTACCTGAGGTTTAGGAACAGAGGGCTGCAACAGCCATGCACCTGTCCTCTGCCATATGTGAGTCTACCCTGGCAAGTGGTGCCACCCACCCATGGACCCTTGGAAGTGATCCTAAGGTACTTTGCCAGCCTCTATGGCTCCAGCTGAACAGATTCATCTCATCTGTTGTGCAGCCCAACCCCGATCAGAACAGAAGCATCGCTGCTGCTGCATGCATCAGAATCACTGCAAAGACCTGCATTACATTGTAGCTTATTACTACATTGGGACCACCTCTGTCTGACTTATCTTGATTGCATCCCCACACATCCCTTGCCAGCGACAGCCTTGATGATGATGCTGGACTCTGCATCACAGACTTGCAACTCCTTAGAACCAACGCATTGCCTTGATTGCGTGATGCTTCCCCAACTCTGGATTCCACATCACAAGCCCTCATTGATAGCATCTTCCATGACAGAGCAGCGTCTCACATGACAGCTTCACTGCATTTTGAACCCGCTGAAGTCCTGTGGTTGTGCGGCACATTTTTGTGGAGTCTTGTAACACTATGCAAACTGGGATTGAAGGCACTTTGTTCTGCAGGCCTAACTGTATTGTTGTACCCAGCCTGCCCCCCTAATGGTCGGCCTGAACTTCTGACTTTGTCCTGGTGCGGTGCAACCAGATGTCCGCAGTTTGAGCTTCGCCTCTTGGCGCTATTTTAACTAGAATCTTTAAAACTGAATATCTCTGGTTCTACTGATTATAATTGGTTTTGTTTTATTTATTCAAAATTACTCTCTGAAACCATGGCTGTGGCATTGGAGCTCAAGCTGGCCAATCTGGAAAGTTAAATAGTGTCTGAGTTCTGTGAAGAAAGGGTCTATGATGAAGAAGGGCGCCAGAAAGTTGGAGCTGCAGAAATTCTGAAGTCCCAGACAGAGGTCCACCAGTTGATCACAGCTACAGAGGAGAGGGATTATGTGAACAAGCAGGATCTGGACATCCGCCCTCAAGTGCAGTCTACAGTGGAGAAGGATGACCCCACTCCTGAATTAGAACTCCCTGCCAGAGCAGGAAGCAGTGTGTCCTCACATAGCCTGACCCCAGAGGAGCTGGCAGAAAGGAAGGCAGATAGGGAGTTCAGGCTGCAAATGGCTCAACTCTGGATGAAAGAAAGAAAATTGGCTTTAGAGGAGAAAAGTTGGCTTTTTAAGAAAGTCCGGATCCCCAGTGACCTGGTAGCAGTTACGTGGTGGGGAATGACATTAATAATTTGTTTTCAGATCATGAGGTGATCCTGAGAGTACATAAGTTCCCAGAGGAGCACTGGAGAGGAGACGGGAGGGCTTGTTGAAGCATATGCTGCCAGTGGGGTAGGACACCCTTCTGACCCTAGAAGTAATGGACCAAACCAGTTACAACCCTGAAAGTCATCCTTTTAGCTACATTTTTGCTGACCCCCTGAAAAGTATCACCAGAGGTTCAGGGACAGCCACAAACTCCTTAATCATGCTTGGGTGGATTTCCTGGATTACTCTAACAAGGCACAGGATGGCTGGGTGAGAGGCAGCAAAGTTGATGATTTTAATGGGCTGTACAGTTAGATTCTCAGAGGGCACATGCTCAATACTTGCTTTACAGAGTTGCACCTAGTGGACAGGAAGCTGACTGACTCCATCAAGCTTAATGAAGATGTGGACCTCTGGGTCAGCACCAGAGTCTCCAAAAAGGCACCTGGGAGGAACCCCCTAAAGGGTAGTCAGTGTTCCCACCAGAAGAAAGAGGGAGGAGAAAAACTTAGAAATAAGGAGTTCTTTAAAGGCCGCCAAAATAATTTGCAAGTGAACAGTGCTAATTAGTCCCAGTCTGAGCCCAAGATGGATTCTTTGACAAACACACATGGAGGCTCGTTCCCCAGTGCACAGAGTGTTACAAGTACAGGCCTTCCAAGGGAGACTCCAATATTCCCAAGAGAGCACAGCCCCACCACTAGGCAGACACCTGGCATGGTGGTATAGCAATTTGGGGAGCAGACAGAAGTGACCCTAGTTTCCCTGGGTGATAAGGAGGTGGTGCCAAAAGCCCATATGCCTTTCAATACTTGTTATAACAGGCAGTTGGCCATCATTAGCCAGTCAACGAATGGAGGCATTGAGAGACACAGGAGTCAGCATGACTATGTGAGATGTCAGCTGGTGTCCTCAGAGCAAGTCCTCCCTAAAACATTCCACCAAATCATAGTCACAGACAACTGAGTGGGTCATCTACTGGTGGCTCTAGTTCCCTTTGAGTGGTGATGGAGGGGTCTCAGGTTCTTTAAAAGCAGCTGTGAGCCCTGCCATGCCTAGAGATTGTCTATTGGGCAACAACCTGTAGCACACTGTCTGGAAGGAAGTATAGCTCAGGTCACAGTTGGAGATGATGGGATTTCCTGAAAGGGTCTGTATGACCATAAGGTCAATGGATACCTGGAAAGGGAGTCAAGGGCACCTGGGGCCTGAAACAATGGCTCAGGCAGCTGCCCAGAAGTATCAAATCAAATCAAATCATTAACATTTATAAAGCACGCTACTCACCCGTGCGGGTCTCAAGGCGCTAGGGGAAAAGGGGGGGTTATCGCTGCTCGAACAGCCAGGTCTTTAGGAGTCTCCGGAAAGCGGAGTGGTCCTGGATGGTCCTGAGGCTGGTGGGGAGGGAGTATGTAGTATGGAAGTATGGCAGCAAAGGGTGTGGGAAATCGGCCCCTGAATTTCCCCTGATCCAAATGATGGGGCACCTGAGAAGAATGCTTCTCAATCAAGCAGGGAATACCTTGCCACCCTGTGTGATCTGCCTTAGCTTGGTGGTTGGCTATTTGAGGGTGTACCAACCAGGGAGGACTTCTGCAAGGCACAGAAAGGGTAATTGGAGAATGACCTCCTATATAGTGAGCGTAATGTTCCTGGACCTGGGGCAGCCTGTGTGCTTGTGGTCTTCCAGTAATACAGGCTTTCCTACTAGGTTTGGTTCATGACTTACAGGACATCCGGGGCAAGACCTTCGCCAGGCTTGTTGCCTTCTTCTATTGGCCACATATGAACACAACCTCAGATGAATTCTGTAGGTCCTGTCCCACCTTCCAGGCCAATGGGAAGGCAGAAAAAAAGCTCAAGGCTCACCTGACCCCATTACCTGTCATTGGCACTCCCTTTGAAAGGATAGATATCTACATTGTAGGGCCTTTGGATCCCAAGACAGCTTTAGGCAACAGTTTCATCCTGGTCTTGGTGGAGCATGCCATACGCTATCCAGAGGCCATCTCTCTGAGGTTGGTGCCTGCATCTGTGGTGGCCAGGGCATTGATGGAGATTGCTCCCTGTGTGGGGTTCGCCAATGATGCATTGTGTCTGACAGAGACACTAACTTCATGTCAGCGTACATGAAGTCCATGTGGCTTAAATGTGGGGTAACTTGTACGTTTTCCACACCATATCACACCCAAACCAACTGCCTTGTGGAAAGATTCAACAAGGCCGTGAAGAGCATGATAACGGGCCTACTTGATCCCATGAGGATCCCATAAGTGGGATGATCTCCTGTCATACCGTCTCTTTGCCTACAGGAAGGTGCCACTGAAGTGGGTAAGTTTAACCCCTTTGAAATCCTCCATGGCTACCCTGTTAGGGGACATCTTAGCCTTGTGAGAGAGGGTTGGGAGCAAGCTCCTAGGAAACCCACTCATGATGTGGTCAGGCACATGCTGGCCCTCCGCAACCAGATGCACCACTTCTGGAAGAATACACAAGGCAACCTTGATGCCTGTCAACAAGTTATGAAGCTCTGGTAAAACCAGAAGGACACTCTGTTATGCCCAGAAGGCCACTCTGGTAGTTTCAACATGGCCAAAGGGTGTGGGTTACGGACCCTGGAAAGTCCAGAGCTCTCCAGTATTGTTGGACAGGCCCATATAAGGTGTACAAGTGGAAGGGCAAGTCCCCCTACTTGGTGGATCGCAAGACTACTAGAGCCCCCCAAAGGGTGCTCCACGTGAACCTCCTCAAACTACACTTTGAGAGGTCCGACATGGGCATGCTCCTGGTGACAGATTAAAGAGTTGAATAGGAGAGTGTGCCTCTCCCTGACCTTCTGTCTGCCCAACAGCACAGTGGGTCAGTGGAGGGTGTCAACCTACCCTCACCCCAGAACAGTAGAGTCAGTGTTGACAGTTTTTGGAACAGTTTTCCTCTTTTTTTCTCCCTCACTCCCGGAGTCACTCACCTGTGTGTCCATGATATAAACACTGGAGACAATCTGTCTGTTAAAAATAAGAGTTACAAGTTGTCAGACAAGGTGAGGGTCAGCATCAAGTAAGAGGTCTCTAAAATGCTGGAGTTGGGGATAACTGAGCTCTTCAACAGTCCCTGGTCAGCACTGTGGTGCTGGTAACTAAAGCTGCCCCACTGGGCTCCACTCCATAACTTAGGTTCTGTGTGGACTACAGGGGACTAATTTCCTATTATAGTCAGTGTTAGACCTGACAGCCTTAGGGTGGTCACCCCTAACTTTTTGCCTGCCTCCCTCCACTTTTTAGATACTGTTTTTGCTGGTTTTAAGAATCTGCACACTTTACCACTGCTAACCAGTGCTAAAGTGCATTTGCTCTTTTCCTTCTAAACATGATAAACATTGGATCATGCCCATTGGATTATTTAATTTGCTTATGAGTCCCAAGTAAAGTGCACTATATGTGCCCAGGGCATGTAGAATAAATGCTACTAGTGGACCAACAGCACTGATTGTGCAACCCACTTAAGTAGCTCCTTAAGCTTGTCTCAGAACTGCCATTGCAAGGCCTGTGTGTGCAGTTTCACTACCAATTCGACTTGGCATTTAAAAGTACTTTCCAAGCCTAAAAACTCCCCTTTTTCCACATATGTCACCCCTGAGGTAGGCTGTAGGTAACCCATAGGGCAGGGTGCTGTGCAGGCAAAAGGCAGGACATGTACCTGTGTAGTTTACATGTCCTGGTAGTGCAAAACTCCTAAAGTTGTTTTTACACTGCTGTGAGGCCTGCTCCCTTCAAAGGCTAACATTGGGGCTACCCTCATATACTGTTTGAGTGGTAGCTGCTTATCTGAAAGGAGTGGGAAGGTCATATTTAGGTATGGCCACAATGGTGATACAAAATCCTGGTGACTGGTGAAGTTGGATTTAATATTACTATTTTAGAATTGCCACTTTTAGAAAGTGAGCATTTTGCTGCACTTAAATTCTTCTGTGCCTTACAATCCACGTCTGGTTGGGCTCAGTTGACAGCTCCCTGGTGCATTCACTCAGACACACCCCAAACACAGGATAATCAGTCTCACTTGCATACAATTGCATTTTAAATTGGTCTTCCTGGGCTGGGTGGGTGGACGGCCTGATAATTACATGTCAAAGGACAATAGCCTGCCCTCACACAAAGTACTGCCACACTCCCTACTGGGACCCTGGCAGACAGGATTGAACTGAAAGGGGACCTTGTGCACTTCTAAGCCACTCTTTTAAGTCTCCCCCACTTCAAAGGCACATTTGGGTATTTAAACAGGGCCTATGCCCCTACCAACTCAGACACTTCCTGCAGAAGAGAACCTGAACCAGAACCTGCATCTTGCCAGGAAGAACTTCCTGGCTGCCCAAAGGACTCCCCTGACTGCTTTCTGTGAATGACTGCTGCCTTGCTGTTGCCCTGCTGCTTTGCTGCTCTCTGGCTGTGCTGAGAAGTGCTCTCCAAGGGCTTGGATAGAGCTTGCCCCCTGTTCCCTGAAGTCTCAGGACCGAAAAGACTTAATTCCTGCACAAATTGAAGCATAGCCTGCAAGAAACGACGCACAGCCTGCAACGCCGTGAGAAAATCACACCACGCCGAACTGGAATGATGAAGTAGGAGAAGAACGATGTAATGCTAGTGTTACGACTTGAAACTTGACATACTGCCCACTGGATCGACGCAAAGCCAAACCGGAACGACGCAGTGCCTGCCGTATGGTAGAAATGTCCACGCATCACCCACTGGATCTACGCAGCCCCTGTGAATTCATCCTGCATGTGACAAATTTCAATGCATTATCCCCGGGGCATCCGAAAACCTCACAACCCGAAGAGGATCCCAGTCTATGCATCGGAAATCGGCTCAAAGCCTGCCCTGCGTGAAAACTCAATGGCGCATTGTCTGTCTGCACTAGAAAAATTGATGCACACTTCCCAGTTTTCCATGCATCTCCTCCTCTGCGGTCCCTTGCGGAGAATTTGAACGCAAACCAGGTACTTTGTGCTTACAAGAGACACTTGTTGCCTTGTAAGAGACTAAAGACACCTTATATCATTTTTACAGTGATATTTCAACATATACTTATTGCATCTTAATCGTTTTGACCTGTAACTTGTCAGATAAATATTATGGGCCATATTTATACTTTTTGACGCAAAACTGCGCTAACGCAGTTTTGCGCCAAAAAAATTAGCGCCGGCTAACGCCATTCTGAAGCGCCATGCGGGCGCCGTATTTATTGAATGGCGTTAGCCGGCGTTAGCTGACCGGCGCTGCCAGGTGTGCGTGAAAAAAAACGACGTACACCAGGCAGCGCCGGCGTAGGGAAAAATGGCGTTTGGGCGTCCCAAAATGGGGCAAGTCAGGCTGAGGTAAAAAAATCGTCTTAACCCGATTTGCGCCATTTTTTTGGGGCGCCCAGACGCCATTAACATGACTCCTGTCTTAGCAAAGACAGGAGTCATGCCCCCTTGCCCAATGGCCATGCCCAGGTGACTTATGTCCCCTGGGCATGGTCATTGGGCATAGTGGCATGTAGGGAGGCACAAATCAGGCCCCCCTATGCCACAATTTTTTTTAAAAAAAATACTTACCACAACTTACCTTTTCTTCACAGGGATGGGTCCCTCCATCCTTGGGTGTCCTCCTGGGGTGGGCAAGGGTGGCAGGGGGTGTCCCTGGGGGCAGGGGAGGGCACTTCTGGGCTCATTCTGAGCCCACAGGTCCCTTAACGCCTGCCCTGACCCAGGCGTTAAAAAGAGGCTCAAATGCGGGGTTTTTTGCCCCGCCCACTCCCGGGCGTCATTTTTGCCCGGGAGTATAAATACCACGCACATGCCTGGGAGTCATTTTTTAAGACGGGAACGCCTACCTTGCATATCATTAACACAAGGAAGGTGTTCACGCAAAAAAATGACGCTAACTCCATGAACTTTGGCGCTAGACGCGTCTAACGCCAAAGTATAAATATGGAGTTAGTTTTGCGTCGAAATTGCGTCAAAAAAAATGACGCAATTTCGGCGCAAACGGAGTATAAATGTGCCCCTATATATTTTTCTAAACACTTTGTGGTGTATTTTTGTGGTGTTCCACTGTGCTTTTGCATGATTTATTGCAAAAATACTTTGCACATTGCCTTCTAAGTTCAGCCTAACTACTCCGTGCCAAGCTACCAGAGAGTGGGCACAGGATAATTTGGATTGTGTGTGACTTACCCAGATGAGAGTGGGGCTCCTTGCTTGGACAGGGGGTAACCTGACTGCCGACCCAAGACCCCATTTCTAACATGCATTCTTGAGGCCGAGGAATATGAGGACATGTCCAAAAAACGAAGAAGCACATCATAAAGATAAGAGGAAAGACCCTAGTTTGGTGGAGATTTAAGTCTTTTCTAGTCTCATTGGCCTTGCTGTAGGAGGATTCATCTTATCACAGAATTCTAAAGAAACAGGCAACAGGAACAATAATGTTGCCAAAATGCACACAAGATCAATGAGATTTCCATGTGCTCCATTACACAGCTCTAGGATCGAATACATACTGGACATTTACCCAGGGAGGCAGAAAGAAGCCACTTAGGTCAATATTTCATTCAAAGCTGTGGATTCTTGTTGGATAAAAGGGCAGGTCAGGTTCCTTTATGGCACAGTCACACACACAGCACCTGACAAACCCACACAAACACACACACAGAAACACCTTGACACTCACTCAGGCACTCATGCACCCACTCAAAGACCCACTCAGAGGCTCATGCACCCACTCAAAGACACACTCAAACACACTCAGACCCACTCACACACCCACTCAGACTCACGCAGTCATTCACAGATTCACACACCCACTCACAGATCCACTCTCACACCCATTGTCACACCCAGAGACACTCTCTTACACCTACTCTCACACCCAAACACTCTCACACCCAGAGACAGCCTCTCACACCTATTCTCACACCCAGAGAGACAGGCCCTGAGGCTAACTCCCGCCTCACGTGACCAAAGGTTGTGAGCAGCGCGGGGTTGGGTGGTTATGGGGGGTGGCCAAAGGCTACAGGGAAGCTATAGTTAAGAAATATAATTTTACAAAACCATAGAAAATTCACTTTAAAAAAAGGTCATAGGGCTGTTATAGTTAGGTTCTGAATTTACTTGCACAAAACCAGAGAAATTCAGTGGTTATAGTTAGTTATTTCAAAGAACTATAACTAACAGTCTGAGGTAACTATAACTTGCACCCTTGCCATGGACTGTTAATTACCCCACATGTTACAGCGCTCATGACAACTTTTATAATATCAAAAAAATATCAATGAAACATTAGCAGTCAAATTATTGAAGAAAAAACTTGCATGGCGGGGGTGCGAGTTATATTTACCTTAGGCAGCAAGTTAAAGTTACTTGAAATAACTCAAACTATATCTGCTGAATTTCTCTATTTTTTTACGAGTAAGTGAGTAAATTCAGACCCTAACTATAAGGTCCATGTAACCTTTGATTTTTTTTTATATATATATATATATATATATATATATATATATATATCTACCTTCAATGCTGTAGTTGGGTGAGGGCATTGTGCTCTTTCACAGTAAGTATATACATACACAAAATAGGTCCCTGCAGTGCTAGGAACTGTTATGGCAATTAGCACTTTCTATGACCCAAAACATATATTATTTTTTTTGCCAGTGTTTTTTTTTTACAATGGTAAGACTGCTTTTTTTATTTCTAAAATGGCCGTTCATGTTTGTGCATGATGGATGAAAGGCTATTTCTGTAATGGTTTTTGTAGAAAACCTTTACAAAAATCATGACCAAAGAAAACAAACATTTGCAAACCCAAAGGGTTGGAAGCCAACACACATTTATTGGCTTTGGCAATGCTTGTTTTTGTCTTCTACTGCATCTTATTTCCTATTTTCCTACTCCCAAGTAGATTCTCAGTCATTTGGCAACACTGAAATCCTCTTGGCAATAGCAGGATGAAGAAAACAAATAACAAATATCTCACAAGATAATTCTGTTTAAGTGCTTTTCGGCATTCTATGACCAGACTGATATGGTCCTCTTCTTGGATGCCGAAAATGAACCAGCTTGGGTCTGCTCGGACTTAGTTTTCACCACTCAAGAGGCATTTTTAAAGAAATAGTTCATACATAGTATCATCTACCCCTCATCACCACCAGTGGTTATTTGTTATTCAGGTTAGCCTTCCAAACCATTGTACTTTTGCCCACTGTTAGAAATGGGGTCTTTGGATGACAGTCAGGTTACCCCCTGTTCAGGCAAGGACACTCTCCCTAGTCAGGGTAAAAGAGAATCACCCTCAGCTAATCCCTGCTTACCCTCCTGCTAGCTTGGCAGGCAGAAGGCTTAGCTTCAGAGTGCTAGGTGTAAAGTATTTGTACCAAAACACACAGTAACTCAATGAAAACACTACAAAATGACACAACACAGGTTTAGAAAAATAGAACGTATTTATCTAAACAAAACAAGACCAAAATGACAAAAATCCACAATACACAAGTCAAGTTATCAATAAAAATGCAAAAAGAGTCCTCAAGTAGTTTTCAAACACACACTAACACTGTTAGTGTGAAAAAGTACCTTGAGTGTGTCAAAAATAACCCCGCACGGGTGAGTGTGCATCAAAAAGGGGCTTGTGATGCGTTGATTCCACTCAGGAGCGGGACCTTGCATCGTTTCTCCTTTTGCTGGGTCAAGCGTGTCGTTTCTTCTCTCCGCAGGAGAACGATGTGTCGATCCGGTCAGCACTCTCTGTCTGGGCAGGCCTTGCGTTCTTTCTACACGCCCAGTGGTACTTGTGTTGGAAATCCAGCCACACGATGAGCCGTAAACCACGCAGCACGGATTGCGATCTCCCAGCCTCCGTCAGCGATGCTGCATGGCATTTCTCCTGCTCCGTGCATCGATTCTTCGGTCGCATTTCCAGAGAGTGTCGATCTTTTCCCAACACAACACTCTGTGCATGGATTTCCCTTTCTTTAGGCTGCCAGCTTCTCCTTTCAGGGTCCCAGGAACTGGATGGGCACCACAGGGCAGAGTAGGAGTCTCTCCAGAGACTCCAGGTGCTGGCAGAGAGACGTCTTTGCTGTCCCTGAGACTAACAAACAACAGGAGGAAATCTCTAAATCAAGCCCTTGGAGATTTCTTCTCAAGATGGAAGGCACACAAAGTCCAGTCTTTGCCTTCTTACTCTGGCAGAAGCAGCAACTGCAGGATAGCTCCACAAAGCACAGTCACAGGCAGGGCAGCTCTTCTTCCTCAGCTCTTCAGCTCTTCTCCAGGCAGACGTTCCTCTAGTTTACAGAAGTGTTTCTAAAGTCTGTGGCTTTGGGTGCCCTTCTTATACCCAATTTCTCCTTTGAAGTACGCCTACTTCAAAGTAAAGTCCCTTTTGAATGTGAAATCCTGCCTTGCCCAGGCCAGGCCCCAGACACTCACCAGGGGGTTGGAGACTGCATTGCCCTTTCAGGTGTGAGTGACCACTTCTCCCCTCCCTCCTAGCACAGGTGGCTCATCCGGATATGCAGGCTACACCCTAGCTCCCTTTGTGTCACTGTCTAGTGTGAGGTGCAACCAGCCCAACTGTCAAACTGACCCAGACAGGGAATCCACAAACAGGCAGAGTACCAGAAATGGTATAAGCAAGAAAATGCTCACTTTCTAAAAGTGGCATTTTCAAACACACAATCTTAAAATCAACTTTACTAAAGATGTATTTTTAAATTGTGAGCTCAGAGACCCCAAACTCCACATGTCCATCCGCTCTGAAAGGGAATCTACACTTTAATCAGATTTAAAGGTAGCCCCCATGTTAACCTATGAGACGGACAGGCCTTGCAACAGTGAAAAAACACATTTAGCAATATTTCACTGTCAGGACATATAAAACACATTACTATATGTCCTACCTTAACCATACACTGCACCACACCCTTGGGGCTACCTAGGGCCTACCTTAGGGGTGTCTGACATGTAAGAAAAGGGAAAGTTTAGGCCTGGCAAGTGGGTACACTTGCCAAGTCGAATTTACAGTTAAATCTGCACACACAGACAATGCAGTGGCAGGTCTGAGACATGATTACAGAGCTACTTATGTGGATGGCACAACCAGTGCTGCAGACCTACTAGTAGCATTTGATTTACTGGCCCTGGCACCTCCAGTGCACTTTACTAGGGACTTACTAGTAAATCAAATATGCCAATCATGAATAAGCCAATTACATTCACATTTTGTAAAGGAGCACTTGCACTTTAGCACTGGTTAGCAGTGGTAAAGTGCCCAGAGTAATAAAAACAGTAAAATCAGCGTCCAGCACACATCAACAACCTGGGGAACAGAGGCAAAACATTAAGGGAGACCACGCCAAGGATGAAAAGTCTAACACCCACCATGCCACCACAGATTACACCCAGGGTTGGGTATGCCCAGACATAGATCCTGTACATACTGTGCTACTAGAACCAGGATACACCTGGATGATTAGTGCTAATAAGGGTGAAACATTAAATGCCATAGGCATGCATTCGTTTTTCAAACTATGATGCACATACTAATAAATGTCAGAACATTTGCTTCCCGCTCTCCAAAATATATCATATTTGTGTTCTTTGTAGCATCTCTTTTATTAGGGATGATCTTGTTACATACATATCTTTGTGCACTGGCTGGGTAAATCCTCTGAAGGTGAAAGAGAGGACAACACTATGTAATGTTTTACAAATTATATGAGCTTTCTTCTCAGTTAAAGATGGTGGCTGCAGTCTTTACTCACAAGACGTAGTTCATCTGAACATGTAAAATCTTGTGTACCATCCCTAATAATTAGAGGAATCCAACTGACTAAAGGATTGACTATACCTAATTTTTGAAGTGAAAATGTCAACATCATGATTGTGCTGGGTGGTTGACAGCAGGAGCCTGTCCATATGGGCTGAGAGGCTCTGCCCCCACCTTTTTCCAGGCAAGAAGAATGTCAAAAGTCAGCCTGACAGACAGTCTTCTGGTTCAGCTCAGGCAGTCAGGAGCTAGACATGCGCTGCTTGAGCAGAACTTTGCCGGGCTGAAGAAGTCACAGCTCCTGTGCACGTGACCTCCTCAGCCTGGCAAAGGTGTCTCAAGGCCCTCCTCTTCATGATGAGAGAGGTAGTATCACCAATTGCCTCATATCAGTTTTAAGCCCTGAAGGGGCCAGAGCTGAGTGTCAATCACTGACATCTCGTTACAGAGCTGGGTGGGGTCAGCATTATCACTGACCTCATCCCACCCTATGATGAATTTGGGACTGCTGCCTTCCCTCATTAGCTGAGTAGCCAATGCTATGTGGGATAGGAAAATGGTCTATATTGGCTTTACACTGGATGCAGTTCAAAACAAAATGTTTTTTGAATGCTAAGAAAAATCTGGCATACCCTTCTTTGCGTTTGTGGCAATTTTGTGTAATTTTGTGTAAATATGTGAAGCAAGTCTTGATCATCTTTATTCTTTCAAGAGGAAAACCTTATTGGGTAGCATGCATCTGCTCTTTCCTACGAGGCTCAACAATCAAACCTAATCCAACCACCCACTCTTCTCCTGTCTCGTAAAACTCAGGTCAACTTTGCAAAGTTTTGGCGGTTGCCATAAAGTCCAAATGGCTCAGTATTTGGTTGAGCTGGTATTCCACTCTAGGTAGTGCCATTGATTGTGCTTGTGACACATAATAAATTGAGTATTAATAAAGAAAGATTCAGAACCATGTTGAACCATATGAAACCTTGTAGATGAGATAGAGTATAGAGATTCATTGTATGATTCACAAATAAAATACTTGCTGTACCAGAAAGCCTCTTCCAGGCAAGTTGCTTGTGTCCAAACACTAAAAAAGCATAAGACAAATGTGTGACACATCAATACCACCTGTAAATTGCACACAATTCAAACTGCAGAAGAGATTCCACCCTTAATTTGTGAAACGTTCACTTCTATTCTGCATATAATACGACCTCAGCACGAGTGAATGTATTTTTGATGAGTCACTCCCAGTCATGGAAGAAATGTTATGAGTCAGGGCCAGAGAGGTGCTGAGAGGGTCGTATACCTACATATATTAATTAAACCAATCAAAAGCTTGTAAATTGGGCTGCACCCAGGAAGGCTCCCTAATTGTAGCAAGAGAGCTACTCGCTGGAGAAGCCTGCTTTATACACTTGCTAACTTATTAATGAATTTTAAGGTGCGGTTCTAAGTGTGCTAGGTATGTATGATCCCGGTATGCAATAAAGAGCTAATACCACTGAAAGCGGCTTTTCAAGACTATTGTTCATAATCTGCACAGACTCAAAAGAAATCACTCGTGGACAAAGCTTCCTTGCAGCTATTCTTCACAATCAAACAACTCTTGGAAAGAAATCTGACAAAGCTAAGTTTTGATCTGATTTCTCTACTTAAATTTTGTTAGAAATGGGGTCTTTGGTTGGATGTCAAGTTACCCCCTGTCCATGCAAGGACCCTCTCTCTAGTCAGGGCAAAGGAGAATCACCCTTAGTTAACCCCTGCTCACCCCCTCGGTAGCTTGGCACCAGCAGGCATGATTAACTTCAGAAGCAATGTGTTAAGTATTTGTACCAACACACAGAGTAACTCAGTGAAAACACTACGAAATGACACAACGCAGGTTTAGAAATATAAGCAATATTTATTTAAACAAAACAAGACCAAAATGACAAAATTCCAACATACACAAGTCAAGATATGAATTTTAAAAAGAATGAGTCTTTTAGAAAACAATAAGAATGCTGATAGCATACAAAAGTGCCTAGGTAGCGTCAAAAATAAAGCTACATGGGTGAGCTGCATTGGAAAGGGCCAGCGATGCGGTGAATTCCCAGTCGCAAGCAAGAATGTGTGTTGTTTCTCCTCAGGTCGGGTCAGCGTACGTCATTTCTTCTCTCCCGCAAGAGAGCGATGCATTGATTCCAGATGGGCACCTCGGGTCTGGGTCAGCTTTATGTTGATTTTTCCGCCTCCAGCAATGTTGCATTGAAATCCAGTTGCACAGTGTCAAGAAATCAAGCTGCATGAGGGCTGGTGTTATTAACAGCAGCCACTGCGGTGATGTGCGTCATTTCTCCCGCAGCATTAGTCGATCTCCCAGCCGCGATGCAGGTGGAGCATTGATTTTAGCTGCGAGGTCTTTGCGTGCGATTTCTGTCCTTTTCCACCACTTTTACCTTTCCAGGGCCCAGAGACAGGTTAGGGCACCACTTGGCAGGCAGGACTCTCAGCAGAAAGTCCAGGTGCTGACAGAGAGAAGTCTTTGATGTCCCAGAGACTTCAACAACAGGGGACAAGCTCAGTTCAAGCCCTTGGAGATTCTTCACCAGTGGGAAGTCCCACAAAAGTCAGTCTGTCCACTCTCAGGCAGAAGCAACTACTGCAGGCCAACCCAGCAAAGTACAGACACAGGCAAAGGGGCAGTACTCCTCTTCCAGTTCTTCTCCTTGGCCGATGTTCCTCTTGTTTCCAGAAGTGATCTGATTTTCAGGGATTTTGCATGCTCTTCTTATACCACTTTCTGCCTTTGAAGTAGGCCTACTGCAAAGAGAAATCTCTGTTGTTTTCAAGATCTTGCCTTGCCCAGGCCAGGCTCTAGACACACACCAGGGGGTTGGAGACTGCATTGTGTGAGGGCAGTCACAGCCCTTTCAGGTGTAAGTGACCACTCACCCCCTCCCCTCAGTCCAGATGGCTCATCAGGATATGCAGGCTACACACCAGCTCCCTTTGTGTCACTGTCTAGAGGAGAGGTGCAAACAGCCCAGCTGTCAAACTGAGACAGACAGGGAATCCACAAACAAACAGAGTCACAGAATGGTTTAAGCAAGAAAATGCCTACTTTCTAAAAGGGCCATGTTCAAACACACAATCTAAAAAACAACAAAAATATGTATTTTTAAATTTTGAGTTCAGAGACCCCAACTCCAGATGTCTATCTGCTCTCAAAGGGAATCTGTGCTTTAATAATATTTAAATGCAGCACCCATGTTAACCTATGAGAGAAACAGGCCTTGCAACAGTGAAAACTGAATTTGGCAGCATTTCACTGTCAGGACATGTAAAACACATAAGTACATGTACCACCTTTAACATACATTGCACCCTGCCCACGGAACTACCTGGGGCCTACATTAGGTGTGCCTTACATGTATAAAAAAGGGAAGGTTTAGGCATTGCAAGTGGGTACACTTGGCAAGTCGAATAGACAGTTTAAAACTGCATTCACAGGAACTGCAGTGGCATGTCTGAGCCATTTGTACAGGGCTACTAATGTGGGTGGCACAACCAGTGCTGCAGGCTTACTAGTAGCATTTGATTTATAGGCCCTGGGCACCTCTAGTGCACTCTACTAGGGACTTACTAGTAAATCCAATATGCCAATCATGGATAAGCCAATGTACACCTACAATTTATGCAGGAAACACTTACACTTTAGCACTGGTCAGCAATGGTAAAGTGTCCAGAGCAAACAAAACAGCAAAAACAGAGTCCAGCACACTGAAGCAACCGGGGAAGAAGGCAAAAAGTTGTCAGTTATGTCAAGTCTAACAGATTTAATCGAGGTACAAAAAAGGCAAGGAATGCAAGTAGTTTAGCTAGTGGAATCCGGTCTGGAACTGATGCATGATTTTGACCAGGAACTCTTACTATAACATATTGAAGGCTATGAAGAGAAAAACAACTCAGGGTACCACAGCCACTGCATTACAAAAATGGCTTGGTGGACACATTATTGGTACTGCACAGGAAATAAGGATTTTCCAAGCAAGTATTAATATGATAAATCAGATTACCCAGGAATGGTGGGTGGAAGAGTAACCACTAAAATGCAGCCATGCTTCTAAAGCTTGCCTTTATAGTGTCCTTCCTGATTAACCTTCAGTCTATACAAAATGGTATGTACCACAGAATGCATTACAATCCCAGTGATAGGAAACTACGTTTAAGTTCATGAGCATTGCAAATTTGCCACCAGCAGTCACAATGCAGCGGGTGGTGACCTTCACAAAGCTACAACAAAACATAGATGCGGATTGGATGAACACACAATGCACAGTTCATATGAACAATAGGCAATAGAAATTATAAAAATATGTAATATAATCATACCCTCTAAAATTGTGAGATGGTGTTCTGTCATTTTTCATACGATTATGTATTTTACTACACTTAATTTGTGTAATTAAAAACAAAGATGTTTTTACCGTAAATGGGGCACAAGTTACAAACATTTTTTTACAGTTTTTGTCAGACCCTTTGCAAATGTTAACTGATCACCTTTCAGTTTGATGTTCTTGACATATAACATAGTCAGTGATACTGCATAATTACATAATAATTCCAGGGACCGAAAATATATTGTAAGAAACAGTGATGCAAATGTTTCACTTTGGTGCCCTGTAGCTAATTGTCAGCATGTGTTTTGTATATGAACACTAAAGGCTGTGTCAAAAAACAGAGTCGCAATCATTATCGTGAACAAATATAATCATAGAGGAGATTGTTATCTTTCCATATTTCATCTTGACCAAAACATTGTAATGATGTTTTTCTAGTTTAGTGGAAGGCAAACTGTAAATAAATGGCCTAATACAGTCTGTCTGTGTTTATATTACGGGCTAGGAACATGGACCGATGTCTTATTTTACATCTGGAGCCTTGATGACTCACTAATGTAAACCGATATCCCCTCAAATTCTGATGTCCCGGAAGGAAAACTTAAGCAGATTTTCTAAACACAAAACCAGCGCTATGAAGTGAGAAGACGATTCACAGTTGCTGGTGGTGTCGTTTACATTCACAAGATAAATGCACTCTAGAAGTGTCACTGGTGAACACTTGGTTGGCGAGAAGAATAAATGCTTTCCACGGGTAGACTTTGAGGAATGTGTTAACAACTGCATATCTTCTTTCACAGGAGAGTGAGCAGGGGCACGTGCTGCAATACTGCGCGGCATGCAGCCGTCCTTCTTCTCGTAGGCATTAGATGTATGTTTTGTCTGCTTAGAAATGTGGGTGAAAGTAAAAATAATTCAGCAATGTTTCTATTGAAGTAGCAACCGGTGTCAGCAGCTGAAGGGTACTATTGCATCGTGGGAACAATGATGTATATGTTTGTATAGAGCATATCTTGGGGCCTTATTTAGATGTCTTCAGTACCAATGATTCACCGAATACATAGTTTGAGGGAGTATTTATTAGATGAATGCTTTAAAAATGAGTAACTAGTATCACCCTAAAGCAATCCTTGACAACGCAGACGTAAAAAGATAAAGCACCTATAGTTTCTTTGAAAAACGGATTTTTAAATTTGAAGGTAATTTAACAGGGAAGTTGAGCGCTGTGTGTTCATAATGAAAACTGTTGGGCCTAGCATTCTTGATGCTGTTTCTCCCTGTCTCTTTGCCTCTGCCTCCTGTATTTTCGACTTTGCGCTGGATTTCGTTTTTTTGCTGGTTTTGGTACTGTGGGCACTTAATCACTGCTGATCAGTGCTAAAGTGCAAGTGCTACCTCTATAAATTGTGATTGGTTATCCGTGATTGGCATATTTGATTTACTACTAAGTGCACCATGTGTGTCCAGGGCCTGCAAATCAAATGCAACTAGTGGGCCGGCAGCACTGATTGTGTCACCCACATGAGTAGCCCTTAAACAGGTCTCATTCCTGTCATTGCAGTGTCTGCGTGTGTAGTTTTAAACTGCCATGTCGACTTGGCCAGTGCAGCCACTTGCCAGGCCCCAAACTTCCCTTTTAGTACATGTAAGGCACCCCTACAGTAGTCCAAGGTAGCCCCATGGGAAGGGGCAGTGTATTTAAAAGGCAAGACAGGTACTAGTGTTTTTACATGTCCTGATAGTGAAATACTGCCAAATCTGTTTTTCACTATTGCAAGGTTTATCTCTCCCATAGGTTTACATAGGGATTGCATTGAAATATGTTTTAAGAGTAATTTCCCATTGGGAGCAGATAAAGATGAGGAGTTTGGGGTCTCTGACCTCACTATTTAAAGATACATCTTCTAGTGAAGATGGTTTTTAACTTTTGTGTTTGAAAATGCCACTTTTAGAAAGTTGACTTTTTCTTGCTTCACCATTCTGTGCCACTACCTGGCTGTGGAATACATGTCATGGTCAGGATGTTAGTTGGGCTGGTTGTGAATTCACTCTAGACAGTCGCACAAAGAGAGCTGAGATGTGCCCTGCATATACTTATGGGTCTTCCTGGGCTAGAGTGGTGGGAGGAGCTGACACTTGCTCCTGTATAGGGCTATGCCTGCCCTTACACAGTGCAGTCTCCAACCCCCTAGAGTGTGTCTGAGACCAGGACTGGAAAGGTAGGGTCTTGTGCACTACAAAGACTTTCCTTTGAAGTTAATCTAATTTAAAAATAGAGATGAGTATAAGTATTGGACCGCAAACCCCAGACTTTTAGAATACTTCTGGATCAAGCGGAGTGTCTGCCAAGGAGAAGATCTGAAGAGCTGTTGTGGTTCTAAAAATTCTGGACCCATGTAATTTACTTTGCCACAGCAGTACGATTTTAGTATCAAAAGACCGATAATGACTAGTACACTAAGCATGAGCATTTTCGCTCAATTCCAGCAGCGTTTTCACCTCGAAATCGCCATTTTCGTCCTGCACTCGTGGCTCCCGTTTTATACACGGCAGCCATTTTTAAAAGTTGCCCTCACATAGGCTTATAATACAGTCAGATTTGATTCCAAGGACACGTACACCTTGATTGACTTTTCTCTGACCTGGGCAAGCTGGAACCATTGCCTCAGGCCAAACCTGTTTGGTCAGTCGCTCTCCCAGTGGCCGAATCAGATAGCATCAAGGCACACCATGTCATAAAACCCTTATTATCGCTCACACACCCTGCCTAATCTTGCTCACACCTGCACCTGCTCTTTTCTTCTTCTTACTTTACGAGGGGGAGGTGCCTGTTTTTATTGGGGGTCCACACTTATCTGATGTAAAATACTAGGCCTTGCCGGGTAATTTATTATGGGTTGGATGACATGAAATATGAGGTTCCATCATGACACTGTTTTTTCCTTTGTAGTGAAAACATGTGAATGACCAACCAAAATGTCAAGAATGTTTGCCTGAAGCTTAAAAAACTGTATATAAGGAAACCTGACTTTGCATTGAAACACAGTCTCCTGAGAACATACAAACCGTGCTGTTGTACTTCTAGGACGCTTGTTACTTGGTTGCAGCCAATAAATTCGATCTTTGACTTCACCTAGAAGATTCTGAGTTTCTGTGGTCTGAATCAGGAAAGTACCCGAGGTCTTTGGGTGTACCCTGGCACCACTGGTTACCGGATCAGTACCGGTTCTGAAAAACCCAGTACCTCACTGTGAGAAGGAGTGCAACCCCTTTGCTGTGTGTGCTTTGCTGGGATGGCCTGCAGTTGCTGATTCTGCTTTAGAGGGGACAAAGACTGTACTTTGCTGTGTATCCTGCTTGTGAAGTTTCTCCAAGGGCTTGGACTGAGTTTGCCTTCTGCTAAAAACTCTCAGGGACATCAAAGAATTCACCTGCCAGCCCCTGGGTTCTATTGTTGAGGACTTTGACTTGCAAAGAGGTGCCCACTCCATTTCCTGCACCATTGAGAGTGAAGTCTGACAGAAAAACAAGGAGAACCAGGCACACCGACTTCAGATGACTCCAGAACCAGCGCCACTTCCCGACTCCGCATCGCTGCCTGCACCTGAAGCTGTGGTCCCAGCAGAAGTGCAACAACCATGACTGATACCGCAGGTCAGACGATGCTGCAGTGTCTCTGAAGTTCATTGTGCGTTCCAAGTGCTGTGTCACGACGTCCATGACACCCGACTCCTGACGGCCTCGTGGTGTGACCGTGACACTGTGAAGTTGCCTCATCGCGTCTTGACCTGCTGGGCTCATCAACCCCGCCGGATCATAAGAAACCGATGCCTCTTCACGAACGCCACCTCTCCACCGCTGCCTCTGTAAGGAGTCGAAGCCTCACCTCACCTGCCTAGCACTAAGCAACTGATGCCTCACCTTCTAGATAGCAGTATGGAACCAACGCCGCACCGGCTCCTGTGATGCCTCATGTCCCCAACTCTGTGCCACATCTTTGACTCTGCCTCATTTCTAAGGTACTGTACCTTGGATCAATGCAACTCCATGACCGGCGCCACACTCCCTTGTGAGTGGCATCGGACAGTTGGGAAGGACTCAGCCACAACGCTGTGATAACACCAGCTGCAGCTATTATATTTCTAAGTGCTTTAATTTGGATTCAATCTTTTAAAATGGATATCTTTGCTTCTGTATGTTGGATTCTTGTCATTTTGGTCTTATTGTCCTTTGATAAATATTGTCTATTTTTCTAAACCGGTGTGGTGTCCCTTTGTAGTGTTTTCACTGTTTTACTGTGTAGGAGTACAAGTACTTAACATATTGCCTCTGACATAAGCCTGGCTGCTCGTGCCAAGCTACCAAGGGGGTGAACAGGGGTTATGTTAGAAGTGTGACTCCCTTACCCAGACTAGTGTGAGGGTCCCTACTAGGACAGGGTGTAAACTGACTGCCAACTAGAGACCCAATTTCCAATAATAAAACAAGGAGTAAGATATCACTCCAAGTACCATTACACATGGAGAGAGGAGGAGGGAGAAGGAGGGACAAATGTGGAGGAACACACCATACTTAGCTCCCTATAACTCAAAATACACAAGAAAGTACGGGGTTCTCTTAACGAGGGCGTCGCGGATATCAGCGTAGCCCTGGGTTGTATATGTTCCTATTTGGAAGGGTAATGTCAGTGAAATGTCAGTAGGTAACTGCAGAGTGCATGCGCGGGAAGAAACAGCGGGGGGAAAATTCCTTTTACGGACTAGGTGGTCTCACACACTATATAGTGTCATGCTTCATCATTTGACCACCTAGACCCACCCAGGTAGGACAGTGCCACCTGGGCGGACTCAACCTCACTGTTAAAAGAACAGGAGGGAGTGCGTAAATAAACTTGTTTCTGGAAAGATCGGGATCCAGCTAATCTACTGAAAAAATTAAAAACACCTAAGCAGACACCTGTGAGGAGTAACAAATTTAATAGTGGTGTCTGACTGGTGTAGTTAAAACGGGGGTTGGGACACCTCTGTGAGGACAAGGACTCACAGGGTCACCTAACTAATAGCCAACATGTTTCTGCCCTCAGAAGTGAGCCAATGAAGGTCTCGGGGCATTTGTCAGGGCCTAGGATCCCTACGTCTCACGTTGGAGGAAATTACTCTATGTGAAAGTCAAAGAGTGTGAAATAAAAGGTCTACCTTACCCAAGGAAATACCTTGAGGCGGCCTATGGGGGATAAACAAACAATTAGAACACTAGTGGCTCACGGCACTGCAAAACCAACCAACTACACACGTGTCAAAGGGATGCATTCATGCACGTAACACATATGTTCATAATAGGCAATATTCATGCGTGGAGTGACCAAGTGGGTATATCTATCTATACAAGTGGACAGTCCTACCACAGCAGGGAATTACAATTCTTACCCTTTCATAGAGGCTGCTAGCCTCTGGTATCCAGGAGGGGGAGTGTCCCCTTATAGTCAAACACTAAGGGGAGACACAGAAAGAGACGGACACAAAGACAAAGTGAGGAAGGGGAGGGAACAGGAGTAACCAGGATAGATACAGGGGAGAACAAGACTAGTGGAGTGGTTCCCACTCGGAACCCACTATCATTGCTTAAATAAAGAGATACTGCTTAATAGATAAAGTAGTAACACGGAGTGGCTACAAATAATAGTCATAAAAACAGGTAGAAAGTGAAATTAAAATGAATGGAGGGAAGGCTTATCTGTGCTGCCTGTGACCCATGCAGCCACTCACTACATCAAAGGGGGCGCTCGCCGTGCGCCTATATCGTCCTCTCCTTGGACCGCTTGCGACAAGTGGCTGAGGGAGAACGGTCTATTTATGGCTGTAAGATGTTGCAGGTGCGCCCTCTTAGCGCGGTAATTAGAGATCATTTCCAGTGAATCACCGCCACGGGCCTTTTTGGTGCGTTTCTGGCCTCAATATGGTCGCCGTCATGGCGGGCGCCCCAGCTGAGCCGGGGCGCCGGCATGAATGCGTGTGAGTGCTCGGATGGGGCCCAGGCCGGAAGATTCCGGCCCGAGCGTCACAACCGGAAGCCTCGCGCTCCCGGTGGGGCCGCTGGGAAATGTAGTTCCCAGCGGTCCCGTGGCCCAGTGCAAAGTAAAACGGGAAGATAAGAAATAGAAGGAAGAAAGAAGAAGGAGCCAGGAACGGAAGGTACTCCAAGTACTACTATAGTTGATTTCTGTCGCTTTTATTTTATATCCACACTTTTGTTTCCACCAATGAAATTACGAACTGTTATCTTTGCGAAATCTGACCAATGGAAACATGATTTTGCACATCCCTAGTCCTGAAGATCAAAAGAGGAAATGTGGCATGTGCTTTGTGAAGCAAAAAAGTCAAGGAAAGAACATAAAATGCCCATGCTAAGTTTAAGTGAAAACAAAATTGTAAAAATATAGCCAACTTTCCACTAGGGAAAAAAATGAAAGTCTCTAGCACAAGTGGCCTGCTTGAAGTAGCCTTAAACATCATAATATGTAAGTTTGCCTGCAAAAGTAATTTTAACTGAATAGTGACTGTCTCCCATGGTCCTAACGAACCAGACACTTATTCTAAGTAAGTTGACTATCTGTTCCCATAAAATGGCACAAGAAAATATTAATCTCTAATTGACAATATACTACAGTAGTAGCTGTAACCAAAAATCCTAGCAAGACCATAGTTCTCTTACTGAAAAAAAGAAGAAACCTAATCAGCATGGAAAGTGTTGTGTTGTTTCTGTTTGACTTATTGTGAGGAATAGGAATCTGACCCATTCCAACCCCCCTAGATTTTTTGATTTTTGAGTTCCTCCACACAGTTTTTGGATCTTGACTATGAGTGAGTTTCACACACTGTAAGCTTCACAGATGGGATATTTAATAAATTGATTATGGCCTTTGAAGATCTTTTAATTTAATTTGGCATTAAGAAATATTTGTTTTCTTTTTGTCTAAATGTGAGGTTATTGTACTTCTCTACAAGTCTGTTGTGCTTCTTTGTGTTTACACTGCAGATGCAAGTTACACAAAAATAACAATTTAACATTGGCTCAACCCAGAGAAAAGTTTAATATGTGATTTTCTATGTTCACAAAGGAAGAAAGTGCAAATATGATTTAAATTGGCCATATTTATACTCCTTGCCATACTTTCTCTAAGTCTGCCCTTTATTAGGTTCAAACTTTGAATTACCTTGCTAGATCATACTAATTACTCTGCTGCCCAGCAAGTGGATCAAACCCTCCCCTACAAAGTGTCCATTTGCAGTTGATTCTATTTCTGGGGAAGAGGGAGGATGGGGGCATAATCAAAATAGGCTAACTTATACCCACTTATGGGCAGTTGTTGTCATACCTTTGCCATAGAAACTGTAGAGAGGCAGCTAGTCTTCTGTCTCTGTTGTCCTCAGAAGACCCCTGTGATGGTTTGGTGGTAAGAGCTACTTTTTCAGGGACAGATGAAAGTGAGCTTAGGACTCTGATAGTGGTGGCTACTTTAATTGAGCATTTTGGAAAGGAGGGATGGAAGGGGTGGAGTGATGACATCATCTTTGGATTGGGCAGAGCTTTCCACTTTCTCAGCCTTTTCTTAAAGACCCTTCAACAGGGAGTGACTGAGAAGCAGTGAGAGCTGCAGAAATAAGGATAAAAGGATCCCTCATTCATGAACTCTCTGGAGTGATGGAAGTTTACTGACTTTTACTCTGCGGGCCCGTGTCCCCAAGGCTGATGGAGCAGGTATTCTCACTTAACACCCTGAAGGAGAGGGTTCTCCTGGAGACCTGTGGACCAGTTGTGGCTGTAGGTGACATAGGAGGGATATTTTGCATTGTTGCCCTTCACCCGTGCTCTGCAAGTGGTGAGGAGACTTGGCACCCGGGGATTGCAAGCATTGTGGCCAGCCTTGAGAGCCACCGGATGCTACTGGTAAGAAACCTTTAGCCAAGCTAGCTTTTAGGAACTGAAGGGCCAGGAGAGCACACCCCTAGGTTCTCACTCATTAAAAGGAAAGCAATCTGAAAATAATCTCCCCAACCGCTTGAAATGTTTGATTTCACTGGGAGTAAAACAAGACAAATCTCATCAAAAAAGGCCATCGGAGCTGAAACAAACTACCTTTTTTTGTCCTCTTCTGTCGTGGCCTGTCTGGCATACCCTCGACTCTGCCAAACTAAAGAAAATCTAACCCTTAGGGAGCACCTGGATGTGTGGGTCCCCCTGAGAAACTATCTAGCTCAAGGCATGAATTGTGTCCCCCTTTCAGATTTATTTTTACATTTCCCTTGGGATGGCCATAATCCCAGAAAAAAACAAATTTGGAAGGGTGGTGATCCCCAGTTTCACACACTTTGATCCACAAAGAATAGGCAGCAACCCGGAAGAATTGTGTTGCAAGGACAGGGAGAGAAACACACCACAAAGTAGGAGAAATGTGTTTCCTGTGCCGGCACACGCATCTGTGTCAGGTGGTCAAGAGAGCACACCAGGCCATCTGGGCTCAGCTCATGCATGGCTTCACACATGAGGCAGGGCACCAAGTAAAAGAAAACTTGCACCAGGGGAAAAAACAAGAATTCCTTGTATTGGCTGGAAAGAGACAGCCATGGAGTAAATGCACCAGGTGCCCCTCAAAATAAGCATATTGTGTTCCAGGTTTGTAGTTGAGGATGAAGAGCACAAAAGGTGGAGAATAGACTAGATTATTTCCTGCAAGAACAAAGGAGGATGAGCATGAAACAAAAGATGGGAAGAAAAGGGGAAAGGGTTCAACAGAGACTAAAGAACAAAATTTGAAAGACTTGAAACAAGTCATGTTTAATGATGATGAGATGGGTGAAGATGAGATAGTTTCACAGATTTTAGAGACTTATCCTCCACCAAATGTGAACCAGAGAAGCGTTAGTGGATCAGCTGGAAGTGGAATTAGTAATATAATTTCTACCGCACCCGCCACATCAGAAATATCAAGGGGTATCTTGAACACTGAGAGAGCTCAGATGCACAGTAATTTGAATGATTCATTGAACAACAGAGAGCAGTTTGAAATAAATATCCTTGAAATACAGCCAGAGGGTCAGATTGTGAGAATGGCTACTAATTTAGTGTTGTCACAAGGTCAGCGAGGAATGAACAGAAGAGAGCCAGTTCAAATACAGATTCCACAAATGTAGAGCATGGGTGCAGGATAGATGCATGGGGCTGGATCTTTAGCTAATCCAGATGCTATTACTGTACCTATTATGATGGGTCTGGTAACTCCATTATATGCACGGGTAGACAATAGTGGATTGAGTTCATTGATTAACATTCAGAAAGGAGTTTTGGAAAAATCAATTCCTAGACAAGGACAGAGTTTGAATGAGACTAATTTTTTAATAGATTTGTCTCCTGTTGAGAATTCTGGGACTATATTATATAATAATCAAAGATAGAGAGTAATGGTTCCACAACAGTGCACGAGTTCAGGGCAAGAGCGTGATGCAGGTGCATAAGCTAATGGAGTTTCCTTGAAAGGTTTGATTGCACAGGAAATAACAAAATGGTTGGAAGACTCAAGTAATTAAAAAACACAAAAGAGAAAAGATAGAGAGGAAGAAACAATAAACAGAGTGGGATTAAACATAAAAGGAAATGAACTCCTGGAAGGAACCATGGGTGTGAATATACTTGAGAACTATACTGAAGCTCATTTGAGATATCTATGTAAAATAATTACTAGAGAAGCAGAGAGAGTTTACCAGCAGCTACAATAAGTAGCTGCTGGTAAAATTGATTTGTCAAAAATGAAAAATTTGAAAAGAAGTTAAGGAATAAACATGGAGGAGGAAGATTTTACACACATGAGATCTACAGGGATGAGAACACATCTTAGAGAATTACTTGAGAAAGTACAGGTTTGGAGTGCATTAGATAAATGGGAATGCAGATAGGTTAAGAAGAGATAAAGACCAAAAAAAGATGATGGGGTGCAGGCAGGAGAATGAGTGAAAATGCTGCCAATGAGAGAAACACCAGGAGGGAATTTTATACATGTACCTTGGAATAGGAGTGATATTTTAAGCTTTACAAACGATTACCCGAGGTTGAGAGAGAAACCAATGGAGTGGTATCAGCAAACAGGTAGGTGTGTGAACCTTGCAAAGTGACTGTGGGAAGATCTCAATACACTCTTTGATATTGTTGCTCCGGCAGATTTGTGAATTGATTACAAAAGAAGTGTTGATTGGCCAACGGGTGAACCGCAAAGAGATTTGAAAACAGGTGTGCCATCTCCTGAAGTAATGAAACATTACAATAAGGTCATTGAGTTTCTGAAAACCAGATTTTCACCGAAAAATGCTCATTGGCAACGTATAGATGAAACATCACAGGAAGTAAAGGAATTGGTTCATGCGTATTATGAAAGGTTGTTGAAGGTGTTCAAAAAATTCAGTGGCGTGGAAACAATTGAGAAAGAGAGCATGAATCATTTGATACTGAGGTTTGTTGAAGGATTAAAACCAGAAATAAATCAGATGATTAAGAATCACTTAATTTGCTGGCAAGCAAAGGCGATCGATGAGGTGTTGCAATATGCTAAATACTGTGGTGATGAAATTGAGATGAAGCAGAAAAAGCTTAAAGAGAAAGCGATGGTGATGCAGATCAAGGCTGCGCAGACAGGATTACAAGGACATTTTCAGCAGCTGCCACAGGGAAATGGTTTCAGAGTCAAGGTTGAGGTCGAGGTGGAATGATGCTTCTGGTAGTCAATAGAAATGTGGATTTGAGTTTGATGGTGATGCAGGATGAGCAGCAAAGGCGAAAGGTGTTATTTGTCATATTTGCAGAGTAATTGGACATTGGAAGAGACAGTGCCCTATGTTGAATTAAGGTGGAGTTGTACATCGGACAAATGGTGTCAATTCATATCAGAGCATTAGAGGACCTAGGATGGGGGTCAAAATCAAAATTTCCAGAACAATATGAATAATATGCAAAGTTTTCAGCCTTTACAGCCAATGCAACAGACACAGAATGCACAACATCAGGTACATCAAGTACAAATGCCGCAAATGCAACAAATGCAGCCATAGGTGCAGATGGTGCCTGTACAGCAAATGAACATGCTGAGACAGGTTCAAATGATACAGAGCCCTATGGGTCAGCAACAGGTAATGCATTTGCATGTGATCACAAATCTGTGTAAGAGCAGAAGTGTAAAAAAAGTTGAACAATTTCCTTTACACAATGAGGATGAAATAAAAGCTGAATGGCCGTTGGATAGCTCAGATGAGGAGGAGTGTATGATGGCTGCATCATTAGAAGTGGATCAGAGAGGTCCTTATGTGAAGAGTGAAGTACACGCACATGAGGTTAATTTCCTGGTTGATACAGGAGCGACACGCTTGACAGTAAGAATTGTAGAAGTTAGACATACTGATTTCAGAAAAGACAGTGCAAATATTTGGAGTTGCAAATAAACATTTGGTTAATACTCTTACAGAACCAGTTCTTGTGAAAGTTAGAAATTTTGGAGATTACCATTATTTTGTTGTTTGTGATTCTAGTCCAGTGTCATTATTGGGAAAAGACTTACTGTGCAAAATAAATTGTTCGATTTTGTGTTCAATGAAAGGGATTGAAATTGAGACAAACAGTGATGAACAAGAAGATTTGTCAATTGATGTTGGAAATAAGACGGTGTCTCGAAAATGTTCTTTGTTAAATATCAATGATCAGACAGATGAAACATGAGCAGGCAAATGAGGATCTCAATTCGGTAGATTTCTAGTTTTTGAAATAAAAGATCTTCTGATCGAGTTACAAGAGAGAGTAATGTCAAAAGTTTGGGACTTTTCAGGAAAAGGCATTGGTTTGATTAAAGGAGTCAAAGTAACAGTGACAGAGAATGTAGTGTTTCCGAAGACTGCACAATATCCAATGACAAATGAGGCAATTGAAGGGATAAGACCTTTGATAGAACAGGTTTTGGAAAGGGAGTCTTAAAAGAAGTGATGAGCAGTCCGTGTAATTCACCAATAATGGGTTTGAAAAAGCTGAATGGGAAAATTTGTCTTGTTCAGGATTTGAGGAAAATAAATGACATTGTGGTGAAGTGTTGTGCAGTTGTGCCAAATCAAACAGTGATAATGTTTCAGATTCCATGTGATGCAGAATGGTTCACAGTAATTGATTTGTGCCAATCTATCTTTTCAATACCTCTACATGAGGATAGTAGATATCTCTTTTGTTTCAAATTCCTGAAAAGAGTCTACTGCTGGTGTAGAATTCTTCAAGGCTTTTCAGACTCACCATAAATTTTCAATCAGATTTTGAAAAAGAATTGGAGTCTTTGGTAATGCCTTACCAATCAACATTAGTGCAGTAAATTGATGATTTGTTGATTGCATTAAAGACAAAGGAAGGTTGTAGAGAGAATATTATTGCATTGTTGAACTTTTTGGGAGACAATGGTCATAACGTATCTCCTACTAAACTGCAGTATTGTCAGCAGGAGGCGAAATATTTGGGACACTTGATTGAGAAAGGGTCAAGGAGAATTTCAAGAGAAAGTGTAGCGGCAATAATGAAAATTAAAATACCGAATTTGCGGAAAGAATTGAGGATGTTTTTAGGAATGGTAGGATATTGTCGCCAGTGGATTCCAAATTTTTCAGCCATTTCTAAACCACTACAAAGATTGACACGTAAGGATGGTACGGATCCCATAATGATGGATGAGGAATGTATGAGAGCATTTACTGAACTGAGAGAGAGTTTGTGTCAAGCTCCAGCTTTAAGTATGCCTTATTATACAAAATCTCTCTTGTTGTTTTGTCATGGGTGAGATGGATGTTCCTTGTCTGTTTTGACACAAACACATGGTGGTGTCAATCGTCCAGTAGTATATTTTTCAGCTACTTTGGATAATGTTGCAGCAGCATTACCGGGATGCTTACGAGCAGTTGCAGCAGTTGAGCAGAGTATAACTCAAAGTGAAAACATTGTGATGGGTTATCCTCTGACAGTGATGGTACCTCATTCAATAGAGATTCTATTGACCAGGTCAAGAACACAATACCTGACAAATGCAAGGTTGACATAATATGAGACAGTGATTATTGGAGCACCAAATGTAACGATCAAGAGGTGCAGAGTGCTTAACCCGGCAACATTATTAGCAAATGAGGGGGATGATCCGGATAAAATAGATGACATTGAACATGATTGTTTGGTGGTGACAGAACTATACACCAAACCTAGAGTTGATATTAAAGACACTTGTTTGTAAGCCAATGATCAAATTCTCTTTGTTGATGGTTCCTGCTTAGGAGACAACAAGGGTGCCTTAAAAGCAGGGTATACAATGTGCACAGTTACTGGCAAACAAGAAGCTTCATGGCTTAAAGGATTAATCTCTGCACAAGTCGCAGAATTGTTGACTCTTACTAGAGCATGCCTATTGTCAGACCAGATAAAAGTAACGATCTACACTGATAGTCAGTATGGATTTGGTATTGTACACGATTTTGGGGAAATTTGGTCATAAAGGGAGAAAGAATACATGATTTGTTGCAACCTGTACAAAAGCCTGAGAAAATTGCCATGGTCAAATGCAGTGCACATCAGAGAGGACAAGATTATGTAACATTGGGAAATGCTTATGCAGACCAGGTTGCACAATTTTGTGCTCTGAATGGGATTTCATTGAAAGGAATTTGAGAATTGATGTCCGAAAATGTTGAGGTGTGTGCAAATTTTACAATGCAGATTGTTGAGACATTAGAGGAGTTGAAAGCCATACAGAACAATGTTTCAGAGGAGGAGCGTAGGGATTGGATAAAAAACATTGTTGCATTCAAAGGGAGGATGACATTTGATGACAGTTGAGGGGAAAGTGGTCTTACCAAACAGTTTGTTGACACAAATGGCTAGATACAATCATGGTCAGATACACATAGGGAGAGATGTGATGATCAGGAGTTTTAAACAGTTTTGTTACAATCCAAAATTCAGGCAAGTGGCTGAGCTAGTTTGCCAGAGGCATGTCGTTTGCCAGCAGATGAATGTCGGCAAAGGAACAATTGTCAACATGGGACACATAGGTATGGTGGGAGGTCCATTCAGTAGAATGCAAATGGATTTTATTGAGATGCCTACAAGTGCTGGTTTGAAATACATGTTGGTGATTGTGATTGTGTGCATTTTTAGTCACTGGATTGAGGCATTTCCAACAAGGAGAATTGACAGTCTTACAGTAGCTAAGTTACTTTTGCGAGAACTAATTCCACGTTTAAGTTTTCTGGATTCTATTGAATCAGATAGGGGAACGCACTTCAATTACGAGGTGATAAAATTGCTTCTTTCAGCATTAAACATTCAACAGAGACTACATTGTAGTTATCGCCCAGAAACCTCAGGACTCATAGAGGCAAATGAATGGAACATTAAAATCGTGATTGGCAAAGGTGTGAGCATCAACAAATTTAAATGGCCAGATGCTTTGCCACTAGTGCTAATGTCAATGAGAAGCACTCCTGATCTTGAGGAGTCTTCTGAAGGCCAGCAGGTCCTGGGTCTGTCGTAGGATGGTGGGGAGAGTGTTCCAGGTCTTGGCGGCGAGGTAGGTCAGGGATCTGCTGGCGGTGGTGGTTTTTCGGATGTGGGGGACTGTGGCGAGGACGAGGTTGGCTGAGCGGAGGCTTCGGGTGGGGGTGTGGAAGCTGAGTCGGTTGTTGAGGTAGGTGGGTCCGGTGTTGTGCAGTGCTTTGTGTGCGTGGATCAGGAGCTTGAAGGTGATCCTTTTGTTGACGGGGAGCCAGTGCAGGCCTCTCAGGTGGAGTGTGATGTGGCTGCGGCGGGGGACATCAAGGATGAGTCAGGCCGAGGCGTTCTGGATGCGTTGGAGTCGTCTCAGGAGCTTGTTTGTAATTCCTGAGTAGAGGGCGTTCCCGTAGTCGAGTCTGTTGGTGATGAGGGCCTGGGTAATGGTTTTTCTCGTGTCGAGGGGGATCCATTTGAAGATCCTGTGGAGCATACGGAGGGTGTTGAAGCAGGACGCGGAGACGGCGTTGACTTGCCGGTCATGGAGAGAGTGGAGTCGAGGATGACCCCTAGGTTGCGTGCGTGGTCCATGGGTTCCAGGGCTGTGCCTAGTGACGTGGGCCACCAGGAGTCGTCCCAGGCTGATGGGGTGGGTCCGAGAATGAGGACCTCCGTCTTGTCTGAGTTCAGCTTCAGTCTGCTGTCCTTCATCCAGTCGGCCACGGCCTTCATTCCTCGGTGGAGGTTAGCTTTGGCAGTGTGGGGATCTTTGGTGAGGGATATGATCAGCTGGGTGTCGTCAGCGTAGGAGATGATGTTGAGGTTGTGTTGTCGCGCGACGTGGGCGAGGGGGGCCATGTAGATATTGAACAGTGTCGGGCTGAGGGAGGATCCCTGTGGGACGCCGCAGATGATCTCGGTGGTTTTGGAGCGGAAGGGTGGGAGGCGGACGCTCTGGGTTCTGCCGGAGAGGAAGGATGTGGTCCAGGCCAGGGCCTTCTCTTGGATACCGGCGTCATGGAGGCGTGCTGATAGGGTGCAGTGGCAGACCGTGTCAAAAGCTGCTGATAGGTCCAGGAGGATGAGGGCGGCTGTTTCTCCTTTGTCCATCTGGGTTGTCTCCACACAAGATTTTGATGGGTAGAGCAATGAGATAGCCAGCAATACCTGCAAATGCACTTGTGAATATTACAGATTATATGGTGCTAGATTATTGCAAAAGCCTAGCTGATGTAGTTCGGTCTTTTTCTCATCAGGTGGAAGGAACAACAATACAACAAATGCAAGGTCAAGGCCACAGCTTGAGAGCTGGAGACTGGGTTCTCATGAAGAGGCACGTGAGAAAGTCTTGCCTAGAACCACAGTGGAAAGGTCCGCATCAAATCGTGCTCACTACAACGACAGCTGTAAAGTGTGCTGGTTTACTGAATTGGGCGCATGCGAACCACACGAGAAAAGTGCATGATCCAACATAAAGGGAAGATGAACTTTTGAGACTACCAACAGTTGAACCTACTGGAAGCAAAGAGAAGGAAAGTGAACAGCACATTGAGAATGACAGAGATGTGCCTGCTCCTCTAACAGACGAAAAAGAACAAAATAAAGAAGAAGTTGAACAATCTATAAAAGGAGTATAAGAGTCAGTCTGTGAAGAAAGTGAAAAGACTGATTGTGACCCGAGGAGGGAGTCCTCAAATAAGAGTGAGCAGAAAGAATCAACAGAAAGATCTGCTCAGAGGAGGGTGTCCTCAGGAGCAGGTGGTTTGACATACCAAACTGAAGAAAGGACAGACCCCATTGGGAAAGGAATTGAAGGTATTCCCGCCCAAGTGGATTATACTCTTCCTGAACCAGTTGCGGGAACGTCAGAAGGAAAAGGTTCAAAGGCAAGTGAAGACCAAATATTGAGAACATTATTGATGAAAAAGACATTGAATTGGCCAGAGAAAAGCTCAGAGTGGAAGGGTTAATGTAGTTCCACCAATTCAAGAAGAAAAAGAAAATTCTAATGGAGTAGAAGGTGAACGTGGCAGAAGACCGAAAAGGACAAGAGTTGCAAGCAAGAGATATGCAGGGCCAGAATGGGCGTAGTTCATTACGAATGACTGGCAAGAAGAATTTTTGACCTATTGTTTTGACATTGAAAATGTTTACTTTAACATGTGAAGATTGCGAGAAAAAAACTTTGGGAAGCGATATTCGGAAAATTTTATGGAAAGTCGTGCTTACGAAGAGCCATTAATAATTACTGAAGTTGACAAATGAATAGCTAGATTTGACAAGCTGATATACTGAAATTGACAAGGAGACTGTCCAGAGTGAATTAATTTTTAGGAGGGGTTTTGTTTATTTAGAATTTTTGAAAATTTGGAACATTTTAGTTTTAAATTTTTTTTGTACAATATAGAAAATAAGAGAAACCAGAACAGTAGAATTAGTTGTTGTAAAGTTCTAAGTATTAGATTGGTGGTTGTGAGTGTGTTAATATGTTTATTGTTGTTTGTAGGGGTGTCTATGAGATGAATGGAGCCAACCATACTATGAGGATTGATAGTTCTTTAGATATAACTGATACATCACTAATAAAAGATACATTTAGAATAGATGTCAAATGCTTACATGAAGAGAAAGAGCTTTCTTCTAACGTTTTCTATTGTTTATTGCAAAAGTTGTAAAGTGATGGACGCGAAAGATTGTTATGTATGTGCACAGAATTCAACTTCAATGGAAGAAGGATCTACTTACTATAGTTTGCCTGTTACTTACGCTATAAGCTGCAGTCTTTTCCTTACGCGTTTCTATAATCAAGAATATATCCAGTATTTCTATTCAAACTATGACATGGTATTGTCATTTGTACATGTAATAGGTTATTTGAATAGAATAGCAAAAGATAATAACATAGTTATTATGAGAGATTATTGGAGCCTACTTTAACTTTTGGAACTGCTTTTGCTCATAGAAATAATCTAACATGTTTACTAACTCTTGTAGAAAAGAAATCTTTAGACAACACAGAAGATAGAAGAAGAGAAATAAAGGCAAAGATAGATAAGGGAAGAAGACCTGGAGTTGATTATGCTTATACTGACATTGCTTAACAAGGAAAACTAACAGATGCTGCACACGTGGAAGGCTTTGTATATACAGACCTTAAAAGTAAGATTGATAGAGTGTTTGTAGGAAAGAGTGAGTGTAGATATGTTTTTATGTTTAGGAGTAAGTGGGATTTTATGATGAATGGACAGGACCCCCCAGTACCTGGAATTTATTATATTTGTGGGAGAAATGCATATTACCGTCTTCTTAGAGGATGGTATGGAACATGTTACTTGAGAATAGTCTTTCCAAAAGTCTATCAGTTGGAAGACTTGAGTAAGATTCCTGAAATAATGAAAATTCAAACGAGACACAAGCGAGAATCAATTTCTAGCATTGTGGGAGACATTTTCGGGGCTATTATGCCTTCAGTGGGAGTGGTCTTGAATTCAATCAAAATACAAAAGTTGTCCACAATAGTGGATAACATGTTGACAAGATATTCTGGAGCTACTATTCTTCTAGACACAGAATTGGCTGCTACAAGAGCTATGGCACTTCAGAACCACCTTGCATTAGACATTCTTTTAGCAAAAGAGGGCGGGGTTTGTAAATTGCTTGGTTTGAATCATTGTTGTTGCTTTATACCTGATAACTCAGGTAAAGTTAAAGAGTTGGTTAAAAATGTAACAACTAATAAAGAAGATTTAAAAGAACTAACAGAAACTACAGTTTGGGAAAAAGCTGGTAAAGGAATTAAAGCTGTTGGCAATTGGTTTAGTTATGTGGGAAGAATTATTATATTGACAATGGCAAAATGGGTGTCAATATTTGAATTTAGTGTAATTGGAATCTGGGGAACATATAAAATGATAAAATGTTTTAAAAGAAGAAAATTGGAAAAGAATAGGAGAAATTTTGAAATACAAATGAATAAATTCTATGGAGAAAATAAAATAAGAAAGAGAAATAATGTGAAAATAAATTAGACTAAATTCAGAAAATTGACGATAATAAATGAATTTATTATAGATGTGATCCCATAAATAGTCATCAGAGGAGGGATTGTGAGAGTGTGAATTTTCTAACATGTTTATTAATGATTTTGGTGAACTAAATGTATAATGAATTAACGTGTAAAACGGGTGACTTTTGAAAACGGTCGCCACAGTTCATTTTTCTGTTCATAACTGAGCACAATTCTAACTAAATATTGTTATTTCCCATAATTCAATACTTAAATAAATGTGTATTCAGTGTTTTAATTAGATGTGTCCACAGCTACCCCTAGTGTGTTGCTGTATTATGTCTTACAAGGCAATGTTTTAACTGAGCATTGCCTAACTTGAATGTTCCTAATATGTGATTTTTTCCTCAAGGATGGAAATGAAGTTTGCCACTGTGAAAGTTTCTCCCTGGGAAGAGAAAGTTTAGATGAGACAGAAGAGGAAAAGTTACTGTTGAGAAAATGTTCTAGTTAATGTAGTATTGTCGTATTTTTGGTTATCAATTAAACTTCCTATTGGTTGAAGTGTGACCATCTCATGAACTGACCAATCATAAGCTTCTTAAAGATTAATATAACAACTTGAGTAGGATTCTTCTTTAGTCAGATGATGATGAGGCAGATGAGAGAGATGAGACGGAGAGACTCCATGTTAGAGTCCTGAGAGTTAGATGCTAGAGTTTCAGCTAATGGTTCGAGTCGTATTAGCAGTGTGGGTTTAGCTGATGTTAGGCCTGATTTTCTGAAGATACATCTGATGGAGTCCCCTTGCCGAAGTAGTCAGCATGTTATGATCGAATAGGGTAATGTATGACATTGTGATGTTATGTGTTTTGTTTGCTTTCCAGGTACCAGCTGCAACTTATAAATTAATTGCTGCATATTAATAATAAGTTTAATAATAACCCGAGTTGAAGAGTTGTTCTAAATTTGTGTTACTAAATTTTTTTTACATGAAGCCCAACATGTTAATGCTAATTTGTGGTTAGTGAGGGTAATAACTTGAAATGCTCATGGTTTATATTGAATTTTTATTAATTTAATTAAATTGATATATACAAGACGATCTAATCAACCACTATTAATTCTATATGCTTACCATTTGTGTTTGAAAGTTATTTTTGGGACATTAGCATTGTTAATCTAGGGAAATATATTTTATAATTCTTCCAAATAAACTGGTGTGGTTAGTGTTTGAGGTTTAAATCATTGGTTATATTTATTATTGTTGATGCTTACATTACCTATTGATGAAGTCCTCTCAAACCTATGTCGCTTCGATCCATTGACCTCTAGCGCAGAATCCACTATTCAGTATAAATAATAGGTAGGATTCCATGGCGTTGGAGCAGAACCATAGCATTATACCAAGATTTCACCAGAGCTGAGTTTAGAAGGAGGTGTATTTGTGAGTGAAGATAGGTTGGTTCCTGGGAATTGTTGAAGGAGAAATTACTGGATCTACTGCTTGTCGGATATCTGGGGATGACTCTGAGTATGAAGGAGTGTTGTGACACAAAGTGGTGGCCTATGATCGATAGAAATGTGGGGAAAAGGTTGCATGGTGCAAAATGTAATGACGGAACAAAACTTGGTGTGCCACAAATCATCCATGGTAACTAGTGAGCTTCCAGAAGGACCTGGGGAAAGATCTGGTATTGACTTTCTAGGACCATTGTTTGTCACTTAGAATGTTCAATATTCAATAGTTCTGGGAGATTATTTTTCATGGTGGATTGACGTTAGGTTTGTTTTGGTGCCCAATTCTAAGGCAGTTGTCAAATGTTCACCTGTTTTTTGTAAATAGAGATTTCCCAAAACCATTATATCAGCTGGTGGAGTTCAGTTTCTGTTGTAACAAATTATTTTTAACGTACTGGTGTGAAACATAAAATCACAAGCTTTGACTATGCCCAAGGGAACAAAGTTAGCAGCTACCAGAGGTCAATTGTTGACACTTTCATGGGATTGTTGTAGACAAACTGCAGTAATCTGCATTCCTTTACTCAGATAATACTTTTCAAGACAGTGAGCAGAAGGAAAGGCAATACTTTGGTTACTCTGAGTAGGGTGTATGCGAGTAAAAATATAAATCAAGGAGGAGTTAAGGCAAAAATGGAAGAGAAAATGAAGAAAAAGAACAAGAACAGTCACAGTCAGAGGAATAGTAAGTGAAATGTGTGAATGTATTGCACATTGAGTCAAAAATGTTTTCAGAATTAAAAATAATTAAGCAGGGCACAAAGGACAGGTGGTTAGATATTGTATAAAAGAAAGAGAGATTGGTATTTCTAGGTCAGCGGTCAAAGTTTGTTCAAATATTGCAAAAAAAAACAGTCATACGGTTGTTCACTTGATGCTGAGATCAGAGTGCAAGAAACTTGTTCCATTGCAGAAAATGGACTAGGTGTTGAGCTTTACTCAAATGTGTTCTCTTCCATTGAATTGGTTAATCTTGATGAAGAATGCTGTATATTTTTTTCTGATTCATTAATGATGTGTTTCAGATTTGTCAGTAAGTTTCGTAGACTGCACTCTGTGCCGCTGTATATATTTAGGTGTCTTGATGATATCTGGTAGTTCCTTAGAAAGGGGAATTGTGTTTCTACCTTGCTTGTGTGAGGCCAAGTGGTGGTATCTAGTGACGTCATCAGTTATCAATGACTTTAGAATGCCATGTTCATTCAAGTGACCCTGGTTTAGAATGTGAACGATTGGCAGTTGAGCCTGATCTTGTGAAGACCGATTTTGTGTGCAATGAAAATAAAGATCATCACATTTAGTTGCAAAGATGAAGATTTACTACTCTGCCCTTCCTTTAGCACTTTAACTCCAGTTATGAGTAAAAGTGACATTTGGCCATATATGTTTTCTCCCTATGAAGCGTATGTGTGTCATCAGTGGAGTTTAAACTACGGGTGTGAAAGGACTATGATTTTGTGTTATTTGGAAGAGTGGAAATATTTTGTACCTATCAATCCTTTAAAAAATGATAGCACGATCGCACCATTTTCTGTAAATGATTTATAATTCTATCAGAAATTGAGTCCAGACTGAAGGCATGTTTTATGGTCTCAGGGAAAATGACATTGTTGTATACCTATATGAGTTGATGTTGCATTCCTCTGGAAAAGGTCAAATATATGCTAGAAAAATTAACACATCTAAACATGTGCCACTATTTTGCGAATTGTTAATTTTTGCAGGCATATAGATACTTCCTTTTCTTCAAGATGTAAAGTTTGACGCCATCATATGCATATGTACTATTTAAACTGTAATATGTTTACTTGTTAGCATACTATGGGGGTCATTCTGACCCTGGCGGTCAGTGTTAAAGCGGCGGCCAACCCGCCAACAGGCTGGCGGTCCAAAAAATGGAATTCTGACCCTGGCGAGAACCGCCAACACAGGCCGCCGCTTTAACACTCCGACAGCCACGGCGGCACAAACAAACAGCGCGGCGGTCACCGCCAACAGCCAGGCGGCAGACAATGTACCGCCCACCCTATCAGGACCCACCAATCCGCCACCTTTTCCGGGGTGGGAGCCCCGCCGATAAAAACACGGCGGAAAGAGACATTTCCAATGGAAAACGCTCACCTCAACACACTCCACGCGGAATCGGGACAGCATGGAACCGGAACTCCACATACTCCCAGCCATTGCCTTCCTGCTCTTCTTCCAGGATCACGAACGTTGCCGCAGACGACAACGGTGAGTACTGCACCTACGACACAGGGGAGGGGGGAGGAGGAAAGGTTATGGGCACACACATACGCCACACACCCACCCACACCCTCACCCCCACCGAAATACCTACACTCCAATGCAGATTAAAAAGTCAGAGTGACACCCCCAAACCCCCAAAACAAAAATGCAAAGACAAAAGGCAATGATTGTAAAAATAGAACTATATTATAGCAATAATTAAGTATAGCGAACTTAGCAATATATAAAGAATTATTACACATCTATAACTATATATATATAGAAGTAGCAAAAGTCCGGCACAGTTTTGCAAAGTTCAAATGTCTGTGGGCCAATGTGCAGCAACACATGGGCAAAGCCCACACACGAGATCGAGTCCATTGGAGAGAACACTGCTGGGGCATCACAAAAATAAAATACTGGCACCTCAGGGGGAAGGGAATGGGGGGCACCTCAGCCACATGAGTCCACGACGCCAGATCCAGGAAGGGCCTCCATGCCCACTGTGCCATCCTGGGGAGTGCAAAGCCACAGTCTCTCAAGTCTCTACAGTGGGTGGATTGCCCACTGTGCCATCCTGGGGGGTGCAAAGCCACAGTCCATCAGGTGGATTACAGAGTCCACTGGTCATGGAGGAGGCATGGTGGGCAGAGTGCATCGTGAAGCCCTGCCCGACACAGAACCGGGCCTGCCAATGGGCCAGTGGTGCTTGACAGGAGGGCCCAGCGGAGCGGTGCTTGACAGGAGGGCCCAGCGGAGCAGTGCTTGAGATGAGGGCCCAGCGGAGCGGTGCTTGAGATGAGGGCCCAGCGGAGCGGTGCTTGACAGGAGGGCCCAGCGGAGCGGTGCTTGACAGGAGGGCCCAGCGGAGCGGTGCTTGACAGGAGGGCCCAGCGGAGCGGTGCTTGAGATGAGGGCCCAGCGGAGCGGTGCTTGAGATGAGGGCCCAGCGGAGCGGTGCTTGAGATGAGGGTCCAGCGGAGCGGTGCTTGAGATGAGGGCCCAGCGGAGCGGTGCTTGACAGGAGGGCCCAGCGGAGCGGTGCTTGACAGGAGGGCCCTGTTCAGCGGTGCCTGTCTTGGCGGGGCCCTGTTCAGCGGTGCTCCTCACGGCGGGGCCCTGTTCAGCGGTGCTTTTCACGGCGGGCACTGTTCAGCGGTGCTTTTCACGGCGGGCCCTGTTCAGCGGTGCTTCTCACGGCGGGGCCCTGTTCAGCGGTGCTCCTCACGGCGGGGCCCTGTTCAGCGGTGCTCCTCACGGCGGGGCCCTGTTCAGCGGTGCTCCTCACGGCGGGGCCCTGTTCAGCGGTGCTCCTCACGGCGGGGCCCTGTTCAGCGGTGCTCCTCACAGCGGGCCCTGTTCAGCGGTGCTCATCAAGGCGGGGCCCTGTTCAGCGGTGCTCCTCACGGCGGGCCCTGTTCCGCGGTGCTCCTCACGGTGGGGCCCTGTTCAGCGGTGCTCCTCGCGGCGGGGCCCTGTTCATCGGTGCTCCTCACGGCGGGGCCCTGTTCAGCGGTGCTCCTCACGGCGGGCCCTCGGCGGGCCCTGTTCAGCGGTGCTCCTCGCGGCGGGGCCCTGTTCAGCGGTGCTCCTCACGGCGGGGCCCTGTTCAGCGGTGCTCCTCACGGCGGGCCCTGTTCAGCGGTGCTTCTCACGGCGGGCCCTGTTCAGCGGTGCTCCTCACGGCGGGGCCCTGTTCAGCGGTGCTCCTCACGGCGGGGCCCTGTTCAGCGGTGCCTGTCTTGTGTTTTGAGTGAACCACACCTGGCCAATACTTCCCGCTCAGTCAGCATCGGACCTTTACTTTGCGGGGCCCTCCTGTGATGGAGTCCTGGGGCCCTGGGTCTCCTCCGATACCCCCGGAATGGGGCTGGTGGGGCCCTCATGGCCAAGTCGGCTGCTCCCTGCCTTTTGCGCTTTGCTGCCCTTGCCCTCCATGGCAGACTCTCCGTGGCCCTTGGCTCACTTACCCGATGTGGCAGGTGACGGTGCAAGGCTACCCTCCTTGGGGGCAGGCGTATCAGGCCTGTCGCGCCTGCCCTTCAGTTTTTTGCTCCTCTTCCCAGGGGGGGGCTGGCTGTGCCTTTGCTGCTGGCCGATGTCCCTGCCCAAGGAAAGGGCGGACTCCAAAAACCAGGCACGACGTTCTTGGGAGTTGCTGGGCTGGTGGTGGCTGAGGTGTTTTTGGAACTCTTACCAGATGGAGGGGGTGGGTCAGGTGAGGAAAAGAGGTCCACTTTAGAGAGGAATAGTTTTTTAGGAGCAATGGGAAGGGTAGCTGGAGTGGGTATGGGAGTGGAGGAAGAGGATGTGGTTGTAGGAGAGTCAAGTCTGGTGTCTTTGGGTGCAGGTGCTTGGGCTGGAGGCTGACGTGAGGTGGATGGCTGTTGGTTGGGTGCCTGCCTGCATTTGTGTGGGTTGGAAGCGGGGGTGGCAGACACACTGGGAGAGCACACAGGGGACGTGTACATGGCAGTGGGGGTGGTGACTGCATGTGTGCGGACTGGTCTGGAGGGTGTGCTGGTGATGGGTGTACTGGCTGATGGTGGTGTGCATGCAGGTGTGAGTGTAGACGTCACAGGGAGGGAGGAGGGAGACGAGGAGGTGGGGGACACAGAGGAGGTAGTGGCTGTTGGCATGTCTGCATCTGTATGTTGCTTGGGTGAATGCTTGTGTGTTCTGTGGTGCTTATGTCTGGATGAGCTTCCCTTGGGTGTTGAGGTGTGGGTAGGCTGGTCTGTAGGTGTGGATGGGATAGGCAGAGGAACAGGGGAGTGGGACTGGGTGGAGGGAGTTAGAAGAGGGAGGCTGAAGACAGGGACAATCGCTGCCGTCAGTGCTGAGGCCAGAACGTTGAACGATCGCTGCTGGGCAGCCTGACCCGAATGAAGGCCCTCCAGGTATGCATTGCTTTGATGCACCTACCTCTCGACACCCTGGATGGCATTCAAAAGGGTAGACTGCCCAACAATGATTGTCCTCAGGAGGTCAATGACCTCCTCACTGAGGGCAGCAGGGGTGACTGGGGCAGGGCCTGAGGTGCCTGAGATGAAGGAGATGCCCACCTTCCTGGGTGAGCGGGCACGGGGCAAACACTGAGGGGCTGCTGGGAGGGCGGAGCTGGTGCGCTGGGTGGCGGCTGCACCTGTAGTATCGGTGGGCACGGATGTTGCCGCCACCGCAAGGGAGCTCCCATCCGAGGACGTGTCGGTGTCACTGACGTCTGCACGGGTCCCCGTGGTGGAGCCCCCCTCGCCCTCCGTCTCACTGGTCATGTCGGAGTCCGTTGCATGGCCCTCCGGGGCCACGTGAAATGCAGCTCCCTCTTGCGCCGATGCCACTTCTCCTCCACCTGATGATGCTAATACACACATTCAGAGAAAAACTAAGAAAATGGGGGGGGGTGGAGAAATAAAGACAAGTTGAGTGCATGCATTGGGAACACTGTTGGCGGAGAGGACAGACACAGAAGCCCCCTGCACTACGCTGCGCACTTGGGGTACACTACTCATTCACTGGGACATGCCTACAAGCCTATGGGCGACAACTGCCCACACAGAATACACAGGTCCATGAATAGCGTTACTAGGCACCCTAAAGAGGTGGGGGGCGGGGGCACAGGACCATACCTCACGGAGGGGCCTAGCCTACAGAAATCGCCCTGGCCTAGGGATACCCACAGCCCTCCTCCCCCACCCAGGCACCTCCACTGCGCGCAAATATAGCTGAATGTGCTGGTACGCACCCCCTTGTGTCTGCTGTGATGTCCTCAAGAGCCCATCTAAATCGGGGTAGGCCACCGCCAGGATCCGGGACATCAGGGGGGTCAAGGTACGACTGGCACCCCTCCTAGGTTGGGAGGCCATCCCCAGCAGAGCCTCGGCGGTCTTCCTGCTCCCGCGGCAGATGTCCTCCCACCTCTTGCGGCAGTGGGTGCCCCGTCTGTTGTGGACCCCCAGGGCACGGACGTCCTTGGCGATGGCACGCCAAATATCGATCTTCTGATGGGCGCTGACCTATGTGACATGTACAGGGGGGGAAAAGAAACATCATCACTTTTCTGCATGCTCGATGTGAGTGGCCCCCCCCTCCCCAAACTTGCCATGTGGCACATGCTCACATCTGTCGTGCCATGCATTCGTAATTCGCTCCCCTCCCCTCCATCGTACATCCACCCCACTCATCACAGGCATTGCCCACTATGCATTGGCCCCCGTGTACTCACCTGTTGCTCTGGAGGACCGTAGAGTAGCGCATACTGGGGGAGGACCCCGTCCACGAGCTTCTCCAACTCTTCGGAACTGAAGGCGGGGGCCCTTTCCCCAGTCGCAGCAGCCATTGTCACTTCCAGACCGAGGTCACAGCAGCACTTGCAGTATAGGTCCTCTGCTGTGGATGCTCAGGTCTCGTGTGATTAAGCAGAGAGAAAATGGCGGTCACGCCCGCGGCGGTGCGTACCGTGGCGGTGCGTACCGCGACTGCCGGCGCACATCGTCATTGGCTCCTGAAACCCATAGGGTTCAACGTTAACCAATGCTGCTTTGCGCCACGGTCTTCGTCCGCCTACCGCCACGGCGTGCCACGCCAGCGCAATGACCTCACATCCCATTGTCACACTTCACAGGTCAGGCAGCCGCCATTTCAAGGGCCCACATGGCTTAATTCCTACTGCGTCACACATGGCTAGGCCTTGCATCGACACTCATACAAGCCATTCAATCCAGAGAGATTTGTGTACTGTGCAGGCTGTGGGAACTTACCTGTGGGTTGATTGACTCTGTGCTCCATGTTGTCCTTCCTAGGCACCGTCCGCTGGGACTTGCGAGGAGACGGAGGAATGTTCCCGTGTACAGACCGCTGGTGGACCTGTCGACAATGGAAGAACGACATGTCATACTCACCTACAGACTCAACAGTGCCACTATACAGGAACTGTGTGCCCAGCTGGAGCCAGACCTGATGTCACCCATCCGCCAACCCACAGGGATTCCGCCTCTAGTGCAGGTGCTGTCAGTACTCCACCTTTTGGCTAGTGGATCATTTCAAACTACAGTGGCCATTTCATCTGGGATGTCTCAGCCTATGTTTTCAAGGGTATTGTCCAGAGTGTTGTCTGCCCTGATGAAATACATGCAGAGCTACATCATTTTCCCTGAGGTGGGTGACTTGCCTACAGTGAAGGGTGATTTCTATGCCCTTGGACACATTCCCAATATCATTGGTGCCATTGATGGTACCCTTGTGGCTTTGGTCCACCCAAAAGACAATGAACAGGTGTACAGGAACCGAAAAAGTTATCATTCGATGAATGTCCAGGTGGTCTGTTTGGCTGACCAGTACATCTCCCATTTAAATGCCAAGTTCCCAGGGTCAGTGCATGACGCGTACATCATGCGAAATAGCAGCATCCCTTATGTGATGGAACAGCTACAGAGACAGCGTGTGTGGCTAATTGGTGACTCTGGTTACCCCAACCTGCCTTGGCTATTGACCCCAGTGAGGAATCCCAGGACAAGGGCAGAGGAACGGTACAATGAGGCCCATGGGCGTACTAGGAGGGTGATCGAGCGGACCTTCGGCCTCCTGAAGGCCAGGTTTAGGTGCCTGCATATGACAGGGGGATCCCTAATGTACTCACCAAAGAAGGTGTGTCATATCATCGTGGCCTGCTGCATGCTTCACAACCTGGCTTTGCGACGCCAGGTGCCTTTCCTGCAGGAGGATGGTCCAGATGGTGGTGTTGTGGCCGCTGTGGAGCCTGCGGAGAGTGAAGAGGAGGAAGACGAAGAGGACGACACAGACAACAGGGACAGAGTGATACTGCAGTATTTCCAGTAACAGACAGGTAAGAATCTACTCCTGCATTTTATTATATCTGTAACAGTACTGGCTCTCTACTGTCTGACCTTTCACCCCAATGTATGGTAACTTAGTTGTGAATTTGCCTTCCTATTTCAGTGATCTGGTCCCCACGGAGTGCCCTCTGGTTTATTTCCCCATGGACTACCGCTGTGTGACACTGGTATGTTGTCATCACAATGTAATTGGACATTTTTGGTTGGTTATATCGAATACATTTGGTTGAAAAAAATAAATAGCAGACTCCAGATGGTTTTTGTGCAATAATTGTGTTTATTGAAGTGCAAAAATTGGTGTATAGTTCAAAAAGGGTGATGGGTGATGGTGGAGGCATGTCCATGGCAGAGTCCAGACTCTCGTTCGCACAGGTGCATTGTCCATATGCCTGTGGAAGGTGGAGCAGGGGCAGTTCAAGGTTGGACAGGGTGAACAAGTGGGACAGTGGGATGACATCCGGGGGGATCCGTGCATGGCGGGTTGTCTTGACATCCTACTCTGTCTTCTTCCTCGATCTCAGGCCTTTCTTGCGGGGTGGTTCATGTTCTGGGGGGGTGGGGTCCGGGTGGCCCGTTCCTGTTGTGTCGGGGCCTCCTGACCACTAGCGCCGGCGGAGGTGGTGGGCTGTTCTTCCTCCATGCTAGTGGCAGAGGCCCTTTGGGGGGCCACATGGTCCCGCAATGTGGTGACAATCTGGTTGAGTGCCACCACGATTGTACCCATTGCGGAACTGATGCTGCGCAGTTCTTCCCGGAAACCCATGTACTGGCCCTCCTGCATGGCCTGGATCTCCTGGAACCTGGCCAGGACCGTCGCCATCGTCTCTTGGGAGTAGTGGTACACTCCCATGATGGTGGTGAGGGCCTCTTGGACAGTGGGTTCCCTAGGCCTGTCCTCCCTCTGTCGCACAGCAGCCCTCCCAGTTCCCCTTTGTTCCTGGGCCTCTGTCCCCTGGACGGTGTGCCCACTACCACTGCCCCCAGGTCCCTGTTGTTGTTGGGGTGGTGGGTTGCCCTGGGTGCCCTATAGTGGTAGACACACCGCTGCTTGACCTGTCCTGGAGACAGAGGCATGGGCCCGCTGGGTGGGTGCTGTGCTGGGGTTTCCAGAGGGGGGTAGGTCTGCTGTGGCCTGTGGCTTCCTGAGGGGAACCGACTGTCTAGAGGTCCCCAATGGTCCGGGCTGGTCATCAGGTTCTAGGTCGACAGAGCTGCTGTCATCACTGGGGGCCTGTTCTGGGGGTGGGATGGACATTTCTGGACCCTCCGGGCCGGTGTGTTGGCGTTCGGTCCCTGCAGGGGTAAAAGAGTATGGTTATTGCTTCTGTGTGTGCCATGGCGTGCGATTTGTGGGTGCCCTTGTCCCCCAGTGCTGGCATTCCCTTGTGGGAGGAGTTGTGAGGGTGGTTTGGGGGGGGGATGGGTATGTGCAGTGGTCATGCTTAAGTGATGGGTGTCCATGGTTTGTGTTGGCATTCAGGGGTTGGTGTTGGTTTGGGTGGGTTGTGCTGGTGAGACATTAGCAGGGAGGATATGTGCTGGGGGGTTGGGGGTGAGGGTAGGGGTGTGGGTTGGCATGCTGGTGGTTCGGGGGGTGAAGTAGTTGAGATTAGACTTACCGGAGTTCATTCCTCCGCCTACTCCAGCGAGGCCCTCAGGATGCAGGATGTTCAAGACCTCTTGCTCCCATGCTGTGAATTCGGGTGGAGTGGGTGGGTGTCCGCTGCCAGTCTTCTGCACAGCGATGTTGTGTCTTGACACCATCGTCCGCACCTTCCCCCGTAGGTCGTTCCAGCGCTTTCGGATGTCTTCCCGATGTCTGGGATGCTGTCCCACAGCGTTGACCCTGTCGACGATCCTTTGCCATAGCTCCGCCTTCCTGGCTATTGTGGTGTGCTGCACCTGTGTGCCAAAGAGCTGGGGCTCTACCCTTATTATTTCCTCCACCATGACCCTGAGTTCTTGGTCCGAGAACCTGGGGTGTCTTTGGGGTGCCATGGGGTGGTGTGGATGAGGTGTGGGGTGGTGTTTGTGGTGATGAGTGTAGTGGTGTGTTGTGTTTTGTGCGTAGATGTAGTGTGGGGGATGATGTTGGGTTCCTGTGTGTGTTGTGGTTTGCGTTCCCTGTACTCTCTCTCTGTGTATTGCGCCTTGTCTCTGAATTTCGATTTGTGGGGGTTTGTGGGTGATGTGGGTGTGTGTTTTATATCGTATTGATTGTGTGGGAGTGGTGTTTGTATGTGTATCTGGTGTGTGTATTTGTAATTGTCCAATGTGGCAGTGTTTTGTATATGTGTGTGTATTTTGAGTGCAGCGGTGTGTACCGCCAATGGGATACCGCGTGGATTCGTGGGTCGTAATGGCATGGGCGTATTTCTGTTGGCGTGACGGTGGAGGTGTGGTCATCTCCAGTTTATCGCTGACCGCTGATGTGGCGGCCTGCAGTCGGGGTCGGGTTTTTGGCGGTTTGGCAGTTGTGGGTCAGAATGACCCCCTATATGTCTGATACATGTGTCTTATGATATTTAGGTTAAATCAAATGGACTTAACTGTTTTACTTGTAACTAGTGCAGTAGCTAAAGTCAAAATGCTGATACAGAGAGAAACGCAAAGTGGAGATACTGGGCATGTCTGACTCTTCCTTGATGGTGTGTCACCTGGAGGTTCTGACTAAACAGTGAATCGTAGCTGGCATCCAAATCTCATATTTGAGCCTGTGATGCTTATCCAGAACAGTGGTGTTAAAATTGAAGCGAGAACTAGCTTTACTTTAGAAACATGGGGTATGGTCCATAATTGTTGCATTCTTGCAACAGCCTTCCTTAACATTAGTTTTACTATATCCATGACTTCATGCAAATATAACAAGGCAATGATGATTCATGGTTGCTTTCAAACGTTTGCTGGATATCCACTATCCTAAAATAAATTTACTTCACATAGTCGTCATTTTAAAGTTATTGTCCTTGACCTCTCAAAAACAAATGGGATAACTTGATATTGATCCTTATGTAAAACCCAATTAAAGAATCACACTTCTTCAACAACAGTGCTCAGCAAAGAAGTCTTTATTAAAATTACTTGAAGGACCACTTTTTCTTCTATGCTTGAGTTAGCCTTTGTTAAAACCACTTTTAGGACCACTTTTCCTTTTATGCCACAGTTGTACCAGTGATAATGATTAGGAGGTACATGCTAGCTTATCAGTAGGTCTGGGTGGAAATATAAATCCACTCATGGAAGTGGAAGAATTTAGGTATTCTAAGCTATGTGTGTTCTTGCTAAACTCAGCGCATTGTGGAATAAATTTTCTGTTGGCGCATGCAAGACTTGTTTTGGTGCATGCTGGCAAGCGCAATGAGATTTGCCGGCTGCTAGCGAGTGCAAGTGAGATTTTCTGCCCACTTGTGCAGCTTCTGGTCACTGCAGAGCCTTCTGGCGCTATTTTCTTGATGCTGGCGAAAGGGAGTGCTTGCAGCTGCTTTTTAAGCAGATTCTCTACTTGAGAAGCAGATACATTGACTCAAAAATACATTTTGGAGTGAATATTCTACTCCCCCAAACTGTTCAGGTTGATTTTTAGTGGAAAAGCGCCCAAGAGACTCCAATTTCCTCTTCCTGTCCAGCAGGCTCCTCCCAGATATTTTTACATTTCCTAGTCACTTTCCATTTGGATTTCGAGGTGGAAGGATCAATCTCTTTGTCTGCAGTTCCTGCTGCATTATTTACCATTGTATTTTAAGGACTTTGTTTTTGTGATATCACCAGTAAGTTGAAAACCTTTTGTAAAAGGGTGATGTTTGTTTACTAGAGAGCATGCAAACAGTATTTATTTTTACTTGTATTCAAATTTTTTGAATCGGATTGTTGTTGTGGTGGGTGGCCTGGAGTTTCAGTAGGGGCCTATTTATTATTTTGCATTTAAATTTTTTATCTTTTGTAAGAGAAAAAGGTTGTGTAGTTAAATACATGTTCCCATGTTTATTAAATGTGCATGATTCATTTATTTTACTATGTTTCCTAGATTGCCCACTTGCCATTGCCAGTACTATTGGTCAATTAAACAATTGTTTCTGTGGTATATGTTGTTTTAAAACACCATTTAGGCTAGGGATGGCATTTGATTAAATTAAAAAAAAAAAAAACTTTTTTCTATTTCACATTTTTCTTTCTGCAAAAAGTGCATTTTGATGTGGTAATATTTGATGCCTTGGAAGTAGGTGTGTTGTTGTAAAATGTTTATAGCTCACTTAATTTTCATTTTTGGCATTGCTGAATGTATGGTAGTGTTTTCCTCATTGTTACCATAACACTTTTGTCTGGCCAGTGTGTGTGTGTGTTTACCATAGGCCACCATTTCCTTTGCTGCCGCGCAATGTGGCTGCGGGAAATTTTGTGTAGTCAGTGTCCTTAGGCCTGCATGTGTTATTTGTTGTCCATGTCTCCTTGCTTACTCTTTAACCATGTGGCCAGTGACCAGTTTGTACTGTCAGCAAGTGTGCTTTTGTCAGAGGCCTGAAAGTGTTCTTTGTCCACCAATGCCTCTTTTCTTGCTGCTGTTGTTGTTTGACTTTGCAGCCAATGGCCATTTTGTGTAGCCAGCCAGTGTGCTTTAATATGCCTGCAAATGTGTTCTTTGTTTCCGTGCCTCCTTGCTTCTTCTTGTTTGTTGACCATGTAGCTGGTGGCCATTTTGTTTAGGCAGGCAGCGTGCCTTTGGCATAGGCCTGCATGTGTTCTTTGTTCTCCAATGCCTCCTTACTTGCTGTTTGACTATGTAGCTGGCGGCCTTTCTGTGCACCCAGCCAGTGTACATTTGCCATAGAACTGGAGTTGTCTTAGCCGCAAACTAGTGCCCAATCATCACAGGAAACTGAGAAGAGTAGACAGCAGGAGCTGCAGCCAGAGCCAACAATAGTTCTTCCTGAAGTAGGAGGTGAATTGGAGGTTGAGCTTCCTGCTGAGCAAGATGTAACTCTTCTTGAACCACTGGCTTCCCGAACTTCTGCAAGAAAAAGAAAGGGTACTCCACCTTCTTATCCAAGCACCACCCCATGATCTGTTCATGGATTGGACCCTGGCTGAGTCCGAGACCTACCATGAGAGACAGAGGAAAAGGAAAGTTTGAAAGTTCCTGAAAGCCTTAGAATGATGTCAGGGGGAAAGGAAGAAAAGCCGGTCATTGTCATGGAAGCTGGTTCAAAGAACACCAATATTACCCCTTATTCAACCTGCTCTGAGGGATGTGGCACTGGTACCATCATCACCACCACAGCAGCTTCCATATTTGTAAGGCCCCCCGCTGAGACCTGCATCCACCATTCCCTCATTCTAAGTATTCACTGTAGAGTGACAATCATCGACACACCCACATACCTCTAATTCTTCAGGCATTGTTCTCCTTTCCAGTTTAGGGCTTCTTTGTCTTTAGCAAGCAGGAGAATAATATTGCAATATGGTCTATTTGCCACATGAGTGTTTGTTGAAGTAAGCCTGGTTCACACTATAGTACTGGAGCCCAAACAATCCATATGAAAAAACATCACGCAGTCTGGTGGGAGAAGCATCTTAAAAAAATAGCTGCAGATAGTCATGGTGATGAGAGCAAATAATCTGTTCTGATAATAGTGGGAGATGAAGGTGATTAGGATGAGGGTGACAGCTTTAGGCAAAGCAGCCATGTCCACAGCAGTCACCTGTGTCACGACCCTCAGCGATCTCAAAATGTCACAAGAGTCAGATGGAGACACCACAACTTAGAGTGATTGCCCCAAGATGCACATTGAGTCTACCACCTCCTAGTTTTCTCTAGAAGTTGCCTACATCAGTGGCACCAGAAAAGAAAAACATCCAGGCTGTTATCACAGGCACGTTTATTCAGGAGGGGCCCTACAAACGCAACAGTGCTCTTCACACTATCCACCTGATAGACATGTGGACCAGTTGTCAAGCAGCTGATTAGAAAAGTATCACTGCACACTGCATCTTTTTTTAATAAACATTCCAGGGCATTCAGCGGCATGCAACAGTAGCCATGTTCACCATAGAGAAACTGCATACAGCAGCAAACATATTGGAAGACTTTAACAGCTAGTTGTATGAATGGCTGCTACCCAGAGGTCTTAGAACTGGATTTGTTGCCATGGACAATGGCAGTAATATAGTTGAGGTTATGGTAGATGGTGGCTATTTCAGGTTCCTGTCTTTGACACATTTTATCAACTCAATTGTGCAGGCTTTCTAAAAAAAGAAGATATAGTCGGCAACATACTGACCATCTGCAGAATAATCTGCACTTATTTGAGCCATTCCTAGCACAGAAGCAGTTGATGATGTTTCAGCAAGCTAATAGAGTACTAGTTAAAGCCCTACACACGGAGTGGAAAGACATTAGAACACAACCTACAATCAGTTGGAACATCTGTTTCAGCAGTACTAATGATCAATGACTGTCATTCAAAGAGAAGAGGATGCAATTGGGAAAGGCATGACCATGAGGGTGGGCAAATTGGGCCTTGACACAGATGCTACTTCCTTTCGAGCTTTTCACACAGGACGTCAGTAAGGAGGACAGTATGATGAGCTGAGCTATACCACTGTGGCATCTGCTACCAGACCAGTTAAAAGAAAAGTGTTACAAAGATTCACCGATGTGAACAGCAACTGAAAAGACCATGAGTTGGTTGAGAGCTTAATCCTTCACTTAGCTGTTAATCCAAGGCTGAAAAGAGACACTGTGTGCCACAATACTTGATCAACAATACAAAGAAACTACTAGCCACTTTCATTCATTCTTCAGAAGGAGATGTTTCACTATACAAGACATGGATTACTGTGCAAGCTAGAAACCTGGAAGAGGAACGGGCTGTAGCGGTGTCGTCCTGCAAAGGTCGTCGCGTTCCAACGAAGATCGTGGAGTCGGTTGCAGGTGGCGTCACCAGATTCAGCAGCGGCGTCGATCCAAAGTCATCCGAAGTTGATTTCCTTGAATTTAAGGGCCCAGGGACTGGATAGGGCACCACTTGTCAGAGCAGGAGTCTCTCCAGAGACTCCAGGTGCTGGCAGAGAGAAGTCTTTGCTGTCCCTGAGACTTCAAACAACAGGAGGCAAGCTCTAAATCATGCCCTTGGAGATTTCCTCACAAGATGAAAGGCACACAAAGTCCAGTCTTTGCCCTCTTACTCTGGCAGAAGCAGCAACTGCACAATAGCTCCACAAAGCACAGTTACAGACAGGGCAGCTCTTCTTCCTCAGCTCTTCAGCTCTTCTCCAGGCAGAGGTTCCTCTTGTTTCCAGAAGTGTTCTAAAGTCTTTGGTTTTGGGTGCCCTTCTTATGCCCAATTTCTCCTTTGAAGTAGACCTACTTCAAAGTAAAGTCTCTTGTGAATGTAAAATCCTGCCTTGCCCAGGCCAGGCCGCAGACACTCACCAGGGGGTCGGAGACTGCATAGTGTGAGGACAGGCACAGCCCTTTCAGGTGTAATTGACCACTCCTCCCCTCCCTCCTAGCACAGATGGATCATCAGGAAATGCAGACTACACCCCAGCTCCCTTTGTGTCAGTGTCTAGTGTGGGGTGCAACCAGCCCAACTGTCAAACTGACCCAGACAGGGAATCCATAACAGGCAGAGTCACAGAAATGGTATACGCAAGAAAATGCTAACTTTCTAAACGTGGCATTCTCAAACACACAACCTTAAAATCAACTTTACTAAAAGATGTATTTTTAAATTGTGAGCTCAGAGACACCAAACTCCACATGTCAGTCCGCTCCCAAAGGGAATCTACACTTTAATCAGATTTAAAGGTAGCCCCCATGTTTACCTATGAGAGGGATAGGCCTTGCAACAGTGAAAAACAAATTTAGCAATATTTCACTGTCAGGACATATAAAACACATTACTATATGTCCCACCTTACCATACACTACACCCTGCCCTTGGGGCTACCAAGGGCCTACCTTAGGAGTGTCTGACATGTAAGAGAAGGGAAGGTTTAGGCCTGGCAAGGGGGTACACTTGACAAGTCAAATTTACAGTTAAAACTGCACACACAGACACTTCAATGGCAGGTCTGAGACATGATTACAGAGCTACTTAGTTGGGTGGCACAGTCAGTGCTGCAGACCCACTAGTAGCATTTGATTTACAGGCCCTGGCACTTCCAGTGCACTTTACTAGGGACTTACTAGTAAATCAAATATGCCAATAATGGATAAGCCAATTACATACACATTTCGTAAAGGAGCACTTGCACTTTAGCACTTGTTAGCAGTGGTAAAGTGCCCAGAGTAACAAAAACAGTCAAATCAGAGCCAACGACCTGGGGAACAGAGGCAAAAAGTTAAGGGAGACCACACCAAGGATGAAAAGTCTAACAATCCACAACAAGAACACAGGCAACAAGAGCAACAGAAAAACTGGGCACAGCCTCCGTAATTGTTTGGTTTCAAGTAGCAGGGCTTAAGAGAGGTGAAGGCAAAAGAGGTCAAGCAGGTGGCACCACCAATGACCATCTGGATCACCCAAAAGAGTTTTACCTGGATCAAAACCCATTTGAATATTGGAATGGGAAGAAGTACCAATGGCCAGAGCTCAGTATACTGGTAGTAAAGGATCAGGCGTGTCTGGTAGCTAATGTGGCTGCTGAGCCTGTGTTCAGTGCAACTGGTGCAGTTGTCACCGTCAGAGGGACCACTCTCTCACCTCAAAACATGGCAAGATTGACCATTATTTAAATGAATCAACACTTCATACCATACAATTACACTTTTCCTGAAACACCACAGGAGGTGGAGAAGGATGAGGTCAATTGGGCAGACTCAAGTGTGTTAGCTGACCAACTTCTGGGCAAACCATGTGAGTTAGAGAATGAGCTCTACTTCCCTAACTGAGTACTGGGTAGACCACCATAGAAATTTTCAATTATTGTTGAAGTGCTTTGCCAACAACAAAAGCATATAGCTAGCAGAACATTATATATTTTGTTTGTGTCTGACTTATGCAACCCCTCTGTTTTAGGTACATGTATAGCTAGTTTTGAGTTGGACCAATGTGCAGGGAAAAAGCCTCCCTTTTTCCCTTATAGGTCATTGGAGACAATGCCTGATTCGTTCCCTTCCCTTTTTTATATTACATAGCAGGGCTGCTCCAGTAAAGATTATTTGATTCACAAGACTGACAAATTGCAAATGGGTTGCTTCCATCAAAAGAGTAGGTACAATTGTGTAGCACCATGCTTGGATTGGAACAGGTAACTATTGCACCAATGAGTAGTGTTTGTGGTGATTGATGATTCATGCTGTAGCAGACTGTGAGGGAGTGTTTTCAGCTAATTTGTAAACTTGATTTCGATGATTGACAATGTTTGGGGCCCGATGGATGATTTGAAGGTGATTGGCTCTTTCACACTTAAGTAAATTTACTTACAGGGTCCACTCCTTGCTGTGCTTTTTTTCTGGTTCTTCAGAGACCAGGCAGTTTAGTTAACAAACACAAAATACTCAAATTATTTTTTTCTGCTTGTTCATCAGCAGCAGTGCACTACAGGGCTATCTCTCTAATTCTCATGTGGGTCGGAACAGAGACTGACTGATTTGTTACTCTGAGTCAGAACTCAGGGTGGGGCTTTCTCAACAGCCAAAAAAGGAAGTTATTGAGTTCAAAGGGAAACCAACATGATGATGACCCTAATAAAGGAGGCAAAATTATTCTAATAGTTGAGAGAGATAAACCAGCATCATCAGCTGCGTTACTGGTGGTGGTGATTACACCCACCAGGGCACTGGTGGTGGCAGCCTCTTCACCTGCCCATAATGCCCTCTTACCCTTGAGTGCTGATGAAGGAAATACATAAGATTAAAAACATAGATTAGTGGTACAATTAATCTTCCAAAAAGTTTTTGACAGGCAGACGCAATAGCATTGTATTCTTCTAAATCAGATCACCTATATTTCCAACCTGCCCATTCTATGAGACAGCTTTCTCTCAGTGGTGGGCAATCTTTGTGAGGCAGCTGACAGTGATATCAACCAGACACTGCTGCTTCTTGATTTCTCAGAAGCCTTTGACACTGTTGACCATGATATTCATATTCTGGTCAAGTGGGTCGAAGCTGCAGGTCTCCAGGTCACTGCACGATACTGGGTTGAGTCCTTTTTGAAGGACCGGTCATAGGGGTCAGGCTCTCTTCTTTTTGCTCAACTTAGGTCAGTTTGTCCTATGGTGTCCCCAGGGATCCTTCTTGCCCCCCTACCTTTTTAATTTATACATACGTCTGCAGATACACTCCCTGAATAAAAGGAGGTTCAAGGTTTATAACTACGCCCATGATTTGCAATTGATCTTCACCTTTGAACACTCCCCTGAATGTGCAACCTCATTCCAAAACACATTATTATTTAGTGTGTGATTGGATGAATGACAATCAGCTAAAACTTAAATTCTGACGAGACAGAGATTGTCAATATAAAAAAATAAGCTTGATGTATGGAGACCTACACTTTGGCGTGCATCCATGGGTTCTCCCCCTGATTAATATCGATCTGACTTTGAAAGCCCAATTAGGGGCTGTGATTTCCCCATGTTTTTCACAGCTTAGGAAAATCAGAAAGATCTGTAAACCTTTATCTTTTGAGGCTCTCAAGCATGTTGTTATGGCACTCTTCCTTTCTAGTTTAGATTACACTAACTCCTTGTATCTGGGTCTTCCTAAGTGTCTAAATCTTAGACTCTAACTGCTCCAAAATCAAGCAGCTAGGATGTTGTTCCATCAACCCCATAATTGTCACATTATCCCCTTATTGAGGAACTTGCACTGGCTGCCTGTAGAACAGCACTCCATCTTAAGGCAGGTTACCTCATTTAGAATCACTCCAGACTGGCAGTCCTAGATTTGTGTCTGTCTCTATACGAAAATATCCCTATCTGCAATTTAGGATCCTTGCCTGTTAATCTCCTTACAATTCCCATCTTTAAAAAATAAAAAGACAATGTGGACCTTCATGTTAGCGGTACTGGCTCCCCATATCTGGCTCGTTTTTACTTAAGAAATCAAGTTTTTGTCATGCTATACTAAATGTAGGAAACTCCTGAAGACGTGGCTTTTCAGGCTGGCATATGAGTATTGAGCTGTTGCATGTTATGTTCTAGTTACCTCAGCACCAAGAAACCAACCTGGTGAACGTGAGCTCTATAAATATTTGCAACAAAACAGAACATTGTACTAGTATTGATTTGACCTATTCCTAATAATTTCCTAAACCCAGGCCCTGTTCCTCAAATTTCCTTAATCTAAACTACATTTTGAACTACTAATGCATTGCACTGAATGATCTTTGCTTCTCCACTCCATTTGATAGGCAAAAACAGTCTCCTTCTCCATGCATAAATGCAACACATCAGTGGGCAATTGTATAAGCTACATAAAGAAAGGTGCAGATAAGAGAACACTAACCCACTGATATACTTCCACTATCTTAGTGACAGGGGAGTCTGCATGACTTCTTGAATAATCACCCAAGCGAGCACCGACAAGTACAAATAGGTAGTGCTGAGCACCTTCCTAGCTCAAGATATGTCAGATATTATTCATATTGTAAACTTAACTTACCTCTGAGTGTAAACAGCATGCTATTTGGAAAAAAGTAATAGTTTTTTAGAAAACAGAAAATAAATAGCTACTCCCTGAGCCTCAGCAGGTCAAGTATGTCTTGTTCCCGGTCTAGCAGGTCTGCCCAGCAGTGCATCAGCTGCTGTTATGTGCTGCACCCCAGTGCTATGGCGCATGCACTGGCACCCTCCCTCTTACAGCAACAGACACACCTGCAGGGCATACCCTCTCCCAGACCTGCCACCTGCTGTCAGCATAGAGGAAAGGTGGCGCTGCACAAACAATACAAGCTTGGCAACCCCTGTCACTCAAAAAAGGGGCAGGGCTGCACAGCTTGGCGGGAACAGCAAATGTCGTTAGCTGATTCTGAACATAGGTCAGAGTGAATGACCACTCAAAACCTTAGATGCAGCAGTTCACAGAATAGAACTTACTGTGTTGAACTTTCCTATAACATTGTTGACCAAATAAGCCCCTTGAGCACCCCACACACATACATTGCCCCCAGTTCAGGGCACCACAAAAGCAAAATCATTTTATGTAGACAGCACTGCAGAATTTATGAAGTAATTCACTTTTAAGTTAATCTCAGTATTCAAATTAGATGGAATAATTGTGGATGTCTTCAGTTTTCTAATTATTTATGATATACTTACTTTACATCATTTGATAGAACCATTTTGTATGTATCATTCCTATATATAACACTTTGTCCTTACTTTGGCAATCTTAGCCCAAAGCTATAATAAGCTTCTGTAGGCCTTCAAAAGTCAGCTTGCAATGGGGGTGGGAAATGCCAAATAAGGTAAATGGCCAGCCCATCTCTGTTCTCCCGCATGCTGTGAATTATTTTTTTATAGTCTTGTATGGCATCATTCTCCACATAATGGGCTTTATCAGTATACATTTTTTGGCTGGCATTTTTACATTACTTCTATTGTAACTAAGGCAGCACTTACCTTACACCACTTATGTAATTAGAATGCGCATGTTTAAGAAGGCAAAATGGGGTAAAGCACTACAATAACACACATGAGATGGTGCAGTTTGTTGTCCCTCTGGAACTTTTACTGGAGACAAGCACACACACACACACACTCTCACACACACACACATCTGTTTATCTTCTGAACCTCTCTCCTTTTGCCATTCTGTGTCATTGGTGCTTGTTAACAAATGTTCAGTCGCCTGCTGCTATTATAAGCAACCACTGTCATCAGTAAAAGCTGGAAAATGTTTAACACCATTAAACATACTGCATCCCTTCTTATAATGGAAAAATAGCTCTGGAAATCTACACGTAGGAATTACAGTGGCAGAAAAGTGGTGGTAAGAGAACCTGCTACAAAGATCTGTGCATCCTTCAAATCTGTCGGTACAGTACTGGTATGGAAACTCAAGTCGTTAATGCACCATTTGCCAAGACATAGATGTAGTCTGATCGTCATAGTTTGGCCAATAGAAGAATCCCCTCCTTTGGGCACTCTGGACAGACTAGTCAGGTAGTGATGATTGTTCACTGGACAGGGAGGGGATGCTGAACTTGATGAGGCTGTAGTCTATGCAGGTGGCTGGTGTGAACTCATTGACTTAAATGTTGTCAAAGTGGTGGAAATATGGCCCAGGAGGTCTCTGATGACTTGGGTAGGCCCATTTGCTCATCACGTAAGGCCCAGGCTTGATGTCACTTCCTGTGCAGATGGATAATGGGGAATCAAATGATGCCACTTCCTGTGCAGATGGATGACAGAAATGAGTCCCTTTGTTTGTTTTTTTCTTTTAAAGACAGTTTACGTGGCAAACCAGTGATGACCCTTCATGGGCAGATGGATGATTGGAAATCCATTGATATCACTTCTGTGCAAATGTATAATGGCAAACTCATTTGTGTCACTTTCTGTGCTGATGGATAATGGAAATGAGTCTTCTTGCTTCGCTTCTTCCTTTAAAGACAGTTTTGGCAGGCAACAAATGATATGACTTTGACTGCAGACGGTTAATAGAAAATCCAGTGATGTCATCCTATGCAGATGAAGGATGCAAAATCCAGTGTTGTTACTGTCTGGACAGATGGCTGATCAACTATGCATTTGATTTAAAGACGACTCAGTGCATTTCTTCATAGAAATCATCTTGCTTTTTTTATATTTAACATGTTTTCCTGATAAATGATTATTGGAATATATTCAAGCTCTCCTGTACATCCAATAACTCTCAATGCATTTCACACCTAATTTGGCACTTTGGGAGTAGGTGTACTTTTATGTAGGAATCTGAAGAAAAAAGCAGTATGCAAATCATAATATTTCAAACAGTGGTACTTGGATCCCTCAAAATGTTTCATCAATACAAACCCAAGAAAACAGCAGTGTATGAAAGTAGAGGTCATGAAAGTTTTTTCAGTACAAATCTACCCCAATGTGGTGAACAGTGTGTTAAAAAAAAAAAAAAAAAAAGTTAAAATCTATCAAGGCATACTTTTTGTTAAAAAAATCTGAATCACATATTTCAAAAGCCGAACATGCTCTCAGCATAACGGTAAATGTGATAATGGAAGACAAAAGGCTGGGCCTCACCCAAAGTGTTCCATTCACCTTGCACAACCAAATCACAAACCCTGCTCCTCACCGTCTGATCTATCAAAGGGCAGGGCTCCATGGAAATCTAACCAGCATTTCCTTGCTAACAAAGTCTTCATTGAATTTCTAAAGGAAGGCCTGTGACTATTCCCTTTACCCTAGTTTCTGCAATTCCACTCTCCAGCTACTGGAATGCAAGCAATACATTTTCACTATATGGGGAAGCTACTCTTGCCCTACATGGTAAGCTGTGTCACAACCAGAAGCAACCAAAATTGATTCTGCTTTGTCTTGTTATTAATACAATGAGCCAAACTTGAGGATGATCACCAGAAGACTACTGTTCTAGCATATGCAGAATCAAATTTTCTATGTCTGTATTAGTTACCTATCTGTTTTTCTCACAATACTATGACTTTGATGTTACTGCTTCCTTGGAGTGCAGCCTAAAGTTCTCAAGATTTCCCTTTATTTGTGCCAAGCCATTACTTCAGGCTTCCACCCCATGACCTAATCTGCTCTCCTTGCTAAAACAGTGGTCTAATGGTACCCTAGTTGTGGGGAGACTGTATGCCTTGAGACAGAACAGTGCATAGTTGAATACTACTTTCTGAAGCAGTTCACCACTAAAACATTTATGAATATAGATATTAAGTTAGTTTTTTTCTTTCATGAGATGGTGTGCTGCAGGGCATTTAAGTGTACACATGAGCTGGGTGCCTATCAAAAGTGTCTAATATAGCACTATAGTCACCTGCAAATCATGCTGCTTCTTTCTACAGTCTTGTATCCTCACACTGCATGCTGTCTCGAAAAGGAATCCTCTATATGTCGAAAGTCTAACATAAAAACTGACCACAACTCAAAACGTCTGATTGTTGCCTTTTCTTTTTTCTTTCAAATAGCCCTCTACTTCCCTTCCATCTTCTGTATGCCTCCCCTCTCTGAAAACTACAGTCTCTGAGTCACTTGCGTATCTGCCTTAGTCAATATTAATGTATTTTTGAAACCTGCCCACAGCCATTTCAAACATCACAAACTCTGCTTCTTTGAAAATCGTGCCCCTGCAATCTAGCAATATATATTACTCCTGTAGCACGTCTTTTAAACCCACAAGTCATCTGTATGAACTAATTTGTCCCTCAGCCTCGCATCATGCCCAATTCCTATTAATTTAATCTACTGCAAAACAAACAAAATTTAATGCATAAAATGGTTTGCTTGAGTAGGCAGCACAGGAGTCATCCCTATAACCAACAATAATCAATAACACTTGATTAACCTCTAACCTTGGGTTCCAGAGAGGTGCTGCCTAGCGGAAAGTGCTTGAAATCCTGTGAGGCGTAGTAAAGCTATATAATTGCAATTACAATTACAATCTTAATGATCTGCCTATTGCTACTTTTCTGGAAAATGTCATTCTCTCTCTATTGCCTCATTGCCATGTATTTTTGGATATTTCTCACTGAAACCTTTGTGTTTCTGCCTCACCCTCAAAACACAATTTAGATATCTTTAATCGTTTCACACATTTAGTGATCAAGCTTCAGTTCTATTTTAAATAAATACGTAAATGTTGTGTGTCATGATGAGGTCGTTTATTAGCACACTTCTTTCTACTTTGGACTTATGGAGGAAACTAAAATCACAAGCAAAGCAAAGAGATCAGTGACACTAGGCCACTGGTGCTACACTTTATGGATTCCGTGGACCTTCACGGAATCACTGGTGGAAGCGCTGGACCAGCACCTATGCTGTTTCTGCTATTTCTAGTATTTCAGTCTGAAAACAGTACACAGAAATAGAGAAACCAATATAAATTGAACAAACACACAAATTATGAAATATTCTATATAATCCACAAACACAAAAAACATTAAAATGTGCATTTTAATTTTAACAAGAAAGTACACATATTCAAAATGTGTTTTTATTTCTAACAGACTGAGCAAGATGCTAGTCTGCAGCCTATTTCCTTGTCTTTTTGCATGTTCTCTTGTTGTTGGCACATACCAGTTGATACTATATTCTGTTTGGTTTACTTGCTCTGCTCAAATAAATTCAGCTAAGGATTTTTATTCTCAAATTTTAAATTACATTAGAGAGCATTTCAACCTTTTTGATTTTGCATTTTGTTTTTTATGCATAAAATGTATTAATCTGCTAATATTATTTGATTTTCTAGACAGTTAAAGACCCCCTGAGTAGGTGTCATGGAACGTCCTGTTGTCTATGAATGCCAGATTAAGAATTATTGCTGTGAGTGATATTTTTGAAAGTACAGGCAAATTGCAAATTGTGTGTGAATATTCCCCTTGTGAGTATGCATAATGTAGTTGTTAGACTTTTCATCCTTGGCGTGGTCTCCCTTAACTTTTTGCCTCTGTTCCCCAGGTTGTTGATGTGTGCTGGACTCTGATTTTGCTGTTTTTGGTACTCTGGGCACTTTACCACTGCTAACCAGTGCTAAGGTGCAAGTGCTCCTGTTTAAATTGTATGTAAGTGGTTCATCCATGATTGGCATATTTGAATTACTAGTAAGTCCCTAGTAATGTGCACTAGAGGTGCCAGGGCCTGTAAATCAAATGCTACTAGTGGGCCTGCAGCACTGGTTGTGCCACCCACATAAGTAGCTCTGTAATCATGTCTCAGACCTGCCCCTGCAGTGTCTGTATGTGTATTTTTACACTGTAAATTCGACTTGGCAAGTGTACCCACTTGCCAGGCCTAAACCTTCCCTTTCCTTACATGTAAGGCACCCCTAAGGTAGGCCCTAGGTAGCCCCAAGGGCAGGGTGCAGTGTATGGATAAGGTAGGACATATAGTAATGTGGTTTATATGTCCTAACAGTGAAATACTGCCAATTTCGTTTTCACTGTTGCAAGGTCTGTCTCTCTCTCATAGGATAATATGGGGGCTACCTTTAAATATGATTAAAGTGTAGATTCCCCTAGAGAGTAGATGGACATGTGGAGTTTGGGATCCCTGAACTCACAATTTAAAAATACATCTTTTAGTAAAGTTGATTTTAAGATTGTGCGTTTGGAAATGCCACTTTTAGAAAGTGAGCATTTTCTTGCTTAAACCATTCTGTGACTCTGCCTGGTTTGTGGATTCCCTGTCTGGGTCAGTTTGACAGTTGGGTTGTTTTTCACCTCACACCAGACAGTGACACAAAGGGAGCTGGGGTGTGATCTGCATTTCCTGATTAGCCATCTCTGCTAGGAGGGAGGGGTGGAGTGGTCACTCTCATCTGAAAGGACTGTGCCTGCCTCTGACAATGCTGTCTCCAGCCCCCTGGTGTGTGTCTGAGGCCTTGCCTGGGCAAGGCAGGATTTCACAAGAAGGTGTGAGTCCCCTTTGAAGAAAGGTGACTTCAAAGACTAAAATGGGTATAAGAAGGGCACCCAAACTTACAAACTTTAGAAACACTTCTGGAACCAAGGGGAACCTCTGCCTGGAGAAGAGCTGATAGCTGAGGAAAACGTGCTGCCCTGCCTGTGACTGTGCTTTGTGGAGCTTTCCTGCAGTGCTGCTTCTGCCAGAGTAAGAGGGCAAAGACTGGACTTTGTGTGCCTTCCATCTTGAAGAAGAAATCTCCAAGGGCTTGATGTAGAGCTTGCCTCCTGTTGTTGAAGTCTCAGGGATAGCAAAGACTTCTTCCTGCCAGCACCTGGAGTCTCTGGAGAGACCCCTACTCTGCTCTGTGGTGCCCTTCCAGTTCCTGGGACCCTGAAAGGAGAGGCTGGCAGCCTAAGGACAAAAATACACGCACCGAGCACCGTGCGGAGAAAAGATCGACGCGAATCCGATCGCGGCTGAGAAAACGACGCGACGCCGGTTCCGCAGCTGAGAAACGACGCCGCAGGAAACGCGACCGAAAAACCGACGCCCGGAGCAGGAGAAACGACGCGCAGCATCGCTGACGGAGGCTGAGAGATCGCACCCTGCGCCGCGGGACTTTCGGATCGTCGTGTGGCTGGCTTTTTCAACGCGCACCGCCGTGCCGAGTTGTTTTCGACGCACACAGCCGTGCAGGGTTACTTTCGACGCACACAGCCCGTGCGGGGTTATTTTTGACGCAAACCAGGTACATTTTCACGCTAGCAGCGCTAGTGTGGTGTTACAACTACCTAAAGACTCTTTTTATTTTAAACCTTTAAAAAATCATAACTTGACTTGTGTATGTTGGATTTTTGTCGTTTTGGTCTTGTTTTGTCTAGATAAATATTTCCTATTTTTCTAAACTGGTGTTGTGTCATTTTGTAGTGTTTTCATTAAGTTACTGTGTGTGTTGGTACAAATACTTTACGCCCAGCACTCTGAGGTTAAGCCTACTGCTCTGCCAAGCTACCAAGGGGGTAAGCAGGGGTTAGCTGAGGGTGATTCTCTTTTATCCTAACTAGAGTGAGGGTCCTTGCTTGAACAGGGGGTAACCTGACTGTCAACCAGAGACCCCATTTCTAACATTGGTGACCAGCGGTCGGGATTTGGACTTGTATTTGTACTTGACATACAGTAATTAAGTGTACACTACTGTTTTGATCTCAGACCACTACGTGACCACATACTACTAGTCTTGTGATTTTTGTTTTTTTACTTGGACTGTTTTTCTCTGCATTCAGTTTCTTTTTTTTTCGCTGATCCCGTGATTGACTTTTCTGAAACTTCATTTGAGAACTTGCTTTTCTGTTTTTGGAACTGTGCATATTTTTTTTTAACCTCTCATCATGTCTCAGTCTGGAGATGCCCTAGCTGAAGCTGCTTTTGACTTGGAGAAATTGGAGAGCTACAAAGTGGCTCAGTTGAAGCAGTTTTGTAGTAATGTTGGCTGTCCCATTAAGAGCTCATCCAAGAAGGATGAGCTGCAAAAGGCGCTGAGGGCCTGGGTGACAGCCAAAGCAGCTGAGGGGCACACAGATGAGGAGCCAGAGGGGGAAGAGGAGTTGCAAGTCACTCACACTGATGTAGTGGGTGGGCCTGCTATGTCTCAGGGGAGAATCTCCAGGGCAGGTAGCAGTGTGTCCTCCAAGAGTCTGACACCTGGAGAGTTACAGGACAGACAGGCAGAGAGGGAGTACCAGTTGGAGCTGAAAAGGCTCAGTCTAGAGGTGGAACAGAGAAAGCTGGCCCTTGAGGTGGAACAGAGAAAGCTGGCCCTTGAGGAAAGGAAGATAAACATGGCTCATGAGCTCAGTTTAAAAGAGATGGATCAGAGGAGTCAGTCCAGTAGGGATGGTGGCAGCAATTCTACAGTGCAGCCTGAGAGAAGGGTACACATCCCAAAAGACCTTGTGAGGGATTATTAGAGGGAGGATGATATCTACTTGTGGTTCAAGGGTTATGAGTCAGCTCTCCACATGAACCTGGTCCCTGAAGCTCATTGGGGGGCAGCCCTGTGGAAGCATTTTGAGGCAGAGGGGAGGGACACACTGACGGCCTTAGGGGATGCTCAGAGTCTCACCTACCCTGCCATGAAGGAGGCCTTACTTACCAGGTATGGTCTCACCCCTGAGCAGTACAAGGAGAAGTTTAGATCCTACAAGAGAAAGGAATCCCAAACATGGTTGGAATGTGTTGATTCTTGTTGCAGGTCACTGGATGGTTGGGTGAAGGGCAGTAAGGTAAACACGTATGAGGGGCTTTACAATTTAATTGCTTGGGAGCACTTGTACAGTTTATGTTTTCCAGAGCTGCGCCAGCACCTCATTGACAGCAAGCTGACTGACCCCAGGAAGCTTGCACAGGAAGCGGACCGCTGGGAGAGCACCAGGGTCCAAAAGAGGTATGGGGGAGACCACGCCAAGGGTGGGCAGGGTCCCTCTCAGAAGAAAGGGGGGGGTAAGGGCAAACAGGATGAGTTCTCTAAAGGGCCCCAAACTGATTCCCAGGGTAAGGATTCCCAACCCCCCAGTGAAAAGAAGCCATGGTTCTCCAAAGGGAAGCCAATGGCAGGTGGTCCCCTACGTAAGTGCTATTCATGTGACCAGGTGGGTCATGTGAGGGGGGACCCCAAATGCCCCAAAAGTACACCGGCACCCACTGGTGCACCGTCCCAGGGTTTGGCCAGTGTAGCGCTTGGGGAGGAGTTGGTTTCAGGTGGGTGGGAACCAGCAGAAATGACCCTTGTCTCACTAGGGGACAGTGAGATGGTCCAGAGAAACCTAGTGCCTGATAACACTAAGAAGTACAGGCAATGGGTGACCATCAATGGACAGAGGGTGGAGGCTCTAAGAGACACTGGAGCCAGTGTGACTACAGTGAGGAGTCACCTGGTGTCTGAAGAGCAGATTGATCCCCGGGTACTTCACCAAGTAGTTGCAGTAGACAATTCTGAGCGCCTCTGCAGAGTGGCGCAGGTTCCCTTTGAATGGGGGGGGGTCTCAGGTTCCTGGAAAGTAGCTGTGAGTCCAACCATGCCTGTTGATTGTTTGCTAGGCAACGACCTGGAAGATTCCCCTTGGAAGGAGGTGGAACACAGGTCTCACTTGGAGATGTTGGGTCTGCCTGGGTGGGTATGCGTATCCACCCGGTCTATGGCAGCCAATCAGGGTAGTCAAGAGCCCCTGGAGCCTGAAACAGTGGCCCAGGGGACCGCCAAGAAGAGGAAAGGCAGGAGGCGCGGGAAACCCGCCCCAGAAGTTCCCACGGTCCGGGAGGAGGCAGAGCCTGAGGGTGATGCCCCGGAACCTACAGGGGAACAGGTGGCTGAACTGGGGGAGGTCCCCGAGCTGTCGCAGTGGCAGCAGGAAGGGGGACCCACCAGGGAAGTATTCTGCACAGTGCAGAAGGAGTGCCCTACTCTTGAGGGACTGCGGCAGCAGGCTGCAGCCCAGGCGGCTGGCGGGGCGCCAGGTACTCACCTGATTTATTGGGAGGATGGCCTCCTGTATAGTGAGCCTAAGGTTCCTGAGCCGGGGTCAGCTCGTATGCTGGTGGTACCCCAGGGCTTCAGGACCTTCCTACTGGGTTTGGCTCATGATGTGCCTTTGGCAGGACATCTAGGGCAGGACAAGACCTATAAGAGGCTTGTCTCCCACTTTTACTGGCCCTTGATGAACAAGCAGTCAGCTGCTTATTGTAGATCTTGTCAGACTTGTCAGGCAAGTGGCAAGAGTGGGGGGAAATGCAAGGCTCCCCTCCAACCTTTACCGGTAGTCAGTACTCCCTTTGAAAGGGTAGGAATTGACATTGTGGGGCCTCTGGATCCCAAGACAGCCATGGGCAACAGGTTCATCCTGGTCTTGGTGGACCATGCCACACGGTACCCAGAAGCTATTCCTCTAAGGACGGTCACCGCCCCCGTGGTGGGACGTGCCTTGATGGGGGTTTTTACCCGCATGGGGTTCCCCAAGGAGGTAGTATCTGATAGGGGTACAAACTTCATATCCACTTATATGAAGTCTCTGTGGAAGGTGTGTGGGGTAACCTACAAGTTCACCACCCCTTACCACCCCCAAAGTAATGGTCTGGTTGAGAGATTCAACCGCACCTTGAAAGGCATGATTCAGGGCCTGTCAGAGCCCTTGAGGCGTAAGTGGGACGTCCTCTTGCCATGCCTTCTGTTCGCTTACAGGGAGGTGCCTCAAAAGGGACTTGGCTTTAGCCCCTTTGAGCTCATCTATGGCCACCCTGTGAGGGGACCGCTCAGTCTGGTGAAGGAGGCTTTGGAGAAAGCTCCTAGTAAACCACCCCAGAATGTATTTAGCTACATGCTGGCACTAAGAAACCAGACTGCCCGCTTCAGGAGTCTCGCCCAGGAGAACCTGGAAGCAAGCCAGGAGGACATGAAACGGTGGTACGACCAGAATGCCACTCTGGTTGAGTTTCAGCCTGGACAAAAAGTGTGGGTCATGGCACCAGTGGAGCCCAGGGCTCTCCAAGATAAGTGGACTGGGCCTTTTGAGGTGGTGGAAAGAAAGAGCGAGGTCACCTATCTGGTAGACTTGCAATCCCCCAGGAACCCCTTGAGGGTCCTACATGTCAACCGCCTCAAACCACACTTTGAGCGAACTGAGCTATCCATGCTCCTAGCGACAGATGACGGGGTGGAGGAAGAGAGTGAGCCTCTTCCTGACCTCCTGTCTGCAGGAGAGAAAGATGGGTCTGTGGAGGGAGTGATCCTCTCCCCCTCCCTGACTGAGGAACAGCAGAGGGACTGTCGCCACGTGCTGGGACAGTTCGCCTCACTGTTTTCCCTGATCCCAGGAGTCACACACCTGTGCACACATGATGTGGACACTGGGGACAGTACACCTGTTAAACATAAGGTTTACAGGGTGACTGACAGGGTGAGGGCTTGCATTAAGGAGGAA